>NW_027288767.1:1800000-2100000 GCF_037038585.1 Patagioenas fasciata | reverse complement strand
AGCCCTGCAGACAAGGGTGGTACCCACGGTGTCACAATGGGCCCTGGGCACAAGGGGGGGTCCCATAGTGTCACAATGGACCCTGGGGACAAGTGGGGTCCCCACGATGTCACAATGGGCCCTGGGGACAATGGGGGGTACCCAGGATGTGAGAATGAGTCCTGAGGACAAGGAGGGGTCCCCATGGTGTCACAATAGGCCCTGGGGACAAAGTGGGGTCCTAGAATGTCACAATGGGCCCTGGGGACAAGGGGGTATCCCCATGGTGCCACAATGGGCCCTGGGAGCAAGGGGGTACCCAGGATGTCACAATGGACCCTGAGGACAAGCAGGGGTCTCCATGGTGTCACAATGGGCCCCCAGTGACAAGGGGGAGTCCCCATGGTGCCACAATACGCCGTGGGGAGAAACGGGTCCCCATGGTGTCACAATAGGCCCTGGGGACAAGTGGGGTCCCCAGGATGTCACAATGGGCCTTGGGAACAAGGGGTTCCCCCAGATAACACAATGGGCCCTGGGGACAATGTAAGGTCCTGGGCTGTCACAATGGACCCTGAGGACAAGGGGGGTCCCCAGGATGTCACAATGAAGTCCTGGGACAAAGGGGGTCCCCAGGATGTCACAATGGGGCCTGGGGACCAGGGGGGGTCCTGGGATGTCACAATGGGCCCCAGTGACAAAGGGGGTCCCTATGGTGCCACAATGGGCCCTGGGGACAAAGGGGGTCCCCAGGATGTCACAATGGGCCCTGGGGACAAAGAGGGGTCCCCTGAATGTCACAATGGGCCCTGGGGACAAGGGGGTGCCGAGGATGTCACAATGGGCCCTGGGGACAATGGGGGGTCCTGGGATGTCACAATGGGCCCTGGGGACAAGGGTGGGTCCCCAGGATGTCACAATGGGCCTTGGGAACAAGGGGTTCCCCCAGATAACACAATGGGCCCTGTGGACAATGTAAGGTCCTGGGCTGTCACAATGGACCCTGAGGACAAGGGGGGTCCCCAGGATGTCACAATGAAGTCCTGGGACAAAGGGGGTCCCCAGGATGTCACAATGGGGCCTGGGGACCAGGGAGGGTCCTGGGATGTCACAATGGGCCCCAGTGACAAAGGGGGTCCCTATGGTGCCACAATGGGCCCTGGGGACAAAGGGGGTCCCCAGGATGTCACAATGGGCCCTGGGGACAAAGAGGGGTCCCCTGAATGTCACAATGGGCCCTGGGGACAAGGGGGTGCCGAGGATGTCACAATGGGCCCTGGGGACAATGGGGGGTCCTGGGATGTCACAATGGGCCCTGGGGACAAGGGTGGGTCCCCAGGATGTCACAATGGGCCTTGGGAACAAGGGGTTCCCCCAGATAACACAATGGGCCCTGGGGACAATGTAAGGTCCTGGGCTGTCACAATGGACCCTGAGGACAAGGGGGGTCCCCAGGATGTCACAATGAAGTCCTGGGACAAAGGGGGTCCCCAGGATGTCACAATGGGGCCTGGGGACCAGGGAGGGTCCTGGGATGTCACAATGGGCCCCAGTGACAAAGGGGGTCCCTATGGTGCCACAATGGGCCCTGGGGACAAAGGGGGTCCCCAGCATGTCACAATGGGCCCTGCGGACAAAGAGCGTCCCCAGCATGTCACAATGGGCTCTGGGGACAAAGGGGGTCCCCTGAATGTCACAATGGGCCCTGGGGACAATGGGGGGTCCTGGGATGTCACAATGAGCCCTGCAGACAAGGGTGGTACCCACGGTGTCACTATGGGCCCTGGGCACAAGGGGGGGTCCCCATAGTGTCACAATGGACCCTGGGGACAAGTGGGGTCCCCACGATGTCACAATGGGCCCTGGGGACAATGGGGGGTACCCAGGATGTGAGAATGAGTCCTGAGGACAAGGAGGGGTCCCCATGGTGTCACAATATGCCCTGGGGACAAAGTTGGGTCCTAGAATGTCACAATGGGCCCTGGGGACAAGGGGGTATCCCCATGGTGCCACAATGGGCCCTGGGAGCAAGGGGGTGCCCAGTATGTCACAATGGACCCTGAGGACAAGCAGGGGTCTCCATGGTGTCACAATGGGCCCCCAGTGACAAGGGGGAGTCCCCATGGTGCCACAATACGCCGTGGGGAGAAACGGGTCCCCAGGATGTCACAATGGGCCCTAGGGACAAAGGGGGGTCCGCCGGATGTCACAATGGGCCCTGGGGACCAGGGGGGGTCCTGGGATGTCACAATGGGCCCCAGTGACAAAGTGGGTCCCTATGGTGCCACAATGGGCCCTGGGGACAAAGGGGGTCCCCTGGATGTCACAATGGGCTCTGGAGACACGGAGGATCCCCAGGATGTCACAATGGGCCCTGGGGACAAACGGGGTCCCCACGGTATCAGAATGGGCCCTGGCGACAAAGGGGGGTCCCCTGAATGTCACAATGGGCCCTGGGGACAATGGGGGGTCCTGGGATGTCACAATGAGCCCTGCAGACAAGGGTGGTACCCACGGTGTCACTATGGGCCCTGGGCACAAGGGGGGGTCCCCATAGTGTCACAATGGACCCTGGGGACAAGTGGGGTCCCCACGATGTCACAATGGTCCCTGGGGACAATGGGGGGTACCCAGGATGTGAGAATGAGTCCTGAGGACAAGGAGGGGTCCCCATGGTGTCACAATAGGCCCTGGGGACAAGTGGGGTCCCCAGGATGTCACAATGGGCCCTGGGGACAATGGGCGGTCCTGGGATGTCACAATGGGCCCCAGTGACAAAGGGGTTCCCTGAATGTTACAATGGGTCCGGAGGACAATGGGGCGTCCTGGGACGTCACAATAGGCCCTGGGGACAAGGAGGGATCCCCAGGATGTCACAATAGGCCCTGGGGACAAGGGGGGGTCCCCAGGATGTCACAATGTGCCCTGGGTACAAAGAGGCGTCCCCTGAATGTCGCAATGGGCCCTGGGGACAATGGGGGGTCCTAAGACGTCACAATGGGCCCTGGGGACAAGGAGGGATCCCCAGGATGTCACAATGGGCCCTGGGGACAATGGGGGGTCCTGGGACGTCACAATGGGCCCCCGTGACAACGGGGGTCCCCAGGATGTCACAATGGGTCCTGGGGACAAAGAGGGGTCCCCTGAATGTCACAATGGTCCCTGGGGACAAGGGGGTGCAGTGGATGTCACAATGGGCCCTGGGGACAATGGGGGGTCCTGGAATGTCACAATGGGCCTTGGGGACAATGGGGGTCCCCAGGATGTCACAATGGGCCCTGGGGACAATGGGGTTGCCCAGGATGTCACAATGGGCCCTGGGGACAATGGGAGTCCCCAAGGTGTCAGAACGAGCCCTGGGGACAAAGTGAAATCCTGGAATGTCACAATGGCCCCCAGTGACAAAGGGGTTCCCCACGGTGTCACAATGGGCCCTGGGGACAAGGGAGATCCCCATGGTGTCACAATAAGCCCTGGGGACAAAGTGGGGTCCTGGGATGTCACAATGGGCTCTGGGGACAAGGAGGGTCCCCAGGATGTCACAATAGGCCCTGGGGACAAAGGGGGGTCGTGGGATGTCACAATGGGCCCCAGTGACAAAGAGGGTCCTCATGGTGCCACAATGGGCCCTGGGGACAAAGGGGGTCCCCTGGATGTCACAATGGGCTCTGGGGACAAGGAGGGTCCCCAGGATGTCACAATGGGCCCTGTGGACAAAGAGCGTCCCCTGAATGTCACAATGGGCCCTGGGGACAAAGGGGGTCCCCACGGTATCAGAATGGGCCCTGGGGACAAAGGGGGTCCCCTGAATGTCACAATGGGCCCTGGGGACAGTGGGGGGTCCTGGGACGTCTCAATGGGCCCTGGGGACAAGGGGGGGTCCCCAGGATGTCACAATGGGCCCTGGGGACAAAGAGGGGTCCCCTGAATGTCACAATGGGCCCTGGGGACAAGGGGGTGCAGTGGATGTCACAATGGGCCCTGGGGACAATGGGGGGTGTCCAGGATGTGAGAATGAGTCCTGAGGACCAGACTGGGTCCCCATGGTGTCACAATGGGTCCCCAGTGACAAGGAGGGGTCCCCATGGTGTCACAATAGGCCCTGGGGACAAAGTGGGGTCCAAGAATGTCACAATGGGCCCTGGGGACAAAAGGGGTTGCCATGGTGCCACAATGGGCCCTGGGGTCAAAGGGGGTCCCCATGGTGCTACAATGGCCCTGGGGACAAAGGGGGGTCCTGGGATGTCACAATGGGTCCTGGGGACAAAGGGGGTGTCCCCATGGTGCCACAACGGGTCCTGGGAGCAAGGGGGTGGCCAGGATGTCACAATGGGTCCTGCGGAAAATGGGGGGTGCCCAGGATGTCACAATGGACCCTGAGGACAAGCGGGGGTCTCCATGGTGTCACAATGGGCCCCAGTGACAAAGGGGCTCCCCTGAATGTCACAATAGGTCCTGGGGACAATGGGGGGTCCTGGGACGTCACAATGGGCCCTGGGGACAAGGAGGGATCCCCAGGATGTCACAATGGGCCCTGGGGACAAAGAGGGGTCCCCTGAATGTCACAATGGGCCCTGGGGACAATGGGGGGTCCCCTGAATTTCAAAATGGGCCCTGGGGACAAGGAGGGATTCCCAGGATGTCACAATGGGCCCTGGAGACAAGGGGGTGTCCCTAGGATGTCACAATGGGCCGTGCGGACAAGGGTGGTACCCACGGTGTCACAATGGTCACTGGGCACAAGGGGGGGTCCCTATAGTGTCACAATGGGTCCTGGGGACAAGTGGGGCCCTGGGATGTCACAATGGGCCCCAGTGACAAACGGGGGCCCCTGAATGTCACAATGGGCCCTGGGGACAATGGGGGTCCTGGGACGTCCCAATGGGCCCTGGGGACTAGGAGGGATCCCCAGGATGTCACAATGGGCCCTGGGGACAATAGCGGGTCCTGGGACGTCCCAATGGGCCCTGGGGACAAGCAGGGATCCCCAGGATGTCACAATGGGCCCTGGGGACAATGGCGGGTTCTGGGACGTCACAATGGGCCCTGGGGACAAGGGGGGTCCCCAGGATGTCACAATGGGCCCTGGGGAAAAAGAGGGGTCCCCTGAATGTCACAATGGGCCCTGGGGACAAGGGGGTGCTGAGGATGTCACAATGGGCCCTGGGGACAATGGGGGGTCCTGGGACGTCACAATGGGCCCTGAGAACAATGGTGGGTCCCCTGAATGTCACAATGGGCCCTGGGGACAACGGGGGGTCCGCAGGATGTCACAATGGGCCCTGGGGACAATGGCGGGTTCTGGGACGTCACAATGGGCCCAAGTGACAAGGAGGGTCCCCACGGTGCCACGATGGGTCCTGGGGACAAGGGCGTACCCCAGATGTCACAATAAGCCCTGGGGACAAAGTGGGGTCCTGGGATGTCACAATGGGCCCTGGGGACAATGGGAGTCCCCAAGGTGTCAGAACGAGCCCTGGGGACAAAGTGGAATCCTGGAATGTCACAATGGCCCCCAGTGACAAAGGGGTTCCCCATGGTGCCACAATGGGCCCTGGGGACAAAAGGGGTCCCCAGGATTTCACAATGGCCCTGGGGACAAAGGGGGGTCCTGGGATGTCACAATGGGCCCTGGGGACAAAGGGGGTATCCCCATGGTGCCACAACGGGCCCTGGGAGCAAGGGGGTGGCCAGGATGTCACAATGGGTCCTGGGGAAAATGGGGGGTGCCCAGGATGACACAATGGACCCTGAGGACAAGCGGGGGTCTCCATGGTGTCACAATGGGCCCCAGTGACAAAGGGGCTCCCCTGAATGTCACGATAGGTCCTGGGGACAATGGGGGGTGCTGGGACGTCACAATGGGCCCTGGGGACAATGAGGGATCCCCAGGATGTCACAATGGGCCCTGGGGACAAAGAGGGGTCCCCTGAATGTCACAATGGGCCCTGGGGACAATGGGCGGTCCTGGGACGTCACAATGGGCCCTGAGGACAAGGAGGGATCCCCAGGATGTCACAATGGGCCCTGGGGACAATGGGGGGTCGTTAGACGTCACAATGGCCCCTGGGGACAAAGAGGGGTCCCCTGAAAGTCACAATGGGCCCTGGGGACAATGGGGGGTCCTGGGACGTCACAATGGGCCCCAGTGACAAGAGGGGGTCCCCAGGATGTCACAATGGGCCCTGGGGACAATGAGGGGTCCCCTGAATGTCACAATGGGCCCTGGGGACAAGGGGCTGCCGAGGATGTCACAATGGGCCCTGGGGACAATGGGGGGTCCTAGGACGTCACAGTGGGCCCTGCGGACAAGGAGGGATCCCCAGGATGTCACAATGGGCCCTGGGGACAATGGGGGGTCCTGGGACGTCACAATGAGCCCTGCGGACAAGGGTGGTACCCAGGACGTCACAATGGGCCCTGGGGACAAGGGGGTTCCCCATAGTGTCACAATGGGTCCTGGGGACAAGTGGGGTCCCCAGGATGTCACAATAGGTCCTAGGGACAATGTGGGGTCCTGGGATGTCACAATGGGCCCCAGTGACAAAGGGGCCCCCTGACTGTCACAATGGACCCTGGGGACAATGGGGGGTCCTGGGACGTCACAATGGGCTCTGGGGACAAGGGGGGGTCCCCAGGATGTCACAATGTGCCCTGGGTTTCAAAGAGGCGTCCCCTGAATGTCACAATGGGCCCTGGGGACAATGGGGGGTCCTAAGACGTCACAATGGGCCCTGAGGACAAGGAGGGATCCCCAGGATGTCACAATGGGCCCTGGGGACAATGGGGGGTCCTGGGACGTCACAATGGGCCCCAGTGACAAGGGGGGGTCCCCAGGATGTCAGAATGGGCCCTGGGGACAAAGAGGGGTCCCCTGAATGTCACAATGGGCCCTGGGGACAAGGGGGTGCAGTGGATGTCACAATGGGCCCTGGGGACAATGGGGGGTCCTGGAATGTCACAATGGGCCCTGGGGACAAAGGGGATGTCCCCATGGTGCCACAATGGGCCCTGGGAGCAAGGGGGTCCCCAGGATGTCACAATGGGTCCTGGGGACAATGGGAGGTGCCCAAGATGTCACAATGGACCCTGAGGACAAGCAGGGGTCTCCATGGTGTCACAATGGGTCCCCAGTGACAAGGGGGGGTCCCCATGGTGTCACAATGGGCCCTGGGGACAAACGTGGTTCCCCTCAATATCAAAATGGGTCCTGGGGACAAAGTGGGCTCCTCGGATGTCACAATGGACACTGGGGTCAACGGGAGGTCCTGGGACGTCACAATGGGCCCTGGGGACAAAGTTGGTCCCCACGATGTCTCAATGAGCCCCAGTGACAAAGGGGGGTACCCAGGATGTCACAATGGGCCGTGGGGACAATGAGGGGTCCTGGGACATCACAATGGGCCCTGGGGACAATTTGGGGTCCTGGGATGTCACAATGGGCCCCAGTGACAAAGGGGGTCCCCTGAATGTCACAATGGGCCCTGGGGACAATGGGGGGTCCTAAGACGTCACAATGGGCCCTGCGGACAAGGAGGGATCCTGGGACGTCACAATGGGCCCCAGTGACAAGGGGGGGTCCCCAGGATGTCACAATGGGCCCTGGGGACAAAGAGGGGTCTCCAGGATGTCACAATGGGCCCTGGGGACAATGGGGGGTCCTAAGACGTCACAATGAACCCTGGGGACAACGGGGGGTCCTGGGACGTCACAATGGGCCCCAGTGACAAGGGGGGGTCCCCAGGATGTCACAATGGGCCCTGGGGACAAAGAGGGTCCCCTGAATGTCACAATGGGCCCTGGGGACAAGGGGGTGCAGTGGATGTCACAATGGGCCCTGGGGACAATGGGGGGTCCTGGAATGTCACAATGGGCCCTGGGGACAATAGGAGGTTCTGGGATGTCACAATGGGCCCTGGGGACAATGAGGGTCCCCAGGATGTCACAATGGGCCCTGGGGACAATGGGGGGTGCCCAGGATGTGAGAATGAGTCCTGAGGACAAGGGGGGGTCCCCATGGTGTCATAATGGGTCCCCAGTGACAAGGAGGGGTCCCCATGGTGTCACAATATGCTCTGGGGACAAAGTGGGGTCCTAGAATGTCACAATGGGCCCTGGGGCAAAAGGGGTTGCCATGGTGCCACAATGGGCCCTGGGGTCAAAGGGGGTCCCCATGGTGCTACAATGGGCCCTGGGGACAAAGCGGGGTCCTGGGATGTCACAATGGTTCCTGGGGACAAAGGTGATGTCCTCATGGTGCCATAATGGGCCCTGGGAGCAAGGGGGTCCCCAGGATGTCACAATAGGTCCTGGGGACAATGGGAGGTGCCCAAGATGTCACAATGGACCCTGAGGACAAGCGGGTTTCTCCATGGTGTCACAATGGGTCCCCAGTGACAAGGGGGGGTCCCCATGGTGTCACAATGGGTCCTGGGGTCAATGGGAGGTGCCCAAGATGTCACAATGGACCCTGAGGACAAGCGGGGGTCTCCATGCCCGACAGATCCTGACAGGGCCCGAGCAAACCTGACAGGGCCCGACGGAGCCCGACAGGGCACGAGCATACCCGACAGGGCCTGACGGAGCCTGACAGGGAACGAAGGAGCCCGACAGGGCCCGAGCAAACCCGACAGGGCCCGACAGAGCCCAACAGGACCCGAGCAAACCCGACAGGGCCCGAGCAAACCCGACAGGGTTCGACAAAGCCTGACAGGGCTCGATGGAGCCCGACAGGGCCCGAGGAAACCCGACAGGGCCCGACGGAGCCTGACAGGGCCCGAGCAAACCCGACAGGGCCCGAGCAAACCTGACAGGGCACGAAGGAGCCCGACAGGGCCCGAGCAAACCCGACAAGGCCCAACGGATCCCGACAGGGCCTGAGCAAACCTGACAGGGCCCGACGGAGCCCGACAGGGCACGAGCAAACCCGACAGGGCCTGACGGAGCCTGACAGGGCCTGAGCAAACCCGACAGGGCCCGAGCAAATCTGACAGGGCCCGACGGAGGCCGACAGGACGCGGGCAAACCCGACAGGTCCCGAGCAAACCCGACAGGGCCTGACAAGGCCTGACAGGGCCCGAGCAAACCCGACAGGGCCCGAGCAAACCTGATAGGGCACGAAGGAGCCCGACAGGGCCCGAGCAAACCCGACAAGGCCCAATGGATCCCGACAGGGCCCGAACAAACCTGACAGGGCCCGAGAGAACCTGACAGGGCCCGACGGAGCCCGACAGGGCGCGAGCAAACCCGACAGGGGCTGACAAGGCCCGACAGGGCCTGAGCAAACCCGACAGGAACCACCAAAGCCTGATAGGGTCCGATGGAGCCCGACAGGGCCCGAGCAAACCCGACAGGGCCCGAGCAAACCTGACAGGGCTCGATGGAGCCCGACAGGGCCCGAGGAAACCCGACAGGGCGCGACGGAGCCTGACAGGGCCCGAGCAAACCCGACAGGGTTCGACGGAGCCCGACAGGGCCCGAGCAAACCCGACAGGGTCTGACGAAGCCTGACAGGGCTTCAGCAAACCCGACAGGGCCCGAGCAAACCCGACAGGGCTAGACGGAGCCCGACAGGGCCCGAGGAAACCAGACAGGGCCCGACAGAGCCCGACAGGGCCCGAGCAAACCCGACAGGGCCCGAGCAAACCCGACAGGGTTCGACAAAGCCTGACAGGGCTGATGGAGCCCGACAGGGCCCGAGGAAACCCGACAGGGCCCGACGGAGCCTGACAGAGCCCGAGCAAACCCGACAGGGCTCGACGGAGCCTGATAGGGCCCGAGCAAACCCGACAGGGCCTGACGGAGCCCGACAGGGCCCGAGCAAACCCGAAAGGGCCCGACGAAGCCTGACAGGGCTCGATGGAGCCCGACAGGGCCCGAGGAAACCCGACAGGGCCCGACGGAGCCCGATAGGGCCCGAGCAAACCTGACAGGGCCCGATGGAGCCTGACAGGGCTCGAGCAAACCCGACAGGGTCCGACGAATCCTGACAGGGCTTCAGCAAACCCGACATGGCCCGAGCAAACGCGACAGGGCCCGACGGAGCCCGACAGAGCCCGAGAAAACCAGACAGGGCCCGACGGAGCCCGACAGGGCCCGAGCAAACCCGACAGGGCCCGACAGAGCCCGACAGGGCCCGAGCAAACCCGAAAGGGCCCGACGGAGCCTACACAGGGCTCGATGGAGCCAGACAGGGCCCGAGGAAACCCGACAGGGCCTGATTGAACCCGATAGGGCCCGAGCAAACCCGACAGGGCCTGACGGAGCCTGACAGGGCCCGGGCAAACCCGACAGGGCACGCTGGAGCCCGACAGAGCCCGAGCAAACCCGACAGGGCCCGACAAGGCCCGACAGGGCCCGAGCAAACCTGACACGTCCTGACAAAGCCTGACAGGGCCCGACGGAGCCCGCCAGGGCCCGAGCAAACCCGAAAGAGCCCGACGGAGCCTAGACAGGGCTCAGTGGAGTCCGACAGGGCCCGAGGAAACCCAACAGGGCCCGACGGAATCCGACAGGGCCTGAGCAAACCCGACAGGGCCCGAGCAAACCCGACAGGGCCCGAAGGAGCCTGACAAGGCCCGAGAAAACCTGACAGGGCTCGACGGAGCCCGACAGGGCCCGAGCACACTTGGCAGGGTCCGACGAAGCCTGACAGGGCTTCAGAAAACCCGACAGGGCCCGAGCAAGCCGACAGGGCCCAACGGAGCCTGACAGGGCCCGAGGAAACCCGACAAGGCCCAACGGATCCCGACAGGGCCTGAGCAAACCTGACAGGGCCCGACGGAGCCCGACAGGGCACGAGCAAACCCGACAGGGCCTGACGGAGCCTGACAGGGCCTGAGCAAACCCGACAGGGCCCGAGCAAATCTGACAGGGCCCGACGGAGGCCGACAGGACGCGGGCAAACCCGACAGGTCCCGAGCAAACCCGACAGGGCCTGACAAGGCCTGACAGGGCCCGAGCAAACCCGACAGGGCCCGAGCAAACCTGATAGGGCACGAAGGAGCCCGACAGGGCCCGAGCAAACCCGACAAGGCCCAATGGATCCCGACAGGGCCCGAGCAAACCTGACAGGGCCCGAGAGAACCTGACAGGGCCCGACGGAGCCCGACAGGGCGCGAGCAAACCCGACAGGGGCTGACAAGGCCCGACAGGGCCTGAGCAAACCCGACAGGAACCACCAAAGCCTGATAGGGTCCGATGGAGCCCGACAGGGCCCGAGCAAACCCGACAGGGCCCGAGCAAACCTGACAGGGCTCGATGGAGCCCGACAGGGCCCGAGGAAACCCGACAGGGCGCGACGGAGCCTGACAGGGCCCGAGCAAACCCGACAGGGTTCGACGGAGCCCGACAGGGCCCGAGCAAACCCGACAGGGTCTGACGAAGCCTGACAGGGCTTCAGCAAACCCGACAGGGCCCGAGCAAACCCGACAGGGTCGGACGAAGCCTGACAGGGCTTCAGCGAAGCCTGACAGGGCTTCAGCAACCCGACAGGGCCCGAGCAAACCCGACAGCGTCGGACGAAGCCTGACAGGGCTTCAGCGAAGCCTGACAGGGCTTCAGCAACCCGACAGGGCCCGAGCAAACCCGACAGGGCCCGACGGAGCCCAACAGGGCCCGAGGAAACCAGACAGGGCCTGACGGAGCCCGACAGGGCCCGAGCAAACCCGACAGGGCCTGAGCAAACCCGACAGGGTTCGACAAAGCCTGACAGGGCCCGACGGAGCCCGACAGTGCCCAAGCAAACCTGACAGGGCCCGACGGAGCCGGACAGGGTACGAGCAAACCAGACAGGGCCTGACGGAGCCTGACAGGGCCCGAGCAAACCCGACAGGGCTCGACGGAGCCTGACAGGGCCTGAGCAAACCCGACAGGGCCCGAGCAAACCTGACAGGGCTCGACGGAGCCTGACAGGGCCCGAGCAAACCCGACAGGGCCCGAGCAAACCTGACAGGGCACGAAGGAGCCCGACAGGGCCCGAGCAAACCCGACAGGGCCCAACGGATCCCGACAGGGCCTGAGCAAACCTGACAGGGCCCGACGGAGCCTGACAGGGCCCGAGCAAACCCGACAGGGCCTGACGGAGCCTGACAGGGCCCGAGCAAACCCGACAGGGCCCGAGCGAATCTGACAGGGCCCGACAGAGCCCCACAGGACGCGGGCAAACCCGACAGGGCCCGAGCAAACCCGACAGGGCCTGACAAGGCCCGACAGGGCCTGAGCAAACCCGACAGGACCCGACAAAGCCTGACGGGGTCCGATGGTGCCCGACAGGGCCTGAGCAAACCCGACAGGTCTCGATGGAGCCCGACAGGGCCCGAGGAAACCCGACAGGGCGCGACGGAGCCTGACAGGGCCCGAGCAAACCCGACAGGGCTCGACGGAGCCCGACAGGGCCTGAGGAAACCAGACAGGGCCCGACGGAGCCCGACAGGGCCCTAGCAAACCCGACAGGGCCTGAGCAAACCCGACAGGGCCCGACGGAGCCCGACAGGGCCTGAGGAAACCAGACAGGGCCCGACGGAGCCCGACAGGGCCCTAGCAAACCCGACAGGGCTTGACAAAGCCTGACAGGGCCTGAGCAAACCCGACAGGGCCCGAGCAAACCCGACAGGGCCCGACGGAGCCCGACAGGGCCCGAGCAAACCCGAAAGGGCCCGACGAAGCCTGACAGGGCTTGATGGAGCCCGACAGGGCCCGAGGAAACCCGACAGGGCCCGACGGAGCCCGATAGGGCCCGAGCAAACCCGACAGGACCCGATGGAGCCCGACAGGGCTCCAGCAAACCCGACAGGGCCTGAGCAAATCAGACAGGGCCCGACGGAGCCCGACAGGGCCCGAGCAAACCCGAAAGGGCCCGACGGAGCCTGACAGGGCTCGATGGAGCCCGACAGGGCCCGAGGAAACCCGACAGGGCCCCAGGGAGCCCGATAGGGCCCGAGCAAACCCGACAGGGCCTGATGGAGCCTGACAGGGCCCGGGCAAACCCGACAGGACACGCTGGAGCCCGACAGAGCCCGAGCAAACTCGACAGGGCCCGACAAGGCCTGACAGGGCCCGAGCAAACCTGACAGGACCTTACAAAGCCTGACAGGGCCCGACGGAGCCCGACAGGGCCTGAGCAAACCCGAAAGAGCCCGACGGAGCCTGACAGGGCCCGAGCAAACCCGACAGGGCCCGAGCAAACCTGACAGGGCCCAATGGATCCCGACAGGGCCCGAGCAAACCTGACAGGGCCCGAGAGAACCTGACAGGGCCCGACGGAGCCCGACAGGGCGCGAGCAAACCCGACAGGGGCTGACAAGGCCCGACAGGGCCTGAGCAAACCCGACAGGAACCACCAAAGCCTGATAGGGTCCGATGGAGCCCGACAGGGCCCGAGCAAACCCGACAGGGCCCGAGCAAACCTGACAGGGCTCGATGGAGCCCGACAGGGCCCGAGGAAACCCGACAGGGCGCGACGGAGCCTGACAGGGCCCGAGCAAACCCGACAGGGTTCGACGGAGCCCGACAGGGCCCGAGCAAACCCGACAGGGTCTGACGAAGCCTGACAGGGCTTCAGCAAACCCGACAGGGCCCGAGCAAACCCGACAGGGTCGGACGAAGCCTGACAGGGCTTCAGCGAAGCCTGACAGGGCTTCAGCAACCCGACAGGGCCCGAGCAAACCCGACAGGGTCGGACGAAGCCTGACAGGGCTTCAGCGAAGCCTGACAGGGCTTCAGCAACCCGACAGGGCCCGAGCAAACCCGACAGGGCCCGACGGAGCCCAACAGGGCCCGAGGAAACCAGACAGGGCCTGACGGAGCCCGACAGGGCCCGAGCAAACCCGACAGGGCCTGAGCAAACCCGACAGGGTTCGACAAAGCCTGACAGGGCCCGACGGAGCCCGACAGTGCCCAAGCAAACCTCACAGGGCCCGACGGAGCCCGACAGGGTACGAGCAAACCAGACAGGGCCTGACGGAGCCTGACAGGGCCCGAGCAAACCCGACAGGGCTTGACGGAGCCTGACAGGGCCTGAGCAAACCCGACAGGGCCTGAGCAAACCTGACAGGGCTCGACGGAGCCTGACAGGGCCCGAGCAAACCCGACAGGGCCCGAGCAAACCTGACAGGGCACGAAGGAGCCCGACAGGGCCCGAGCAAACCCGACAGGGCCCAACGGATCCCGACAGGGCGCAAGCAAACCTGACAGGGCCCGACGGAGCCTGACAGGGCCCGAGCAAACCCGACAGGGCCTGACGGAGCCTGACAGGGCCCGAGCAAACCCAACAGGGCCCGAGCGAATCTGACAGGGCCCGACGGAGCCCCACAGGACGCGGGCAAACCCGACAGGGCCCGAGCAAACCCGACAGGGCCTGACAAGGCCCGACAGGGCCTGAGCAAACCCGACAGGACCCGACAAAGCCTGACGGGGTCCGATGGTGCCCGACAGGGCCTGAGCAAACCCGACAGGGCTCGATGGAGCCCGACAGGGCCCGAGGAAACCCGACAGGGCGCGACGGAGCCTGACAGGGCCTGAGCAAACCCGACAGGGCTCGACGGAGCCCGACAGGGCCTGAGGAAACCAGACAGGGCCCGACGGAGCCCGACAGGGCCCTAGCAAACCCGACAGGGCCTGAGCAAACCCGACAGGGCCCGACGGAGCCCGACAGGGCCTGAGGAAACCAGACAGGGCCCGACGGAGCCCGAGAGGGCCCTAGCAAACCCGACAGGGCTTGACAAAGCCTGACAGGGCCTGAGCAAACCCGACAGGGCCCGAGCAAACCCGACAGGGCCCGACGGAGCCTGACAGGGCCCGAGCAAACCCGAAAGGGCCCGACAGAGCCTGACAGGGCTCGATGGAGCCCGACAGGGCCCGAGGAAACCCGACAGGGTTCGACGGAGCCCGATAGGGCCCGAGCAAACCCGACAGGGCCTGACGGAGCCCGACAGGGCCCGAGCAAACCCGAAAGGGCCCGACGAAGCCTGACAGGGCTTGATGGAGCCCGACAGGGCCCGAGGAAACCCGACAGGGCCCGACGGAGCCCGATAGGGCCCGAGCAAACCCGACAGGACCCGATGGAGCCCGACAGGGCTCCAGCAAACCCGACAGGGCCTGAGCAAATCCGACAGGGCCCGACGGAGCCCGACAGGGCCCGAGCAAACCCGAAAGGGCCCGACGGAGCCTGACAGGGCTCGATGGAGCCCGACAGGGCCCGAGCAAACCCGACAGGGTCTGACGAAGCCTGACAGGGCTTCAGCAAACCCGACAGGGCCCGAGCAAACTTGACAGGGTCGGACGAAGCCTGACAGGGCTTCAGCGAAGCCTGACAGGGCTTCAGCAACCCGACAGGGCCCGAGCAAACCCGACAGGGTCGGACGAAGCCTGACAGGGCTTCAGCGAAGCCTGACAGGGCTTCAGCAACCCGACAGGGCCCGAGCAAACCCGACAGGGCCCGACGGAGCCCAACAGGGCCCGAGGAAACCAGACAGGGCCTGACGGAGCCCGACAGGGCCTGAGCAAACCCGACAGGGCCTGAGCAAACCCGACAGGGTTCGACAAAGCCTGACAGGGCCCGACGGAGCCCGACAGTGCCCAAGCAAACCTGACAGGGCCCGACGGAGCCCGACAGGGTACGAACAAACCAGACAGGGCCTGACGGAGCCTGACAGGGCCCGAGCAAACCCGACAGGGCTTGACGGAGCCTGACAGTGCCTGAGCAAACCCGACAGGGCCTGAGCAAACCTGACAGGGCTCGACGGAGCCTGACAGGGCCCGAGCAAACCCGACAGGGCCCGAGCAAACCTGACAGGGCACGAAGGAGCCCGACAGGGCCCGAGCAAACCCGACAGGGCCCAACGGATCCCGACAGGGCGCAAGCAAACCTGACAGGGCCCGACGGAGCCTGACAGGGCCCGAGCAAACCCGACAGGGCCTGACGGAGCCTGACAGGGCCCGAGCAAACCCAACAGGGCCCGAGCGAATCTGACAGGGCCCGACGGAGCCCCACAGGACGCGGGCAAACCCGACAGGGCCCGAGCAAACCCGACAGGGCCTGACAAGGCCCGACAGGGCCTGAGCAAACCCGACAGGACCCGACAAAGCCTGACGGGGTCCGATGGTGCCCGACAGGGCCTGAGCAAACCCGACAGGGCTCGATGGAGCCCGACAGGGCCCGAGGAAACCCGACAGGGCGCGACGGAGCCTGACAGGGCCCGAGCAAACCCGACAGGGCTCGACGGAGCCCGACAGGGCCTGAGGAAACCAGACAGGGCCCGACGGAGCCCGACAGGGCCCTAGCAAACCCGACAGGGCCTGAGCAAACCCGACAGGGCCCGACGGAGCCCGACAGGGCCTGAGGAAACCAGACAGGGCCCGACGGAGCCCGACAGGGCCCTAGCAAACCCGACAGGGCTTGACAAAGCCTGACAGGGCCTGAGCAAACCCGACAGGGCCCGAGCAAACCCGACAGGGCCCGACGGAGCCTGACAGGGCCCGAGCAAACCCGAAAGGGCCCGACGGAGCCTGACAGGGCTCGATGGAGCCCGACAGGGCCCGAGGAAACCCGACAGGGTTCGACGGAGCCCGATAGGGCCCGAGCAAACCCGACAGGGCCTGACGGAGCCCGACAGGGCCCGAGCAAACCCGAAAGGGCCCGACGAAGCCTGACAGGGCTTGATGGAGCCCGACAGGGCCCGAGGAAACCCGACAGGGCCCGACGGAGCCCGATAGGGCCCGAGCAAACCCGACAGGACCCGATGGAGCCCGACAGGGCTCCAGCAAACCCGACAGGGCCTGAGCAAATCCGACAGGGCCCGAC
Source organism: Patagioenas fasciata (assembly GCF_037038585.1). Lineage (NCBI taxonomy): Eukaryota > Metazoa > Chordata > Aves > Columbiformes > Columbidae > Patagioenas > Patagioenas fasciata. The sequence continues at coordinate 2,083,220 of NW_027288767.1, read as the reverse complement.
GGAGCCCGACAGGGCCCGAGCAAACCCGAAAGGGCCCGACGGAGCCTGACAGGGCTCGATGGAGCCCGACAGGGCCCGAGGAAACCCGACAGGGCCCCAGGGAGCCCGATAGGGCCCGAGCAAACCCGACAGGGCCTGATGGAGCCTGACAGGGCCCGGGCAAACCCGACAGGACACGCTGGAGCCCGACAGAGCCCGAGCAAACCCGACAGGGCCCGACAAGGCCTGACAGGGCCCGAGCAAACCTGACAGGACCTTACAAAGCCTGACAGGGCCCGACGGAGCCCGACAGGGCCTGAGCAAACCCGAAAGAGCCCGACGGAGCCTGACAGGGCCCGAGCAAACCCGACAGGGCCCGAGCAAACCTGACAGGGCACGAAGGAGCCCGACAGGGCCCGAGCAAACCCGACAAGGCCCAACGGATCCCGACAGGGCCTGAGCAAACCTGACAGGGCCCGACGGAGCCCGACAGGGCACGAGCAAACCCGACAGGGCCTGACGGAGCCTGACAGGGCCCGAGTAAACCCGTCAGGGCCCGAGCGAATCTGACAGGGCCCGACGGAGGCCGACAGGATGCGGGCAAACCCGACAGGTCCCGAGCAAATCCGACAGGGCCTGACAAGGCCCGACAGGGACCGAGCAAACCTGACAGGGCCTGACGGAGCCCAACAGGGCTCGAGCAAACCCGATACGGCCTGACGGAGCCTGACAGGGCCCGAGCAAACCTGACAGGGCCCGAGAGAACCTGACAGGGCCCGACGGAGCCCAACAGGGCGCGAGCAAACCTGACAGGGGCTGACAAGGCCCGACAGGGCCTGAGCAAACCCGACAGGACCCGCCAAAGCCAGATAGGGTCCGATGGAGCCCGACAGGGCCCGAGCAAACCCGACAGGGCCCGAGCAAACCTGACAGGGCTCGATGGAGCCCGACAGGGCCCGAGCAAACCCGACAGGGATCGACGGAGCCCGACAGGGCCCGAGCAAACCCGACAGGGTCCGACGAAGCCTGACAGGGCTTCAGCAAACCCGACAGGGCCCGAGCAAATCCGACAAGGCCCGACGGAGCCCGACAGGGCCCGAGGAAACCAGACAGGGCCCGACAGAGCCCGACAGGGCCCGAGCAAACCCGAAAGGGCCCGACGAAGCCTGACAGGGCTCGATGGAGCCCGACAGGGCCCGAGGAAACCCGACAGGGCCCGACGGAGCCCGATAGGGCCCGAGCAAACCCGACAGGACCCGATGGAGCCCGACAAAGCTCAAGCAAACCCGACAGGGCCTGAGCAAATCCGACAGGGCCTGACGGAGCCCGACAGGGCCCGAGCAAACCCGAAAGGGCCCGACGGAGCCTTACAGGGCTCGATGGAGCCCGACAGGCCCCGAGGAAACCCGACAGGGCCCCACGGAGCCCGATAGGGCCCGAGCAAACCCGACAGGGCCTGATGGAGCCTGACAGGGCCCGGGCAAACCCGACAGGGCACGCTGGAGCCTGACAGAGCCCGAGCAAACCAGACAGGGCCCGACAAGGCCCGACAGGGCCCGAGCAAACCTGACAGGACCTTACAAAGCCTGACAGGGCCCGACGGAGCCCGACAGGGCCTGAGCAAACCCGAAAGAGCCCGACGGAGCCTGACAGGGCTCGATAGAGTCCGAAAGGGCCCGAGGAAACTCGACAGGGCCGGACGGAACCCGAGAGGGCCCGACGGAACCCGAGAGGGCCCGAGCAAACATGACAGGGCCCGACAGAGCCCAACAGGACCCGAGCAATCCCGACAGGGCCCGAGCAAACCCGACAGGGTTCGACAAAGCCTGACAGGGCTCGATGGAGCCCGACAGGGCCCGAGGAAACCCGACAGGGCCCGACGGAGCCTGACAGGGCCCGAGCAAACCCGACAGGGCCCGAGCAAACCTGACAGGGCACGAAGGAGCCCGACAGGGCCCGAGCAAACCCGACAAGGCCCAACGGATCCCGACAGGGCCCGAGCAAACCGACAGGGCCCAACAGAGCCCGACAGGGCCCGAGGAAACCCGACAGGGCCTGACGGAGCCTGACAGGGCCCGAGCAAACCCGACAGGGCCCGAGCGAATCTGACAGAGCCCGACGGAGCCCGACAGGACGCGGGCAAACCCGACAGGTCCCGAGCAAACCCGACAGGGCCAGACAAGGCCCGACAGGGCCCGAGCAAACCTGACAGGGCTTGACGGAGCCCGACAGGGCTCGAGCAAACCCGATAGGGCCTGACGGAGCCTGACAGGGCCCGAGCAAACCTGACAGGACCCGCCAAAGCCTGATAGGGTTCGATGGAGCCCGACAGGGCCCGAGCAAACCCGACAGGGCCCGAGCAAACCTGACAGGGCTCGATGGAGCCCGACAGGGCCCGAGGAAACCCGACAGGGCGCGACGGAGCCTGACAGGGCCCGAGCAAACCCGACAGGGTTCGACGGAGCCCGACAGGGCCCGAGCAAACCCGACAGGGTCCGACGAAGCCTGACAGGGCTTCAGCAAACCCGACAGGGCCCGAGCAAATCCGACAGGGCCCGACGTAGCCCGACAGGGCCCGAGGAAACCAGACAGGGCCCGACAGAGCCCGACAGGGCCCGAGCAAACGCGACAGGGCCCGAGCAAACCCGACAGGGTTAGACAAAGCCTGACAGGGCCCGACGGAGCCCGACAGGGCCCTAGCCAACCCGACAGGGCTTGACAAAGCCTGACAGGGCCCGAGCAAACCCGACAGGGCCCGAGCAAACCCGACAGGGCCCGACGGAGCCCGACAGGGCCCGAGCAAACCCGAAAGGGCCCGACGGAGCCTGACAGGGCTCGATGGAGCCCAACAGGGCCCGAGGAAACCCGACAGTGCTCGACGGAGCCCGATAGGGCCCGAGCAAACCCGACAGGGCCCGACGGAGCCCGACAGGGCCCGAGCAAACCCGAAAGGGCCCGACGAAGCCTGACAGGGCTCGATGGAGCCCGACAGGGCCCGAGGAAACCCGACAGGGCCCGACGGAGCCCGATAGGGCCCGAGCAAACCCGACAGGACCCGATGGAGCCCGACAGGGCTCGAGCAAACCCGACAGGGCCTGAGCAAATCCGACAGGGCCCGACAAGGCCCGACAGGGCCCGAGCAAACCCGAAAGGGCCCGACGGAGCCTGACAGGGCTCGATGGAGCCCGCCAGGGCCCGAGGAAACCCGACAGGGCCCCACGGAGCCCGATAGGGCCCGAGCAAACCCGACAGGGCCTGATGGAGCCTGACAGGGCCCGAGCAAACCCGACAGGGCCTGACGGAGCCTGACAGGGCCCGAGCAAACCCAACAGGGCCCGAGCGAATCTGACAGGGCCCGACGGAGCCCCACAGGACGCGGGCAAACCCGACAGGGCCCGAGCAAACCCGACAGGGCCTGACAAGGCCCGACAGGGCCTGAGCAAACCCGACAGGACCCGACAAAGCCTGACGGGGTCCGATGGTGCCCGACAGGGCCTGAGCAAACCCGACAGGGCTCGATGGAGCCCGACAGGGCCCGAGGAAACCCGACAGGGCGCGACGGAGCCTGACAGGGCCCGAGCAAACCCGACAGGGCTCGACGGAGCCCGACAGGGCCTGAGGAAACCAGACAGGGCCCGACGGAGCCCGACAGGGCCCTAGCAAACCCGACAGGGCCTAAGCAAACCCGACAGGGCCCGACGGAGCCCGACAGGGCCTGAGGAAACCAGACAGGGCCCGACGGAGCCCGACAGGGCCCTAGCAAACCCGACAGGGCTTGACAAAGCCTGACAGGGCCTGAGCAAACCCGACAGGGCCCGAGCAAACCCGACAGGGCCCGACGGAGCCTGACAGGGCCCGAGCAAACCCGAAAGGGCCCGACGGAGCCTGACAGGGCTCGATGGAGCCCGACAGGGCCCGAGGAAACCCGACAGGGTTCGACGGAGCTCGATAGGGCCCGAGCAAACCCGACAGGGCCTGACGGAGCCCGACAGGGCCCGAGCAAACCCGAAAGGGCCCGACGAAGCCTGACAGGGCTTGATGGAGCCCGACAGGGCCCGAGGAAACCCGACAGGGCCCGACGGAGCCCGATAGGGCCCGAGCAAACCCGACAGGACCCGATGGAGCCCGACAGGGCTCCAGCAAACCCGACAGGGCCTGAGCAAATCCGACAGGGCCCGACGGAGCCCGACAGGGCCCGAGCAAACCCGAAAGGGCCCGACGGAGCCTGACAGGGCTCGATGGAGCCCGACAGGGCCCGAGGAAACCCGACAGGGCCCCAGGGAGCCCGATAGGGCCCGAGCAAACCCGACAGGGCCTGATGGAGCCTGACAGGGCCCGGGCAAACCCGACAGGACACGCTGGAGCCCGACAGAGCCCGAGCAAACCCGACAGGGCCCGACAAAGCCTGACAGGGCCCGAGCAAACCTGACAGGACCTTACAAAGCCTGACAGGGCCCGACGGAGCCCGACAGGGCCTGAGCAAACCCGAAAGAGCCCGACGGAGCCTGACAGGGCCCGAGCAAACCCGACAGGGCCCGAGCAAACCTGACAGGGCACGAAGGAGCCCGACAGGGCCCGAGCAAACCCGACAAGGCCCAACGGATCCCGACAGGGCCTGAGCAAACCTGACAGGGCCCGACGGAGCCCGACAGGGCACGAGCAAACCCGACAGGGCCTGACGGAGCCTGACAGGGCCCGAGTAAACCCGTCAGGGCCCGAGCGAATCTGAGAGGGCCCGACGGAGGCCGACAGGATGCGGGCAAACCCGACAGGTCCCGAGCAAATCCGACAGGGCCTGACAAGGCCCGACAGGGCCCGAGCAAACCTGACAGGGCCTGACGGAGCCCAACAGGGCTCGAGCAAACCCGATACGGCCTGACGGAGCCTGACAGGGCCCAAGCAAACCTGACAGGGCCCGAGAGAACCTGACAGGGCCCGACGGAGCCCAACAGGGCGCGAGCAAACCTGACAGGGGCTGACAAGGCCCGACAGGGCCTGAGCAAACCCGACAGGACCCGCCAAAGCCAGATAGGGTCCGATGGAGCCCGACAGGGCCCGAGCAAACCCGACAGGGCCCGAGCAAACCTGACAGGGCTCGATGGAGCCCGACAGGGCCCGAGCAAACCCGACAGGGATCGACGGAGCCCGACAGGGCCCGAGCAAACCCGACAGGGTCCGACGAAGCCTGACAGGGCTTCAGCAAACCCGACAGGGCCCGAGCAAATCCGACAAGGCCCGACGGAGCCCGACAGGGCCCGAGGAAACCAGACAGGGCCCGACAGAGCCCGACAGGGCCCGAGCAAACCCGAAAGGGCCCGACGAAGCCTGACAGGGCTCGATGGAGCCCGACAGGGCCCGAGGAAACCCGACAGGGCCCGACGGAGCCCGATAGGGCCCGAGCAAACCCGACAGGACCCGATGGAGCCCGACAAAGCTCAAGCAAACCCGACAGGGCCTGAGCAAATCCGACAGGGCCTGACGGAGCCCGACAGGGCCCGAGCAAACCCGAAAGGGCCCGACGGAGCCTTACAGGGCTCGATGGAGCCCGACAGGCCCCGAGGAAACCCGACAGGGCCCCACGGAGCCCGATAGGGCCCGAGCAAACCCGACAGGGCCTGATGGAGACTGACAGGGCCCGGGCAAACCCGACAGGGCACGCTGGAGCCTGACAGAGCCCGAGCAAACCAGACAGGGCCCGACAAGGCCCGACAGGGCCCGAGCAAACCTGACAGGACCTTACAAAGCCTGACAGGGCCCGACGGAGCCCGACAGGGCCTGAGCAAACCCGAAAGAGCCCGACGGAGCCTGACAGGGCTCGATAGAGTCCGAAAGGGCCCGAGGAAACTCGACAGGGCCGGACGGAACCCGAGAGGGCCCGACGGAACCCGAGAGGGCCCGAGCAAACATGACAGGGCCCGACAGAGCCCAACAGGACCCGAGCAATCCCGACAGGGCCCGAGCAAACCCGACAGGGTTCGACAAAGCCTGACAGGGCTCGATGGAGCCCGACAGGGCCCGAGGAAACCCGACAGGGCCCGACGGAGCCTGACAGGGCCCGAGCAAACCCGACAGGGCCCGAGCAAACCTGACAGGGCACGAAGGAGCCCGACAGGGCCCGAGCAAACCCGACAAGGCCCAACGGATCCCGACAGGGCCCGAGCAAACCGACAGGGCCCAACAGAGCCCGACAGGGCCCGAGGAAACCCGACAGGGCCTGACGGAGCCTGACAGGGCCCGAGCAAACCCGACAGGGCCCGAGCGAATCTGACAGAGCCCGACGGAGCCCGACAGGACGCGGGCAAACCCGACAGGTCCCGAGCAAACCCGACAGGGCCAGACAAGGCCCGACAGGGCCCGAGCAAACCTGACAGGGCTTGACGGAGCCCGACAGGGCTCGAGCAAACCCGATAGGGCCTGACGGAGCCTGACAGGGCCCGAGCAAACCTGACAGGACCCGCCAAAGCCTGATAGGGTTCGATGGAGCCCGACAGGGCCCGAGCAAACCCGACAGGGCCCGAGCAAACCTGACAGGGCTCGATGGAGCCCGACAGGGCCCGAGGAAACCCGACAGGGCGCGACGGAGCCTGACAGGGCCCGAGCAAACCCGACAGGGTTCGACGGAGCCCGACAGGGCCCGAGCAAACCCGACAGGGTCCGACGAAGCCTGACAGGGCTTCAGCAAACCCGACAGGGCCCGAGCAAATCCGACAGGGCCCGACGTAGCCCGACAGGGCCCGAGGAAACCAGACAGGGCCCGACAGAGCCCGACAGGGCCCGAGCAAACGCGACAGGGCCCGAGCAAACCCGACAGGGTTAGACAAAGCCTGACAGGGCCCGACGGAGCCCGACAGGGCCCTAGCCAACCCGACAGGGCTTGACAAAGCCTGACAGGGCCCGAGCAAACCCGACAGGGCCCGAGCAAACCCGACAGGGCCCGACGGAGCCCGACAGGGCCCGAGCAAACCCGAAAGGGCCCGACGGAGCCTGACAGGGCTCGATGGAGCCCAACAGGGCCCGAGGAAACCCGACAGTGCTCGACGGAGCCCGATAGGGCCCGAGCAAACCCGACAGGGCCCGACGGAGCCCGACAGGGCCCGAGCAAACCCGAAAGGGCCCGACGAAGCCTGACAGGGCTCGATGGAGCCCGACAGGGCCCGAGGAAACCCGACAGGGCCCGACGGAGCCCGATAGGGCCCGAGCAAACCCGACAGGACCCGATGGAGCCCGACAGGGCTCGAGCAAACCCGACAGGGCCTGAGCAAATCCGACAGGGCCCGACAAGGCCCGACAGGGCCCGAGCAAACCCGAAAGGGCCCGACGGAGCCTGACAGGGCTCGATGGAGCCCGCCAGGGCCCGAGGAAACCCGACAGGGCCCCACGGAGCCCGATAGGGCCCGAGCAAACCCGACAGGGCCTGATGGAGCCTGACAGGGCCCGAGCAAACCCGAAAGGGCCCGACGGAGCCTTACAGGGCTCGATGGAGCCCGACAGGCCCCGAGGAAACCCGACAGGGCCCCACGGAGCCCGATAGGGCCCGAGCAAACCCGACAGGGCCTGACGGAGCCTGACAGGGCCCGGGCAAACCCGACAGGGCACGCTGGAGCCTGACAGAGCCTGAGCAAACCCGACAGGGCCCGACAAGGCCCGACAGGGCCCGAGCAAACCTGACAGGACCTTACAAAGCCTGACAGGGCCCGACGGAGCCCGACAGGGCCTGAGCAAACCCGAAAGAGCCCGACGGAGCCTGACAGGGCTCGATAGAGTCCGACAGGGCCCGAGGAAACCTGACAGGGCCCGACGGAACCCGAGAGGGCCCGAGGAAATCCGACAGGGCCCGACGGAGCCTGACAGGGCCCGAGCAAACCCGACAGGGCCCGACAGAGCCCGACAGGACCCGAGCAAACCCGACATGGCCCGAGCAAACCCGACAGGGTTCGACAAAGTCTGACAGGGCCCGAGCAAACCCGACAGGGCCCGAGGAAACCCGACAGAGCCCGACGGAGCCTGACAGGGCCCGAGCAAACCCGACAGGGCCCGAGGAAACCTGACAGGGCACGAAGGAGCCCGACAGGGCCCGAGCAAATCCGACAAGGCCCAACGGATCCCGACAGGGCCTGAGCAAACCTGACAGGGCCCGACGGAGCCCGACAGGGCACGAGCAAACCCGACAGGGCCTGACGGAGCCTGACAGGGCCCGAGCAAACCCGACAGGGCCCGAGCGAATCTGACAGGGCCCGACGGAGCCCGACAGGACGCGGGCAAACCCGACAGGTCCTGAGCAAACCTGACAGGGCCTGACAAGGCCCGACAGGGCCTGAGCAAACCTGACAGGGCCTGACGGAGCCCGACACGGCTCGAGCAAACCCGATAGGGCCTGACGGAGCATGACATGGCCCGAGCAAACCTGACAGGGCACGAAGGAGCCTGACAGGTCCCGACGGAGCCCGACGGGGCGCGAGCAAACCTGACAGGGGCTGACAAGGCCCGACAGGGCCTGAGCAAACCCGACAGGACCCGCCAAAGCCTGATAGGGTCTGATGGAGCCCGACAGGGCCCGAGCAAACCCGACAGGGCCCGAGCAAACCTGACAGGGCTCGATGGAGCCCGACAGGGCCCGAGGAAACCCGACAGGGCTGACGGAGCCCGACAGGGCCCGAGCAAACCGGAAAGGGCCCGACGAAGCCTGACAGGGCTCGATGGAGCCCGACAGGGCCCGAGGAAACCCGACAGGGCCCGACGGAGCCCGATAGGGCCTGAGCAAACCCGACAGGGCCCGATGGAGCCTGACAGGGCTCGAGCAAACCCGACAGGGTCCGACGAATCCTGACAGGGCTTCAGCAAACCCGACATGGCCCGAGCAAACCCGACAGGGCGCGACGAAGCCCAACAGAGCCCGAGGAAACCAGACAGGGCCCGACGGAGCCCGACAGGGCCCGAGCAAACCCGACAGGGCCCGAGCAAACCCGACAGGGTTCGACAAAGCCTGACAGGGCTTGATGGAGCCCGACAGGGCCTGAGGAAACCCAACAGGGCCCGACGGAGCCTGACAGAGCCCGAGCAAACCCGAGAGGGCTCGACGGAGCCCGATAGGGCCCGAGCAAACCCGACAGGGCCTGACGGAGCCCGACAGGGCCCGAGCAAACCCGAAACGGCCCGATGAAGCCTGACAGGGCTCGATCGAGCCCGACAGGGCCCGAGCAAACCCGACAGGGCCCGACGGAGCCCGATAGGGCCCGAGCAAACCCGACAGCGCCCGATGGAGCCCGACAGGGCTCGAGCAAACCCGACAGGGTCCGACGAAGCCTGACAGGGCTTCAGCAAACCCGACGTGGCCCGAGCAAACCCGACAGGGGTCGACGGAGCCCGACAGAGCCCGAGGAAACCAGACAGGGCCCGACGGAGCCTGACAGGGCCTGAGCAAACCCGACAGGGGCTGACAAGGCCCGACAGGGCCTGAGCAAACCCGACAGGACCCGCCAAAGCCTGATAGGGTTCGATGGAGCCCGACAGGGCCCGAGCAAACCCGACAGGGCCCGAGCAAACCTGACAGGGCTTGATGGAGCCCGACAGGGCCCGAGGAAACCCGACAGGGCCTGACGGAGCCCGACAGGGCCCGAGCAAACCCGAAAGGGCCCGACGAAGCCTGACAGGGCTCGATGGAGCCCGACAGGGCCCGAGGAAACCCGACAGGGCCCGACGGAGCCCGATAGGGCCCGAGCAAACCCGACAGGGCCTGACGGAGCCTGACAGGGCCCGGGCAAACCCGACAGGGCACACTGGAGCCCGACAGAGCGCGAGTAAACCCGACAGAGCCCGACAAGGCCCGACAGGGCCCGAGCAAACCTGAGACGTCCTGACAAAGCCTGACAGGGCCCGACGGAGCCCGCCAGGGCCCGAGCAAACCCGAAAGAGCCCGACGGAGCCTGACAGGGCTCAGTGGAGTCCGACAGGGCCCGAGGAAACCCGACAGGGCCCGACGGAACCCGACAGGGCCTGAGCAAACCCGACAGGGCCCGAGCAAACCCGACAGCACCCGACGGAGCCTGACAAGGCCCGAGAAAACCTGACAGGGTTCGACGGAGCCCGACAGGGCCCGAGCACACTTGACAGGATCCGACGAAGCCTGACAGGGCTTCAGAAAACCCGACGGGGCCCGAGCAAACCGACAGGGCCCAACAGAGCCCGACAGGGCCCGAGGAAACCCAACAGGGCCCGAAGGAGCCCGATAGGGCCCGAGCAAACCCGACAGGACCCGATGGAGCCCGACAGGGCCTGAGCAAATCCGACAGGGCCCGACGGAGCCTGACAGGGCTCGATGGAGCCCGACAGGGCCCGAGGAAACCCGACAGGGCTCGACGGAGCCCGATAGGGCCCGAGCAAACCCGACAGGGCCTGACGGAGCCCGACAGGGCCCGAGCAAACCCGAAAGGGCCCGACGAAGCCTGACAGGGCTCGATGGAGCCCGACAGGGCCCGAGGAAACCCGACAGGGCCCGACGGAGCCCGATAGGGCCCGAGCAAACCCGACAAGACTCGATGGAGCCCGACAGGGCTCGAGAAAACCCGACAGAGCCTGAGCAAATCCGACGGGGCCCGACAGAGCCCGACAGGGCCCGAGCAAACCCGAAAGGGCCCGACGGAGCCTGACAGGGCTCGATGGAGCCCGACAGGGCCCGAGGAAACCCGACAGGGCCCGACGGAGCCCGACGTGGCCCGAGCAAACCGGACAGGGCCTGATGGAGCCTGACAGGGCCAGGGCAAACCCGACAGGGCACGCTGGAGCCCGACAGAGCCCGAGCAAACCCAACAGGGCCCGACAAGGCCCGACAGGGCCCGAGCAAACCTGAGACGTCCTGACAAAGCCTGACAGGGCCCGACGGAGCCCGCCAGGGCCCGAGCAAACCCGAAAGAGCCCGACGGAGCCTGACAGGGCTCAGTGGAGTCCGACAGGGCCCGAGGAAACCTGAAAGGGCCCGACGGAACCCGAGAGGGCCCGAGGAAATCCGACAGGGCCCGACGGAGCCTGACAGGGCCCGAGGAAACCCGACAGGGCTAGACGGAGCCCGACAGGGCCCGAGCAAACCCGACAGGGCCCGACGGAGCCCGACAGGGCCCCAGCAAACCCGACAGGGCCCGAGCAAACCCGACAGGGCCTGACGGAGCCTGACAGGGCCTGAGCAAACCCGACAGGGCTCGACGGAGCCTGACAGGGCCTGAGCAAACCCGACAGGGCCCGAGCAAACCTGATAGGGCCCGACGGAGCCCGACAGGGCCCGAGCAAACCTGACAGGGGTCGACGGAGCCTGACAGGGCCTGAGCAAACCCGAGAGGGCCCGAGCATACCTGATAGGGGTCGACGGAGCCTGACAGGGCCTGAGCAAACCCGACAGGGCCCGAGCATACCTGACAGGGGTCGACGGAGCCTGACAGGGCCTGAGCAAACCCGACAGGACCCGACAAAGCCTGACAGGGTTCGATGGAGCCCGACAGGGCCCTAGCAAACCCGACATGGCTCAACGGAGCCCGACAGGGCCCGAGCAAACCTGACAGAGGTCGACGGAGCCTGACAGGGCCTGAGCAAACCCGACAGTACCCGAGCAAACCCGACAGGGCCCAACGGAGCCCGACAGAGCCCGAGCAAACCCGACAGGGCCCGACAAGGCCCGACAGGGCCAGAACAAACCTGACAGGACCTGACAAAGCCTGACAGGGCCCGACGGAGCCCGACAGGGCCCGAGCAAACCCAAAAAGGCCCGACGGAGCCTGACAGGGCTCGATGGAACCCGACAGGGCCCGAGGAAACCCGACATGGCCCGACGGAGCCCGACACGGCCCGAGCAAACCCGAAAGGGCCCGACGGAGCCTGACAGGGCTCGATGGAGCCCGACAGGGCCCGAGGAAACCCGACAGGGCCCGATGGAGCCCGACAGGGCCCAAGCAAACCCGACAGGGCCTGAGCAAACCCGACAGTGCCTGAGCAAACCCGACAGGTCCCGAGCAAACCCGACAGGGCCCAACGGAGCCTGACAGGGCTCGATGGAGACCGACAGAGCCCGAGGAAACCCGACAGGGCCCGACGGAGCCCGATAGGGCCCGAGCAAACCCGACAGGGCCTGACGGAGACCGACAGGGCCCGAGCAAAGCCTGATAGGGTCCGACGAAGCCTGACAGGGCTCGATGGAGCCCGACAGGGCCCGAGGAAGCCCGACAGGGCCCGAGCAAACCCAACAGGGCCCAAGCAAACCCGACAGGGCCCGAGCAAACCCGACAGTGCCTGAGCAAACCCGACAGGGCCCGAGCAAACCCGACAGGGCCCGACGGAGCCTGACAGGGCTCGATGGAGACCGACAGAGCCCGAGGAAACCCGACAGGGCCCGACGGAGCTCGATAGGGCCCGAGCAAACCCGACAGGGCCTGACGGAGCCTGACAGGGCTCGATGGCGACCGACAGAGCCCGAGGAAACCCGACAGGGCCCGACGGAGCCCGATAGGGCCCGAGAAAACCCGAAAGGGCCTGACGGAGCCTGACAGGGCCCGAGCAAACCCGACAGGGCCTGATGGAGCCTGACAGGGCCCGGGCAAACCCGACAGGGCACGCTGGAGCCTGACAGAGCCCGAGCAAACCCGAAAGGGCCCGACAAGGCCCGACAGGGCCCGAGCAAACCTGACAGGACCTTACAAAGCCTGACAGGGCCCGACGGAGCCCGACAGGGCCTGAGCAAACCCGAAAGAGCCCGACGGAGCCTGACAGGGCTCGATAGAGTCCGACAGGGCCCGAGGAAAACTGACAGGGCCCGACGGAACCCGAGAGGGCCCGAGGAAATCCGACAGGGCCCGACGGAGCCTGACAGGGCCCGAGCAAACCCGACAGGGCCCGACAGAGCCCGACAGGACCCGAGCAAACCCGACATGGCCCGAGCAAACCTGACAGGGTTCGACAAAGTCTGACAGGGCCCGAGCAAACCCGACAGGGCCCGAGGAAACCCGACAGAGCCCGACGGAGCCTTACAGGGCCCGAGCAAACCCGACAGGGCCCGAGCAAACCTGACAGGGCACGAAGAAGCCCGACAGGGCCCGAGCAAACCCGACAAGGCCCAACAAATCCCGACAGGGCCTGAGCAAACCTGACAGGGCCCGACGGAGCCCGACAGGGCACGAGCAAACCCGACAGGGCCTGACGGAGCCTGACAGGGCCCGAGCAAACCCGACAGGGCCCGAGCGAATCTGACAGGGCCCGACGGAGCCCGACAGGACGCGGGCAAACCCGACAGGTCCCGAGCAAACCTGACAGGGCCTGACAAGGCCCGACAGGGCCTGAGCAAACCTGACAGGGCCTGACGGAGCCCGACACGGCTCGAGCAAACCCGATAGGGCCTGACGGAGCATGACACGGCCCGAGCAAACCTGACAGGGCACGAAGGAGCCTGACAGGGCCCGACGGAGACCGACGGGGCGCGAGCAAACCTGACAGGGGCTGACAAGGCCCGACAGGGCCTGAGCAAACCCGACAGGACCCGCCAAAGCCTGATAGGGTCTGATGGAGCCCGACAGGGCCCGAGCAAACCCGACAGGGCCCGAGCAAACCTGACAGGGCTCGATGGAGCCCGACAGGGCCCGAGGAAACCCGACAGGGCCCGACGGAGCCCGATAGGGCCTGAGCAAACCCGACAGGGCCCGATGGAGCCCGACAGGGCTCGAGCAAACCCGACAGGGTCCGACGAATCCTGACAGGGCTTCAGCAAACCCGACATGGCCCGAGCAAACCCGACAGGGCGCGACGAAGCCCAACAGAGCCCGAGGAAACCAGACAGGGCCCGACGGAGCCCGACAGGGCCCGAGCAAACCCGACAGGGCCCGAGCAAACCCGACAGGGTTCGAGAAAGCCTGACAGGGCTTGATGGAGCCCAACAGGGCCTGAGGAAACCCAACAGGGCCCGACGGAGCCTGACAGAGCCCGAGCAAACCCGACAGGGCTCGACGGAGCCCGATAGGGCCCGAGCAAACCCGACAGGGCCTGACGGAGCCCGACAGGGCCCGAGCAAACCCGAAAGGGCCCGACGAAGCCTGACAGGGCTCGATCGAGCCCGACAGGGCCCGAGCAAACCCGACAGGGCCCGACGGAGCCCGATAGGGCCCGAGCAAACCCGACAGCGCCCGATGGAGCCCGACAGGGCTCGAGCAAACCCGACAGGGTCCGACGAAGCCTGACAGGGCTTCAGCAAACCCGACGTGGCCCGAGCAAACCCGACAGGGGTCGACGGAGCCCGACAGAGCCCGAGGAAACCAGACAGGGCCCGACGGAGCCCGACAGGGCCCGACCAAACCCGACAGGGGCTGACAAGGCCCGACAGGGCCTGAGCAAACCCGACAGGACCCGCCAAAGCCTGATAGGGTCCGATGGAGCCCGACAGGGCCCGAGCAAACCCGACAGGGCCCGAGCAAACCTGACAGGGCTCGATGGAGCCCGACACGGCCTGAGCAAACCCGACAGGGCCCAACGGAGCCTGACAGGGCCCGAGCAAACCCGACAGGGCCCGAGCGAATCTGACACGGCCTGACGGAGTTCGACAGGACGCGGGCAAACCCGACAGGGCCCGAGCAAACCCGACAGGGCCTGACAAGACCCGACAGGGCCTGAGCAAACCCGACAGGACCCGACAAAGCGTGATAGGGCCCGATGGAGCCCGACAGGGCCCGAGCAAACCCGACAGGGCTCGATGGAGCCCGACAGGGCCCGAGGAAACCCGACAGGGCGCGACGGAGCCTGACAGGGCCCGAGCAAACCCGACAGGACTCGACGGAGCCCGAAAGGGCCCGAGCAAACCCGACAGGGTCCGTCGAAGCCTGACAGGGCTTCAGCAAACCCGACAGGGCCCGAGCAAACCCGACAGGGCCCGACGGAGCCCGACAGGGCCTGAGGAAACCAGACAGAGCCCGACGGAGCCCGACAGAGCCCTAGCAAACCCGGCAGGGCCCGAGCAAACCCGACAGGGCTTGACAAAGCCTGACAGGGCCCGAGCAAACCCAACAGGGCCCGAGCAAACCCGACAGGGCCCAACGGAGCCCGACAGAGCCCAAGCAAACACGACAGGGCCCGACAAGGCCCGACAGGGCCCGAACAAACCTGACAGGACCTGACAAAGCCTGACATGGCCCGATGGAGCCCGACAGGGCCCGAGCAAACCCGAAAAGGTTCGACGGAGCCTGACAGGGCTCGATGGAGCCCGACAGGGCCCGAGGAAACCCGACAGGGCCCCACGGAGCCGGATAGGGCCCGAGCAAACCCGAGAGGGCCTGACGGAGCCTGACAGGGCCCGGGCAAACCCGACAGGGCATGCTGGAGCCCGACAGAACCCGAGCAAACCCGACAGGGCCCGACAAGGCCCGACAGGGCCCGAGCAAACCTGACAGGACCTGACAAAGCCTGACAGGGCCCGACGGAGCCTGACAGGGCCTGAGCAAACCCGAAAGAGCCCGACGGAGCCTGACAGGGCTCGATAGATTCCGACAGGGCCCGAGGAAACCCGACAGGGCCTGACGGAACCTGACAGGGCCCAACGGAGCCCGATAGGGCCCGAGCAAACCCGACAGGACCCGATGGAGCCCGACAGGGCTCGAGCAAACCCGACAGGGCCTGAGCAAATCCGACAGGGCCCGACGGAGCCCGACAGGGCCCGAGCAAACCCGAAAGGGCCCGACGGAGCCTGACAGGGCTCGATGGAGCCCGCCAGGGCCCGAGGAAACCCGACAGGGCCCCACGGAGCCCTATAGGGCCCGAGCAAACCCGACAGGGCCTGATGGAGCCTGACAGGGCCCGAGCAAACCCGAAAGGGCCCGACGGAGCCTTACAGGGCTCGATGGAGCCCGACAGGCCCCGAGGAAACCCGACAGGGCCCCACGGAGCCCGATAGGGCCCGAGCAAACCCGACAGGGCCTGATGGAGCCTGACAGGGCCCGGGCAAACCCGACAGGGCACGCTGGAGCCTGACAGAGCCCGAGCAAACCCGACAGGGCCCGACAAGGCCCGACAGGGCCCGAGCAAACCTGACAGGACCTTACAAAGCCTGACAGGGCCCGACGGAGCCCGACAGGGCCTGAGCAAACCCGAAAGAGCCCGACGGAGCCTGACAGGGCTCGATAGAGTCCGACAGGGCCCGAGGAAAACTGACAGGGCCCGACGGAACCCGAGAGGGCCCGAGGAAATCCGACAGGGCCCGACGGAGCCTGACAGGGCCCGAGCAAACCCGACAGGGCCCGACAGAGCCCGACAGGACCCGAGCAAACCCGACATGGCCCGAGCAAACCCGACAGGGTTCGACAAAGTCTGACAGGGCCCGAGCAAACCCGACAGGGCCCGAGGAAACCCGACAGAGCCCGACGGAGCCTGACAGGGCCCGAGCAAACCCGACAGGGCCCGAGCAAACCTGACAGGGCACGAAGGAGCCCGACAGGGCCCGAGCAAACCCGACAAGGCCCAACAAATCCCGACAGGGCCTGAGCAAACCTGACAGGGCCCGACGGAGCCCGACAGGGCACGAGCAAACCCGACAGGGCCTGACGGAGCCTGACAGGGCCCGAGCAAACCCGACAGGGCCCGAGCGAATCTGACAGGGCCCGACGGAGCCCGACAGGACGCGGGCAAACCCGACAGGTCCCGAGCAAACCTGACAGGGCCTGACAAGGCCCGACAGGGCCTGAGCAAACCTGACAGGGCCTGACGGAGCCCGACACGGCTCGAGCAAACCCGATAGGGCCTGACGGAGCATGACACGGCCCGAGCAAACCTGACAGGGCACGAAGGAGCCTGACAGGGCCCGACGGAGACCGACGGGGCGCGAGCAAACCTGACAGGGGCTGACAAGGCCCGACAGGGCCTGAGCAAACCCGACAGGACCCGCCAAAGCCTGATAGGGTCTGATGGAGCCCGACAGGGCCCGAGCAAACCCGACAGGGCCCGAGCAAACCTGACAGGGCTCGATGGAGCCCGACAGGGCCCGAGGAAACCCGACAGGGCCCGACGGAGCCCGATAGGGCCTGAGCAAACCCGACAGGGCCCGATGGAGCCCGACAGGGCTCGAGCAAACCCGACAGGGTCCGACGAATCCTGACAGGGCTTCAGCAAACCCGACATGGCCCGAGCAAACCCGACAGGGCGCGACGAAGCCCAACAGAGCCCGAGGAAACCAGACAGGGCCCGACGGAGCCCGACAGGGCCCGAGCAAACCCGACAGGGCCCGAGCAAACCCGACAGGGTTCGAGAAAGCCTGACAGGGCTTGATGGAGCCCAACAGGGCCTGAGGAAACCCAACAGGGCCCGACGGAGCCTGACAGAGCCCGAGCAAACCCGACAGGGCTCGACGGAGCCCGATAGGGCCCGAGCAAACCCGACAGGGCCTGACGGAGCCCGACAGGGCCCGAGCAAACCCGAAAGGGCCCGACGAAGCCTGACAGGGCTCGATCGAGCCCGACAGGGCCCGAGCAAACCCGACAGGGCCCGACGGAGCCCGATAGGGCCCGAGCAAACCCGACAGCGCCCGATGGAGCCCGACAGGGCTCGAGCAAACCCGACAGGGTCCGACGAAGCCTGACAGGGCTTCAGCAAACCCGACGTGGCCCGAGCAAACCCGACAGGGGTCGACGGAGCCCGACAGAGCCCGAGGAAACCAGACAGGGCCCGACGGAGCCCGACAGGGCCCGACCAAACCCGACAGGGGCTGACAAGGCCCGACAGGGCCTGAGCAAACCCGACAGGACCCGCCAAAGCCTGATAGGGTCCGATGGAGCCCGACAGGGCCCGAGCAAACCCGACGGGGCCCGAGCAAACCTGACAGGGCTCGATGGAGCCCGACACGGCCTGAGCAAACCCGACAGGGCCCAACGGAGCCTGACAGGGCCCGAGCAAACCCGACAGGGCCCGAGCGAATCTGACACGGCCTGACGGAGTTCGACAGGACGCGGGCAAACCCGACAGGGCCCGAGCAAACCCGACAGGGCCTGACAAGACCCGACAGGGCCTGAGCAAACCCGACAGGACCCGACAAAGCGTGATAGGGCCCGATGGAGCCCGACAGGGCCCGAGCAAACCCGACAGGGCTCGATGGAGCCCGACAGGGCCCGAGGAAACCCGACAGGGCGCGACGGAGCCTGACAGGGCCCGAGCAAACCCGACAGGACTCGACGGAGCCCGAAAGGGCCCGAGCAAACCCGACAGGGTCCGTCGAAGCCTGACAGGGCTTCAGCAAACCCGACAGGGCCCGAGCAAACCCGACAGGGCCCGACGGAGCCCGACAGGGCCTGAGGAAACCAGACAGGGCCCGACGGAGCCCGACAGAGCCCTAGCAAACCCGGCAGGGCCCGAGCAAACCCGACAGGGCTTGACAAAGCCTGACAGGGCCCGAGCAAACCCAACAGGGCCCGAGCAAACCCGACAGGGCCCAACGGAGCCCGACAGAGCCCAAGCAAACACGACAGGGCCCGACAAGGCCCGACAGGGCCCGAAAAAACCTGACAGGACCTGACAAAGCCTGACATGGCCCGATGGAGCCCGACAGGGCCCGAGCAAACCCGAAAAGGTTCGACGGAGCCTGACAGGGCTCGATGGAGCCCGACAGGGCCCGAGGAAACCCGACAGGGCCCCACGGAGCCGGATAGGGCCCGAGCAAACCCGAGAGGGCCTGACGGAGCCTGACAGGGCCCGGGCAAACCCGACAGGGCATGCTGGAGCCCGACAGAACCCGAGCAAACCCGACAGGGCCCGACAAGGCCCGACAGGGCCCGAGCAAACCTGACAGGACCTGACAAAGCCTGACAGGGCCCGACGGAGCCTGACAGGGCCTGAGCAAACCCGAAAGAGCCCGACGGAGCCTGACAGGGCTCGATAGATTCCGACAGGGCCCGAGGAAACCCGACAGGGCCTGACGGAACCTGACAGGGCCCAACGGAGCCCGATAGGGCCCGAGCAAACCCGACAGGACCCGATGGAGCCCGACAGGGCTCGAGCAAACCCGACAGGGCCTGAGCAAATCCGACAGGGCCCGACGGAGCCCGACAGGGCCCGAGCAAACCCGAAAGGGCCCGACGGAGCCTGACAGGGCTCGATGGAGCCCGCCAGGGCCCGAGGAAACCCGACAGGGCCCCACGGAGCCCGATAGGGCCCGAGCAAACCCGACAGGGCCTGATGGAGCCTGACAGGGCCCGAGCAAACCCGAAAGGGCCCGACGGAGCCTTACAGGGCTCGATGGAGCCCGACAGGCCCCGAGGAAACCCGACAGGGCCCCACGGAGCCCGATAGGGCCCGAGCAAACCCGACAGGGCCTGATGGAGCCTGACAGGGCCCGGGCAAACCCGACAGGGCACGCTGGAGCCTGACAGAGCCCGAGCAAACCCGACAGGGCCCGACAAGGCCCGACAGGGCCCGAGCAAACCTGACAGGACCTTACAAAGCCTGACAGGGCCCGACGGAGCCCGACAGGGCCTGAGCAAACCCGAAAGAGCCCGACGGAGCCTGACAGGGCTCGATAGAGTCCGACAGGGCCCGAGGAAAACTGACAGGGCCCGACGGAACCCGAGAGGGCCCGAGGAAATCCGACAGGGCCCGACGGAGCCTGACAGGGCCCGAGCAAACCCGACAGGGCCCGACAGAGCCCGACAGGACCCGAGCAAACCCGACATGGCCCGAGCAAACCCGACAGGGTTCGACAAAGTCTGACAGGGCCCGAGCAAACCCGACAGGGCCCGAGGAAACCCGACAGAGCCCGACGGAGCCTGACAGGGCCCGAGCAAACCCGACAGGGCCCGAGCAAACCTGACAGGGCACGAAGGAGCCCGACAGGGCCCGAGCAAACCCGACAAGGCCCAACAAATCCCGACAGGGCCTGAGCAAACCTGACAGGGCCCGACGGAGCCCGACAGGGCACGAGCAAACCCGACAGGGCCTGACGGAGCCTGACAGGGCCCGAGCAAACCCGACAGGGCCCGAGCGAATCTGACAGGGCCCGACGGAGCCCGACAGGACGCGGGCAAACCCGACAGGTCCCGAGCAAACCTGACAGGGCCTGACAAGGCCCGACAGGGCCTGAGCAAACCTGACAGGGCCTGACGGAGCCCGACACGGCTCGAGCAAACCCGATAGGGCCTGACGGAGCATGACACGGCCCGAGCAAACCTGACAGGGCACAAAGGAGCCTGACAGGGCCCGACGGAGCCCGACGGGGCGTGAGCAAACCTGACAGGGGCTGACAAGGCCCGACAGGGCCTGAGCAAACCCGACAGGACCCGCCAAAGCCTGATAGGGTCTGATGGAGCCCGACAGGGCCCGAGCAAACCCGACAGGGCCCGAGCAAACCTGACAGGGCTCGATGGAGCCCGACAGGGCCCGAGGAAACCCGACAGGGCCCGACGGAGACCGATAGGGCCTGAGCAAACCCGACAGGGCCCGATGGAGCCCGACAGGGCTCGAGCAAACCCGACAGGGTCCGACGAATCCTGACAGGGCTTCAGCAAACCCGACATGGCCCGAGCAAACCCGACAGGGCGCGACGAAGCCCAACAGAGCCCGAGGAAACCAGACAGGGCCCGACGGAGCCCGACAGGGCCCGAGCAAACCCGACAGGGCCCGAGCAAACCCGACAGGGTTCGACAAAGCCTGACAGGGATTGATGGAGCCCAACAGGGCCTGAGGAAACCCAACAGGGCCCGACGGAGCCTGACAGAGCCCGAGCAAACCCGACAGGGCTCGACGGAGCCCGATAGGGCCCGAGCAAACCCGACAGGGCCTGACGGAGCCCGACAGGGCCCGAGCAAACCCGAAAGGGCCCGACGAAGCCTGACAGGGCTCGATCGAGCCCGACAGGGCCCGAGCAAACCCGACAGGGCCCGACGGAGCCCGATAGGGCCCGAGCAAACCCGACAGCGCCCGATGGTGCCCGACAGGGCTCGAGCAAACCCGACAGGGTCCGACGAAGCCTGACAGGGCTTCAGCAAACCCGACGTGGCCCGAGCAAACCCGACAGGGTTCGACGGAGCCCGACAGAGCCCGAGGAAACCAGACAGGGCCCGACGGAGCCCGACAGGGCCCGAGCAAACCCGACAGGGGCTGACAAGGCCCGACAGGGCCTGAGCAAACCCGACAGGACCCGCCAAAGCCTGATAGGGTCCGATGGAGCCCGACAGGGCCCGAGCAAACCCGACAGGGCCCGAGCAAACCTGACAGGGCTCGATGGAGCCCGACAGGGCCCGAGGAAACCCGACAGGGCCTGACGGAGCCCGACAGGGCCCGAGCAAACCCGAAAGGGCCCGACGAAGCCTGACAGGGCTCGATGGAGCCCGACAGGGCCCGAGGAAACCCGACAGGGCCCGACGGAGCCCGATAGGGCCCGAGCAAACCCGACAGGGCCTGACGGAGCCTGACAGGGCCCGGGCAAACCCGACAGGGCACGCTGGAGCCCGACAGAGCCCGAGTAAACCCGACAGGGCCCGACAAGGCCCGACAGGGCCCGAGCAAACCTGAGACGTCCTGACAAAGCCTGACAGGGCCCGACGGAGCCCGCCAGGGCCCGAGCAAACCCGAAAGAGCCCGACGGAGCCTGACAGGGCTCAGTGGAGTCCGACAGGGCCCGAGGAAACCCGACAGGGCCCGACGGAACCCGACAGGGCCTGAGCAAACCCGACAGGGCTCGAGCAAACCCGACAGGGCCCGACGGAGCCTGACAAGGCCCGAGAAAACCTGACAGGGTTCGACGGAGCCCGACAGGGCCCGAGCACACTTGACAGGGTCCGACGAAGCCTGACAGGGCTTCAGAAAACCCGACAGGGCCCGAGCAAACCGACAGGGCCCAACAGAGCCCGACAGGGCCCGAGGAAACCCGACAGGGCCCGAAGGAGCCCGATAGGGCCCGAGCAAACCCGACAGGACCCGATGGAGCCTGAGAGGGCCTGAGCAAATCCGACAGGGCCCGACGGAGCCTGACAGGGCTCGATGGAGCCCGACAGGTCCCGAGGAAACCCGACAGTGCTCGACGGAGCCCGATAGGGCCCGAGCAAACCCGACAGGGCCTGACGGAGCCCGACAGGGCCCGAGCAAACCCGAAAGGGCCCGACGAAGCCTGACAGGGCTCGATGGAGCCCGACAGGGCCCGAGGAAACCCGACAGGACTCGATGGAGCCCGACAGGGCTCGAGCAAACCCGACAGGGCCTGAGCAAATCCGACAGGGCCCGACAGAGCCCGACAGGGCCCGAGCAAACCCGAAAGGGCCCGACGGAGCCTGACAGGGCTCGATGGAGCCCGACAGGGCTCGAGCAAACCCGACAGGGCCTGAGCAAATCCGACAGGGCCCGACAGAGCCCGACAGGGCCCGAGCAAACCCGAAAGGGCCCGACGGAGCCTGACAGGGCTCGATGGAGCCCGACAGGGCCCGAGGAAACCCGACAGGGCCCCACGGAGCCCGACGTGGCCCGAGCAAACCCGACAGGGCCTGATGGAGCCTGACAGGGCCAGGGCAAACCCGACAGGGCACGCTGGAGCCCGACAGAGCCCGAGCAAACCCAACAGGGCCCGACAAGGCCCGACAGGGCCCGAGCAAACCTGACAGGACCTGACAAAGCCTGACAGGGCCCGACGGAGCCCGACAGGGCCTGAGCAAACCCGAAAGAGCCCGACGGAGCCTGACAGGGCTCGATAGAGTCCGACAGGGCCCGAGGAAACCTGACAGGGCCCGACGGAACCCGAGAGGGCCCGAGGAAATCCGACAGGGCCCGACGGAGCCCGACAGGGCCCGAGGAAACCCGACAGGGCTAGACGGAGCCCGACAGGGCCCGAGCAAACCCGACAGGGCCCGACGGAGCCCGACAGGGCCCCAGCAAACCCGACAGGGCCCGAGCAAACCCGACAGGGCCTGACGGAGCCTGACAGGGCCTGAGCAAACCCGACAGGGCTCGACGGAGCCTGACAGGGCCTGAGCAAACCCGACAGGGCCCGAGCAAACCTGATAGGGCCCGACGGAGCCCGACAGGGCCCGAGCAAACCTGACAGGGGTCGACGGAGCCTAACAGGGCCTGAGCAAACCCGACAGGGCCCGAGCATACCTGATAGGGGTCGACGGAGCCTGACAGGGCCTGAGCAAACCCGACAGGGCCCGAGCATACCTGACAGGGGTCGACGGAGCCTGACAGGGCCTGAGCAAACCCGACAGGACCCGACAAAGCCTGACAGGGTTCGATGGAGCCCGACAGGGCCCGAGCAAACCCGACATGGCTCAACGGAGCCCGACAGGGCCCGAGCAAACCTGACAGAGGTCGACGGAGCCTGACAGGGCCTGAGCAAACCCGACAGTGCCCGAGCAAACCCGACAGGGCCCAACAGAGCCCGACAGAGCCCGAGCAAACCCGACAGGGCCCGACAAGGCCCGACAGGGCCAGAACAAACCTGACAGGACCTGACAAAGCCTGACAGGGCCCGACGGAGCCCGACAGGGCCCGAGCAAACCCAAAAAGGCCCGACGGAGCCTGACAGGGCTCGATGGAACCCGACAGGGCCCGAGGAAACCCGACATGGCCCGACGGAGCCCAACAGGGCCCGAGCAAACCCGAAAGGGCCCGACGGAGCCTGACAGGGCTCGATGGAGCCCGACAGGGCCCGAGGAAACCCGACAGGGCCCGATGGAGCCCGACAGGGCCCAAGCAAACCCGACAGGGCCTGAGCAAACCCGACAGTGCCTGAGCAAACCCGACAGGTCCCGAGCAAACCCGACAGGGCCCAACGGAGCCTGACAGGGCTCGATGGAGACCGACAGAGCCCGAGGAAACCCGACAGGGCCCGACGGAGCCCGATAGGGCCCGAGCAAACCCGACAGGGCCTGACGGAGACCGACAGGGCCCGAGCAAAGCCTGATAGGGTCCGACGAAGCCTGACAGGGCTCGATGGAGCCCGACAGGGCCCGAGGAAGCCCGACAGGGCCCGAGCAAACCCAACAGGGCCCAAGCAAACCCGACAGGGCCCGAGCAAACCCGACAGTGCCTGAGCAAACCCGACAGGGCCCGAGCAAACCCGACAGGGCCCGACGGAGCCTGACAGGGCTCGATGGAGACCGACAGAGCCCGAGGAAACCCGACAGGGCCCGACGGAGCTCGATAGGGCCCGAGCAAACCCGACAGGGCCTGACGGAGCCTGACAGGGCTCGATGGCGACCGACAGAGCCCGAGGAAACCCGACAGGGCCCGACGGAGCCCGATAGGGCCCGAGAAAACCCGACAGGGCCTGACGGAGCCCGACAGGGCCCGAGCAAACCCGAAAGGGCCCGACGAAGCCTGACAGGGCTCGATGGAGCCTGACAGGGCCCGAGGAAACCCGACAGGGCCCGACGGAGCCCGATAGGGCCCGAGCAAACCCGACAGGGCTCGATGGAGCCCGACAGGGCTCGAGCAAACCCGACAGGGCCTGAGCAAATCCGACAGGGCCTGACGGAGCCCGACAGGGCCCGAGCAAACCCGAAAGGGCCCGACGGAGCCTGACAGGGCTCGATGGAGCCCGACAGGGCCCGAGGAAACCCGACAGGGCCCCACGAAGCCCGATAGGGCCCGAGCAAACCCGACAGGGCCTGACGGAGCCTGACAGGGCCCGGGCAAACCCGACAGGGCATGCTAGAGCCCGACAGAGTTCGAGCAAACCCGACAGGGCCCGACAAGGCCCGACAGGGCCCGAGCAATCCCGCCAGGGCTCGACGGAGCCTGACAGGGCCCAAGCAAACCCGACACGGTCCGAGCAAACCTGACAGGGCTCGAAGGAGCCCGACAGGGCCCGAGGAAACCAGACAGGGCCCGACAGAGCCTGACAGGGCCCGAGCAAACCCGACATGGCCCGAGCAAACCTGACAGGGTTCGACAAAGCCTGACAGGGCTCGATGGAGCCTGACAGGGCCCAAGGAAACCCGACAGGGCTCGACGGAGCCTGACAGGGCCCGAGCAAACCCGACAGGGCCCGAGCAAACCTGACAGGGCACGAAGGAGCCCGACAGGGCCCGAGCAAACCCGACAGGGCCCAACGGATCCCGACAGGGCGCAAGCAAACCTGACAGGGCCCGACGGAGCCCAACAGGGCACGAGAAAACCCGACAGGGCCTGACGGAGCCTGACAGGGCCCGAGCAAACCCGACAGGGCCCGAGCGAATCTGACAGGGCCCGACGGAGCCCGACAGGACAGGGCAAACCCGACAGGGCCCGAGCAAACCCGACAGGGCCTGACAAGGCCCGACAGGGCCTGAGCAAACCCGACAGGACCTGACAAAGCCTGACAGGGCCCGACGGAGCCCGACAGGGCACGAGCAAACCCGACAAGGCCTGACGGAGCCTGACAGGGCCCGAGCAAACCCGACAGGGCCCGAGCGAATCTGACAGGGCTCGACGGAGCCCGACAAGACGCGGGCAAACCCGACAGGGCCCGAGCAAACCCGACAGGGCCTGACAAGGCCCGACAGGGCCTGAGCAAACCCGACAGGACCCGACAAAGCCTGACAGGGTCCGATGGAGCCCGACAGGGCCCGAGCAAACCCGACAGGGCTCGATGGAGCCCGACAGGGCCCGAGGAAACCCGACAGGGCGCGACGGAGCCTGACAGGGCCCGAGCAAACCCGACAGGGCTCGACAATGCCCGACAGGGCCCGAGCAAACCCGACAGGGTCCGTCGAAGCCTGACAGGGCTTCAGCAAACCCGACACGGCCTGAGCAAACCCGACAGGGCCCGACGGATCCCGACAGGGCCTGAGGAAACCAGACAGGGCCCGACGGAGCCCGACAGGGCCCTAGCAAACCCGACAGGGCCCGAGCAAACTCGACAGGGCTTGACGGAGCCTGACAGGGCCCGAGCAAACCCGACAGGGCCCGAGCAAACCCGACAGAGCCCGAGCAAACCCGACAGGGCCCAACGGAGCCCGACAGAGCCCGAGCAAACCCGACAGGGCCCGACAAGGCCCGACAGGGCCCGAACAAACCTGACAGGACCTGACAAAGCCTGACAGGGCCCGACAGAGCCCGACAGGGCCCGAGCAAACCCGAAAAGTCCTGACGGAGCCTGACAGGGCTCGATAGAGCCCGATAGGGCCCGAGGAAACCCGACAGAACCCGACGGAGCCCGACGGGGCCCGAGCAAACCCGACAGGGCCCGACGGAACCCGACAGGGCCCGAGCAAACCCGACAGGGCCCGAGGAAATCCGACAGTGCCCGACGGAGCCTGACAGGGCCCGAGCAAACCCGAGAGGGCTCGACGGAGCCCGACAGGGTATGAGCACACTCGACAGGGTCCGACGAAGCCTGACAGGGCTTCAGCAAACCTGACAGGGCCCGAGCAAACTCGACAGGGCCAGACGGAGCCCGACAGGGTTCGACAAAGCCTGACAGGGCTCGATGGAGCCCGACAGGGCCCGAGGAAACCCGACAGGGCCCGACGGAGCCTGACAGGGCCCGAGCAAACCCGACAGGGCTCGACGGAGCCTGACAGGGTCCGAGCAAACCCGACACGGCCCGAGCAAACCTGACAGGGCTCGAAGGAGCCCGACAGGGCCCGAGGAAACCAGACAGGGCCCGACAGAACCCGACAGGGCCCGAGCAAACCCGACATGGCCCGAGCAAACCCGACAGGGTTCGACAAAGCCTGACAGGGCTCGATGGAGCCCGACAGGGCCCAAGGAAACCCGACAGGGCCCGACGGAGCCTGACGGGGACCGAGCAAACCCGACAGGACTCGACGGAGCCTGACAGGGCTCGATGGAGCCCGACAGGGCCCGGGCAAACCCGACAGGGCACGCTGGAGCCCGACAGAGCCCGAGCAAACCCGACAGGGCCCGACAAGGCCCGACAGGGCCCGAGCAAACCTGACAGGACCTGACAAAGCCTGACAGGGCCCGACGGAGCCCGACAGGGCCTGAGCAAACCCGAAAGAGCCCGACGGAGCCTGACAGGACTCGATAGAGTCCGACAGGGCCCGAGCAAACCCGACAGGGCCCGAGCAAACCTGACAGGGCACGAAGGAGCCCTACAGGGCCCGAGCAAACCCGACAGGGCCCAACAAATCCCGACAGGGCCCAAGCAAACCCGAAAGGGCCCGACGGAGCCTGACAGGGCTCGATGGAGCCCGACAGGGCCCGAGCAAACCCGACAGGGCTCCACGGAGCCCGATAGGGCCCGAGCAAACCCGACAGGGCCTGACGGAGCCTGACAGGGCCCGAGCAAACCCGACAGGGCCCGAGCGAATCTGACAGGGCCTGACGGAGTTCGACAGGACGCGGGCAAACCCGACAGGGCCCGAGCAAACCCGACAGGGCCTGACAAGACCCGACAGGGCCTGAGCAAACCCGACAGGACCCGACAAAGCCTGATAGGGTCCGATGGAGCCCGACAGGGCCCGAGCAAACCCGACAGGGCTCGATGGAGCCCGACAGGGCCCGAGGAAACCCGACAGGGCGCGACGGAGCCTGACAGGGCCCGAGCAAACCCGACAGGACTCGACGGAGCCCGAAAGGGCCCGAGCAAACACGACAGGGTCCGTCGAAGCCTGACAGGGCTTCAGCAAACTTGACAGGGCCCGAGCAAACCCGACAGGGCCCGACGGAGCCCGACAGGGCCTGAGGAAACCAGACAGGGCCCGACGGAGCCCGACAGGGCCCTAGCAAACCCGGCAGGGCAGAGCAAACCCGACAGGGCTTGACAAAGCCTGACAGGGCCCGAGCAAACCCGACAGGGCCCGAGCAAACCCGACAGGGCCCAACGGAGCCCGACAGAGCCCGAGCAAACCCGACAGGGCCCGACAAGGCCCGACAGGGCCTGAACAAACCTGACAGGACCTGAAAAAGCCTGACATGGTTCGATGGAGCCCGACAGGGCCCGAGCAAACCTGAAAAGGCCCGACGGAGCCTGACAGGGCTCGATGGAGCCCGACAGGGCCCCGAGGAAACCCGATAGGGCCCCACGGAGCCGGATAGGGCCCGAGCAAACCCGAGAGGGCCTGACGGAGCCTGACAGGGCCCGGGCAAACCCGACAGGGCACGCTGGAGCCCGACAGAACCCGAGCAAACCCGACAGGGCCCTACAAGGCCCGACAGGGCCCGAGCAAACCTGACAGGACCTGACAAAGCCTGACAGGGCCCGACGGAGCCTGACAGGGCCTGAGCAAACCCGAAAGAGCCTGACGGAGCCTGACAGGGCTCGATAGATTCCGACATGGCCCGAGGAAACCCGACAGGGCCTGACGGAACCTGACAGGGCCCGAGCAAACCCGACAGGGCCCGAGGAAATCCGACAGGGCCCAACGGAGCCTGACAGGGCCCGAGCAAACCCGAAAGGGCTCGACGGAGCCCGACAGGGCCCGAGCAAACCCGACAGGGTCCGTCGAAGCCTGACAGGGCTTCAGCAAACCCAACAGGGCCTGAGCAAACCCAACAGGGCCCGACGGAGCCCGACAGAGCCTGAGGAAACCAGACAGGGCCCGACGGAGCCCGACAGGGCCCTAGCAAGCCCGACAGGGCTTGACGGAGCCTGATAGGGCCCGAGCAAACCCGAAAGGGCCCGAGCAAACCCGACAGAGCCCAATGGAGCTGACAGAGCCCGAGCAAACCCGACAGGCTCCGTCACGCCCTGTCGGATTTGCTCAGGCCCTGTCGGGTTTGTTCGAGCTCTGTCGGGCTCCATCGGGCCCTGTCGGGTTTGCTCGGGCCCTATCGGGCTCAGTCGGGCCCTGTCGGGTTTCCTCGGGCCCTGTCGGGCTCCATCGAGCCCTGTCAGGCTCCGTCGGGCCCTGTCGGGTTTGCTCGGGCCTTGTCGGGTTTCTCAGGCCCTGTCGGGTTCCGTCGAGCCGTGTCGGGTTGCCTCGGGCCCTGTCGGACTCCACTGAGCCCTGTCAGGCTCCGTCGGGCTCTTTCGGGTTTGCTCGGGCCCTGGCGGGCTCTGTCGGGCCCTGTCAGGCTTTGTCAGGACGTGTCAGGTTTGCTCGGGCCCTGTTGGGCCTTGTCGGGCCCTGTCGGGTTTGCTCGGGCTCTGTCGGGCTCCAGCGTGCCCTGTCGGGTTTGCCCGGGCCCTGTCAGGCTCCGTCAGGCCCTTTCGGGTTTGCTCGGGCCCTATCGGGCTCAATCAGGCCCTGTCGGGTTTCCTCGGGCCCTGTCGGGCTCCATCGAGCCCTGTCAGGCTCCGTTGGGCCCTTTTGGGTTTGCTCGGGCCCTGTCGGGCTCCGTCGGGCCCTGTCAGGTTTGCTCGAGCCCTGTCGGGCTCCGTCGGGCCCTGTCTGGTTTCCTCGGGCTCTGTCGGGCTCCGTCGGCCCTGTCGGGTTTGCTCGGGCCATGTCGGGTTTGCTGAAGCCCTGTCAGGCTTCGTCGGACCCTGTCGGGTTTGCTCGAGCTCTGTCGGGCTCCATCGAGCCCTGTCAGGCTCCGTCGGGCCCTTTCGGGTTTGCTCGGGCCCTGTCGGGCTCCGTCGGGCCCTGTCGGGTTTGCTCGAGCCCTGTCGGGCTCCATCGGGCCCTGTCTGGTTTCCTCGGGCTCTGTCGGGCTCCGTCGGGCCCTGTCGGGTTTGCTCGGGCCATGTCGGGTTTGCTGAAGCCCTGTCAGGCTTCGTCGGACCCTGTCGGGTTTGCTCGAGCCCTGTCGGCCTCCATCGGGCCCTGTCAGGTTTGCTCGGGCCCTATCGGGCTCTGTCGAGCCCTGTCGGGTTTCCTCGGGCCCTGTCGGGCTCCATCGAGCCCTGTCAGGCTTCGTCGGGCACTTTCGGGTTTGCTCGGGCCTTGTCGGGCTCCGTCAGGCCCTGTCGGATTTGCTCAGGCCCTATCGGGCTGCGTCGAGCCCTGTCGGGTTTGCTCGGGCTCTGTCAGGCTCCGTCGGGCCCTGTCGGGTTTGCTCGGGCCCTGTCGGGCTCCATCAAGCCCTGTCAGGCTTTGTCGAACCCTGTCGGGTTTGCTCGGGCCCTGTCGGGTTTGCTCGGGCCCTGTCGGGCTCTGTCGGGCCATGTCTGGTTTCCTCGGGCCCTGTCGGGCTCCGTCAGACCCTGTCGGATTTGCTCGGGTCCTGTCGGGTTTGCTCGGGTCCTGTCGGGTTTGCTGAAGCCCTGTCAGGCTTCGTCGGATCCTGTCGGGTTTGCTCAGGCCCTGTCGGGCTCCGTCGAATCCTGTCGGGTTTGCTCGGGCCCTGTCAGGCTCCGTCGCGCCCTGTCGGGTTTCCTCGGGCCCTGTCGGGCTCCATCGAGCCCTGTCAGGTTTGCTCGGGCCCTGTCAAGTTTGCTCGGGCCCTGTCGGGCTCCATCGGACCCTATCAGGCTTTGGCGGGTCCTGTCGGGTTTGCTCAGGCCCTGTCGGGCCTTGTCAGCCCCTGTCGGGTTTGCTCGCGCCCTGTCGGGCTCCGTCGGGCCCTGTCAGGTTCTCTCGGGCCCTGTCAGGTTTGCTCGGGCCCTGTCAGGCTCTGTCAGGCCCTGTCAGGTTTGCTCGGGCCCTGTCGGGCCTTGTCAGGCCCTGTCGGGTTTGCTCGGGACCTGTCGGGTTTGCCCGCGTCCTGTCGGGTTCCGTCGCGCCCTGTCAGATTCGCTCGGGCCCTGTCGGGTTTGCTCGGGCCCTGTCAGGCTCCGTCAGGCCCTGTCGGGATCCGTTGGGCCTTGTCGGGTTTGCTCGGGCCCTGTCGGGCTCCTTCGTGCCCTGTCAGGTTTGCTCGAGCCCTGTCGGGTTTGCTCGGGCCCTGTCAGGCTCCGTCAGGCCCTGTCGGGATCCGTTGGGCCTTGTCGGGTTTGCTCGGGCCCTGTCGGGCTCCTTCGTGCCCTGTCAGGTTTGCTCGAGCCCTGTCGGGTTTGCTCGGGCCCTGTCAGGCTCCTTCGGGCCCTGTCGGGTTTCCCCGGGCCCTGTCGGGCTCCATCGAGCCCTGTCAGGCTTTGTCGAACCCTGTCGGGTTTGCTCGAGCCCTGTCGGGTTTGCTCGAGCCCTGTCAGGCTCCGTCAGGCTCTTTCGGGTTTGCTCAGGCCCTGTTGGGCTCCGTCGGGCCCTGTCAGGCTTTGTCAGGTCCTGTCAGGTTTGCTCGGGCCCTGTCGGGCCTTGTCGGGCCCTGTTGGGTTTGCTCGGGCTCTGTCGGGCTCCAGCGTCCCTGTCGGGTTTGCCCGGGCCCTGTCAGGCTCCATCAGGCCCTGTCGGGTTTGCTCGGGCCCTATCAAGCTCCGTGGGGCCCTGTCGAGTTTCCTCGGGCCCTGTCGGGCTCCATCGAGCCCTGTCAGGTTTGCTCGAGCCCTGTCGGGTTTGCTCGGGCCCTGTCGGGCTCCATCGGACCCTATCAGGCTTTGGCGGGTCCTGTCGGGTTTGCTCAGGCCCTGTCGGGCCTTGTCAGCCCCTGTCGGGTTTGCTCGCGCCCTGTCGGGCTCCGTCGGGCCCTGTCAGGTTCTCTCGGGCCCTTTCAGGTTTACTCGGGCCCTGTCAGGCTCCGTCAGGCCCTATCGGGTTTGCTGGAGCCCTGTCGGGCTCCGTCAGGCCCTGTCTGGTTTGCTCGGGCCCTGTCAGGCCTTGTCAGGCTTTGTCCGGTTTGCTCGGGACCTGTCGGGTTTGCCCGCATCCTGTCGGGCTCCGTCGGGCCCTGTCAGATTCGCTCGGGCCCTGTCGGGTTTGCTCGGGCTCTGTCGGGCTCCGTCGGGCCCTGTCAGGTTTGCTCAGGCCCTGTCGGGATCCGTTGGGCCTTGTCGGGTTTGCTCGGGCCCTGTCGGGCTCCTTCGTGCCCTGTCAGGTTTGCTCGGGCCCTGTCGGGTTTGCTCGGGCCCTGCAAGGCTCTGTCGAGCCCTGTCGGGTTTGCTCGGGCCCTGTCAGGCTCCGTCAGGCCCTGTCGGGTTTCCTCAGGCCCTGTCGGGCTCCATCGAGCCCTGTCAGGCTCCGTCGGGCTCTTTCGGGTTTGCTCAAGCCCTGTCGGGCTCCGTCGGGCCCTGTCAGGCTTTGTCAGGTCGTGTCAGGTTTGCTCGGGCCCTGTCGGGCCTTGTCGGGCCCTGTCGGGTTTGCTCGGGCTCTGTCGGGCTCCATCGTGCCCTGTCGGGTTTGCTCGGGCCCTGTCGGGCTCCGTCAGGCCCTGTCGGGTTTGCTCGGGCCCTATCGGGCTCCCTGGGGCCCTGTCGGGTTTCCTCGGGCCCTCTCGGGCTCCATCGAGCCCTGTCAGGCTCCGTCGGGCTCTTTCGGGTTTGCTCGAGCCCTGTCGGGCTCTGTCGGGCTCTGTCGGGCCCTGTCGGATTTGCTCAGGCCCTGTCGGGTTTCCTTGGGCCCTGTCGGGCTCCATCGAGACCTGTCAGGCTTTGTCGAACCCTGTCGGGTTTGCTCAGGCCCTCTCGGGTTTGCTCGGGCCCTGTCGGGCTCTGTCGAGCCCTGTCTGGTTTCCTTGGGCCCTGTCGGGCTCCGTTGGGCCCTGTCGGTTTGCTCGGGCCCTGTCGGGCTCCGTCGAACCCTGTCGGGTTTGCTCGGGCCCTGTCAGGCTCCGTCGCGCCCTGTCGGGTTTCCTCAGGCCCTGTTGGGCTCCGTCGGGCCCTGTCAGGCTTTGTCAGGCCCTGTCAGGTTTGCTCGGGCCCTGTCGGGCCTTGTCAGGCCCTGTCGGGTTTGCTCGGGACCTGTCGGGTTTGCCCGCGTCCTGTCGGGCTCCGTCAGGCCCTGTCAGATTCGCTCGGGCCCTGTCGGGTTTGCTCGGGCCCTGTTAGGCTCCGTCAGGCCCTGTCGAGTTTGCTCGTGCCCTGTCGGGCTCCGTCGGGCCCTGTCAGGTTTGCTCAGGCCCTGTCGGGTTTCGTTGGGCCTTGTCGGGTTTGCTCGGGCCCTGTCGGGCTCCTTCGTGCCCTGTCAGGCTTTGTCGAACCCTGTCGGGTTTGCTCGGGCCCTGTCGGGTTTCCTCGGGCCCTGTCGGGTTTGCTCGGGCCTTGTAAGGCTCCGTCGAGCCCTGTCGGGTTTGCTCGGGCCCTGTCAGGCTCCGTCGGGCCCTGTCGGGTTTCCTCGGGCCCTGTCGGGCTCCATCGAGCCCTGTCAGGCTTTGTCGAACCCTGTCGGGTTTGCTCAGGCCCTGTCGGGTTTCCTCGGGTCCTGTCGGGCTCTGTCAAGCCCTGTCGGATTTCCTCGGGCCCTCTCGGGTTCTGTCGGGCCCTCTCGGGTTCCGTCGGGCCCTGTCGGGTTTCCTCGGGCCCTGTCGGACTCTATCGAGCACTGTCAGGCTCCGTCGGGCTCTTTCGGGTTTGCTCAGGCCCTGTCGGGCTCCGTCGGGCCCTGTCAGGCTTTGTCAGGTCCTGTCAGGTTTGCTCGGGCCCTGTCGGGCCTTGTCGGGCCCTGTTGGGTTTGCTCGGGCTCTGTCGGGCTCCAGCGTGCCCTGTCGGGTTTGCCCGGGCCCTGTCAGGCTCCATCAGGCCCTGTCGGGTTTGCTCGGGCCGTATCGGGCTCCGTGGGGCCCTGTCGGGTTTCCTCGGGCCCTGTCGGGCTCCATCGAGCCCTGTCAGGCTCCGTCGGGCTCTTTCGGGTTTGCTCAAGCCCTGTTGGGCTCCGCCGGGCCCTGTCAGGCTTTGTCAGGTCGTGTCAGGTTTGCTCGGGCCCTGTCAAGCCTTGTCGGGCCCTGTCTGGTTTGCTTGGGCTCTGTCGGGCTCCAGCGTGCCCTGTCGGGTTTGCTCGGGCCCTGTCGGGCTCCGTCAGGCCCTGTCGGGTTTGCTCGGGCCCTATCGGGCTC
The DNA here is from genome assembly GCF_037038585.1 of Patagioenas fasciata. NCBI lineage: Eukaryota > Metazoa > Chordata > Aves > Columbiformes > Columbidae > Patagioenas > Patagioenas fasciata. Next base: position 2,049,563 of record NW_027288767.1, on the reverse strand, counting down.
CGTGGGGCCCTGTCGGGTTTCCTCGGGCCCTGTCGGGCTCCATCGAGCCGTGTCAGTCTCCGTCGGGCCCTTTCGGGTTTGCTTGGGCCCTGTCGGGCTCCGTCGGGCCCTGTTGAATTTGCTCAGGCCCTGTCGGGTTTGTTCGAGCCCTGTCGGGCTCCATCGGGCCCTGTCGGGTTTGCTCGGGCCCTATCGGGCTCCGTCGAGCCCTGTCGGTTCTGCTCGGGCTCTGTCAGGCTCCGTCGGGCCCTGTCGGGCTTCCTCGGGCCCTGTCGGGCTCCATCAAGCCCTGTCAGGCTTTGTCGAACCCTGTCGGGTTTGCTCGGGCCCTGTCGGGTTTGCTCGGGCCCTGTCGGGATCTGTCGGGCCCTGTCTGGTTTCCTCGGGCCCTGTCGGGCTCCCTCGGACCCTGTCGGGTTTGCTCGGGTCCTGTCGGTTTTGCTCGGGCCCTGTCGGGTTTGCTGAAGCCCTGTCAGGCTTCGTCGGACCCTGTCGGGTTTGCTCGGGCCCTGTCGGGCTCCGTCGAACCCTGTCGGGTTTGCTCGCGCCCTGTCAGGCTGCGTCGGGCGCTGTCGGGTTTCCTCGGGCCCTGTCGGGCTCCATCGAGCCCTGTCAGGCTTTGTCGAACCCTGTCGGGTTTGCTCGGGCCCTGTCGGGTTTGCTCGGGCCCTGTCGGGCTCTGTCGGGCCCTGTCCGGTTTCCTCGGGCCCTGTCGGGCTCCCTCGGACCCTGTCGGGTTTGCTCGGGTCCTGTCGGGTTTCCTCGGGCCCTGTCGGGTTTGCTGAAGCCCTGTCAGGCTTCGTCGGACCCTGTCGGGTTTGCTCGGGCCCTGTCGGGCTCCCTCGAACCCTGTCGGGTTTGCTCGGGCCCTGTCAGGCTCTGTCGCGCCCTGTCGGGTTTCCTCGGGCCCTGTCGGGCTCCATCGAGCCCTGTCAGGTTTGCTCGGGCCCTGTCGGGTTTGCTCGCGCCCTGTCGGGCTCCGTCGGGCCCTGTCAGGTTCTCTTGGGCCCTGTCAGGTTTGCTCGGGCCCTGTCAGGCTCCGTCAGGCCCTATCGGGTTTGCTCGAGCCATGTCGGGCTCCGTCAGGCCCTGTCAGGTTTGCTCGGGCCCTGTCGGGCCTTGTCAGGCCCTGTCGGGTTTGCTCGGGACCTGTCGGGTTTGCCCGCGTCCTGTCGGGCTCCGTCGGGCCCTGTCAGATTCGCTCGGGCCCTGTCGGGTTTGCTCGGGCCCTGTCAGGCTCCGTCAGGCCCTGTCGGGTTTGCTCGTGCCCTGTCGGGCTCCGTCGGGCCCTGTCAGGTTTGCTCAGGCCCTGTCGGGTTTCGTTGGGCCTTGTCGGGTTTGCTCGGGCCCCGTCGGGCTCCTTCGTGCCCTGTCAGGTTTGCTCGGGCCCTGTCGGGTTTGCTCGGGCCCTGTAAGGCTCCGTCGAGCCCTGTCGGGTTTGCTCGGGCCCTGTCAGGCTCCGTCAGGCTCTGTCGGATTTGCTAGTGCCCTGTCGGGCTCTGTTGGGCCCTGTCAGGTTTGCTCAGGCCCTGTCGGGCTCCTTCGTGCCCTGTCAGGTTTGCTCAGGCCCTGTCGGGTTTGCTCGGGCCCTGTCAGGCTCCGTCGAGCCCTGTCGGGTTTGCTCGGGCCCTGTCAGGCTCCGTCAGGCCCTGTTGGATTCCCTCAGGCCCTCTCGGGTTCCGTCGAGCCCTGTCGGGTTTGCTCGGGCCCTGTCAGGCTCCGTCGGGCCCTGTCGGGTTTCCTCGGGCCCCGTCGGGCTCCTTCGTGCCCTGTCAGGTTTGCTCGGGCCCTGTCGGGTTTGCTCGGGCCCTGTAAGGCTCCGTCGAGCCCTGTCGGGTTTGCTCGGGCCCTGTCAGGCTCCGTCAGGCCCTGTCAAATTTGCTAGTGCCCTGTCGGGCTCTGTTGGGCCCTGTCAGGTTTGCTCAGGCCCTGTCGGGCTCCTTCGTGCCCTGTCAGGTTTGCTCGGGCCCTGTCGGGCCTTGTCGGGCCCTGTTGGGTTTGCTCGGGCTCTGTCGGGCTCCAGCGTGCCCTGTCGGGTTTGCCCAGGCCCTGTCAGGCTCCATCAGGCCCTGTCGGGTTTGCTCGGGCCCTATCGGGCTCCGTCGGGCCCTGTCGGGTTTCCTCGGGCCCTGTCGGGCTCCATCGAGCCCTGTCAGGCTCCGTCGGGCTCTTTCGGGTTTGCTCAAGCCCTGTCGGGCTCCGTCGGGCCCTGTCAGGCTTTGTCAGGTCGTGTCAGGTTTGCTCGGGCCCTGTCGGGCCTTGTCAGGCCCTGTCGGGTTTGCTCGGGCTCTGTCGGGCTCCAGCGTGCCCTGTCGGGTTTGCTCGGGCCCTGTCGGGTTTGCTCGGGCCCTGTCGGGCTCCGTCAGGCCCTGTCGGGTTTGCTCGGGCCCTGTCGGGCTCCGTGGGGCCCTGTCGGGTTTCCTCGGGCCCTGTCGGGCTCCATCGAGCCGTGTCAGGCTCCGTCGGGCCCTTTCGGGTTTGCTCGGGCCCTGTCGGGCTCCGTCGGGCCCTGTCAAATTTGCTCAGGCCCTGTCGGGTTTGTTCGAGCCCTGTCAGGCTCCATCGGGCCCTGTCGGGTTTGCTCAGGCCCTATCGGGCTCCGTCGGGCCCTGTCGGGTTTCCTCGGGCCCTGTCGGACTCCACTGAGCCCTGTCAGGCTCCGTCGGGCTCTTTCGGGTTTGCTCGGGCCCTGGCGGGCTCCGTCGGGCCCTGTCAGGCTTTGTCAGGACGTGTCAGGTTTGCTCGGGCCCTGTCGGGCCTTGTCGGGCCCTGTCGGGTTTTCTCGGGCTCTGTCGGGCTCCAGCGTGCCCTGTCGGGTTTGCCCGGGCCCTGTCAGGCTCCGTCAGGCCCTGTCGGGGTTGCTCGGGCCCTATCGGGCTCAATCAGGCCCTGTCGGGTTTCCTCGGGCCCTGTCGGGCTCCATCGAGCCCTGTCAGGCTCCGTCGGGCCCTTTCGGGTTTGCTCGGGCCCTGTCGGGCTCCGTCGGGCCCTGTCGGATTTCCTCGGGCCCTCTCGGGTTTTGTCGGGCCCTCTCGGGTTCCGTCGGGCCCTGTCGGGTTTCTTCGGGCCCTGTCGGACTCTATCGAGCCCTGTCAGGCTCCGTCAGGCTCTTTCGGGTTTGCTCAGGCCCTGTTGGGCTCCGTCGGGCCCTGTCAGGCTTTGTCAGGTCCTGTCAGGTTTGCTCGGGCCCTGTCGGGCCTTGTCGGGCCCTGTTGGGTTTGCTCGGGCTCTGTCGGGCTCCAGCATGCCCTGTCGGGTTTGCCCGGGCCCTGTCAGGCTCCGTCAGGCCCTGTCGGGTTTGCTCGGGCCCTATCGGGCTCCGTGGGGCCCTGTCGGGTTTCCTCGGGCCCTGTTGGGCTCCATCGAGCCCTGTCAGGTTTGCTTGAGCCCTGTCGGGTTTCCTTGGGCCCTGTCGGGCTTTATCGAGCCCTGTCAGGCTTTGTCGGGTCCTGTCGGGTTTGCTCAGGCCCTGTCGGGTCTTGTCTGGCCCTGTCGGGTTTGCTCGGGCCCTGTCGGGTTTGCCCACGTCCTGTCGGGCTCCGTCGGGCACTGTCAGTTTCGCTCGGGCCCTGTCGGGTTTGCTCGGGCCCTGTCAGGCTACGTCAGGCTCTGTCGAGTTAGCTCGTGCCCTGTCGGGCTCCGTCGGGCCCTGTCAGGTTTGCTTGGGCCCTGTCGGGATCCGTTGGGCCCTGTCGGGTTTGCTCGGGCCCTGTCAGGCTCCGTCAGGCCCTGTCTGGTTTGCTCGTGCCCTGTCGGGCTCCGTCGGGCCCTGTCAGGTTTGCTTGGGCACTATCGGGCTCCGTCAGGCCCTGTCGGGTTTCCTTGGGCCCTGTCGGGCTCCATCGAGCCCTGTCAGGCTTTGTCGAACCCTGTCGGGTTTGTTCAGGCCCTCTCGGGTTTGCTCGGGCCCTGTCGGGCTCTGTCGGGCCCTGTCTGGTTTCCTCGGGCCCTGTCGGGCTCCGTTGGGCCCTGTCGGTTTGCTCGGGCCCTGTCGGGCTCCGTCGAACCCTGTCGGGTTTGCTCGGGCCCTGTCAGGCTCCGTCGCGCCCTGTCGGGTTTCCTCAGGCCCTGTCGGGCTCCATCGGACCCTATCAGGCTTTGGCGGGTCCTGTCGGGTTTGCTCAGGCCCTGTCGGGCCTTGTCAGCCCCTGTCGGGTTTGCTCGCGCCCTGTCGGGCTCCGTCGGGCCCTGTCAGGTTCTCTCGGGCCCTGTCAGGTTTGCTCGGGCCCTGTCAGGCTCCGTCAGGCCCTATCGGGTTTGCTCGACCCCTGTCGGGCTCCGTCAGGCCCTGTCAGGTTTGCTCGGGCCCTGTCGGGCCTTGTCAGGCCCTGTCGGGTTTGCTCGGGACCTGTCGGGTTTGCCCGCGTCCTGTCGGGCTCCGTCGGGCCCTGTCAGATTCGCTCGGGCCCTGTCGGGTTTGCTCGGGCCCTGTCAGGCTCCGTCAGGCCCTGTCAGGTTTGCTCGTGCCCTGTCGGGCTCCGTCGGGCCCTGTCAGGTTTGCTCAGGCTCTGTCGGGTTTGCTCGGGCCCTGTCGGGCTCCTTCGTGCCCTGTCAGGTTTGCTCGGGCCCTGTCGGGTTTGCTCGGGCCCTGTAAGGCTCCGTCGAGCCCTGTCGGGTTTGCTCGGGCCCTGTCAGGCTCCGTCGGGCCCTGTCGGGTTTCCTCAGGCCCTGTCGGGCTCCATCGAGCCCTGTCAGGCTTTGTCGAACCCTGTCGGGTTTGCTCGGGCCCTGTCGGGTTTGCTCGGGCCGTGTCGGGCTCTGTCGGGCCCTGTCCGGTTTCCTCGGGCCCTGTCGGGCTCCCTCGGACCCTGTCGGGTTTGCTCGGGTCCTGTCGGGTTTCCTCGGGCCCTGTCGAGTTTGCTGAAGCCCTGTCAGGCTTCGTCGGACCCTGTCGGGTTTGCTCGGGCCCTGTCCGGCTCCGTCGAACCCTGTCGGGTTTGCTCGGGCCCTGTCAGGCTCTGTCGCGCCCTGTTGGGTTTCCTCGGGCCCTGTCGGGCTCCATCGAGCCCTGTCAGGTTTGCTCGGGCCCTGTCGGGTTTGCTCGGGCCCTGTCGGGCTCCATCGGACCCTATCAGGCTTTGGCGGGTCCTGTCGGGTTTGCTCAGGCCCTGTCAGGCCTTGTCAGCCCCTGTCGGGTTTGCTCGCGCCCTGTCGGGCTCCGTCGGGCCCTGTCAGGTTCTCTTGGGCCCTGTCAGGTTTGCTCGGGCCCTGTCAGGCTCCGTCAGGCCCTATCGGGTTTGCTCGAGCCCTGTCGGGCTCCGTCAGGCCCTGTCAGGTTTGCTCGGGCCCTGTCGGGCCTTGTCAGGCCCTGTCGGGTTTGCTCGGGACCTGTCGGGTTTGCCCGCGTCCTGTCGGGCTCCGTCAGGCCCTGTCAGATTCGCTCGGGCCCTGTCGGGTTTGCTCGGGCCCTGTCAGGCTCCGTCGGGCCCTGTCAGGTTTGCTCAGGCCCTGTCGGGTTTCGTTGGGCCTTGTCGGGTTTGCTCGGGCCCTGTCGGGCTCCTTCGTGCCCTGTCAGGTTTGCTCGGGCCCTGTCGGGTTTGCTCGGGCCCTGTAAGGCTCCGTCGAGCCCTGTCGGGTTTGCTCGGGCCCTGTCAGGCTCCGTCGGGCCCTGTCGGGTTTCCTCGGGCCCTGTCGGGCTCCATCGAGCCCTGTCAGGCTTTGTCGAACCCTGTCGGGTTTGCTCGGGCCCTGTCGGGTTTGCTCGGGTCCTGTCGGGCTCTGTCAAGCCCTGTCGGATTTCCTCGGGCCCTCTCGGGTTCTGTCGGGCCCTCTCGGGTTCCGTCGGGCCCCGTCGGGTTTCCTCGGGCCCTGTCGGACTCTATCGAGCACTGTCAGGCTCCGTCGGGCTCTTTCGGGTTTGCTCAGGCCCTGTCGGGCTCCGTCGGGCCCTGTCAGGCTTTGTCAGGTCCTGTCAGGTTTGCTCGGGCCCTGTCGGGCCTTGTCGGGCCCTGTTGGGTTTGCTCGGGCTCTGTCGGGCTCCAGCGTGCCCTGTCGGGTTTGCCCGGGCCCTGTCAGGCTCCATCAGGCCCTGTCGGGTTTGCTCGGGCCGTATCGGGCTCCGTGGGGCCCTGTCGGGTTTCCTCGGGCCCTGACGGGCTCCATCGAGCCCTGTCAGGCTCCGTCGGACTCTTTCGGGTTTGCTCAAGCCCTGTTGGGCTCCGCCGGGCCCTGTCAGGCTTTGTCAGGTCGTGTCAGGTTTGCTCGGGCCCTGTCAAGCCTTGTCGGGCCCTGTCGCGTTTGCTCGGGCTCTGTCGGGCTCCAGCGTGCCCTGTCGGGTTTGCTCGGGCCCTGTCGGGCTCCGTCAGGCCCTGTCGGGTTTGCTCGGGCCGTATCGGGCTCCGTGGGGCCCTGTCGGGTTTCCTCGGGCCCTGTCGGGCTCCATCGAGCCGTGTCAGTCTCCGTCGGGCCCTTTCGGGTTTGCTTGGGCCCTGTCGGGCTCCGTCGGGCCCTGTTGAATTTGCTCAGGCCCTGTCGGGTTTGTTCGAGCCCTGTCGGGCTCCATCGGGCCCTGTCGGGTTTGCTCGGGCCCTATCGGGCTCCGTCGAGCCCTGTCGGGTTTGCTCGGGCTCTGTCAGGCTCCGTCGGGCCCTGTCGGGCTTCCTCGGGCCCTGTCGGGCTCCATCAAGCCCTGTCAGGCTTTGTCGAACCCTGTCGGGTTTGCTCGGGCCCTGTCGGGTTTGCTCGGGCCCTGTCGGGATCTGTCGGGCCCTGTCTGGTTTCCTCGGGCCCTGTCGGGCTCCCTCGGACCCTGTCGGGTTTGCTCGGGTCCTGTCGGTTTTGCTCGGGCCCTGTCGGGTTTGCTGAAGCCCTGTCAGGCTTCGTCGGACCCTGTCGGGTTTGCTCGGGCCCTGTCGGGCTCCGTCGAACCCTGTCGGGTTTGCTCGGGCCCTGTCAGGCTCCGTCGGGCCCTGTCGGGTTTCCTCGGGCCCTGTCGGGCTCCATCGAGCCCTGTCAGGCTTTGTCGAACCCTGTCGGGTTTGCTCAGGCCCTGTCGGGTTTGCTCGGGCCGTGTCGGGCTCTGTCGGGCCCTGTCCGGTTTCCTTGGGCCCTGTCGGGCTCCCTCGGACCCTGTCGGGTTTGCTCGGGTCCTGTCGGGTTTCCTCGGGCCCTGTCGGGTTTGCTGAAGCCCTGTCAGGCTTCGTCGGACCCTGTCGGGTTTGCTCGGGCCCTGTCGGGCTCCCTCGAACCCTGTCGGGTTTGCTCGGGCCCTGTCAGGATCTGTCGCGCCCTGTTGGGTTTCCTCGGGCCCTGTCGGGCTCCATCGAGCCCTGTCAGGTTTGCTCGGGCCCTGTCGGGTTTCCTCGGGCCCTGTCGGGCTCCATCGGACCCTATCAGGCTTTGGCGGGTCCTGTCGGGTTTGCTCAGGCCCTGTCAGGCCTTGTCAGCCCCTGTCGGGTTTGCTCGCGCCCTGTCGGGCTCCGTCGGGCCCTGTCAGGTTCTCTTGGGCCCTGTCAGGTTTGCTCGGGCCCTGTCAGGCTCCGTCAGGCCCTATCGGGTTTGCTCGAGCCCTGTCGGGCTCCGTCAGGCCCTGTCAGGTTTGCTCGGGCCCTGTCGGGCCTTGTCAGGCCCTGTCGGGTTTGCTCGGGACCTGTCGGGTTTGCCCGCGTCCTGTCGGGCTCCGTCAGGCCCTGTCAGATTCGCTCGGGCCCTGTCGGGTTTGCTCGGGCCCTGTCAGGCTCCGTCAGGCCCTGTCGGGTTTGCTCGTGCCCTGTCGGGCTCCGTCGGGCCCTGTCAGGTTTGCTCAGGCCCTGTCGGGTTTCGTTGGGCCTTGTCGGGTTTGCTCGGGCCCTGTCGGGCTCCTTCGTGCCCTGTCAGGTTTGCTCGGGCCCTGTCGGGTTTGCTCGGGCCCTGTAAGGCTCCGTCGAGCCCTGTCGGGTTTGCTCGGGCCCTGTCAGGCTCCGTCGGGCCCTGTCGGGTTTGCTCGGGCCCTGTCAGGCTCTGTCGCGCCCTGTCGGGTTTCCTCGGGCCCTGTTGGGCTCCATCGAGCCCTGTCAGGTTTGCTCGGGCCCTGTCGGGTTTGCTCGGGCCCTGTAAGGCTCCGTCGAGCCCTGTCGGGTTTGCTCGGGCCCTGTCAGGCTCCGTCAGGCCCTGTCGGATTTGCTAGTGCCCTGTCGGGCTCTGTTGGGCCCTGTCAGGTTTGCTCAGGCCCTGTCGGGCTCCTTCGTGCCCTGTCAGGTTTGCTCGGGCCCTGTCGGGTTTGCTCGGGCCCTGTCAGGCTCCGTCGGGCCCTGTCGGGTTTCCTCGGGCCCTGTCGGGCTCCATCGAGCCCTGTCAGGCTTTGTCGAACCCTGTCGGGTTTGCTCGGGCCCTGTCGGGTTTGCTCGGGTCCTGTCAGGCTCTGTCAAGCCCTGTCGCATTTCCTCGGGCCCTCTCGGGTTCTGTCGGGCCCTCTCGGGTTCCGTCGGGCCCTGTCGGGTTTCCTCGGGCCCTGTCGGACTCTATCGAGCCCTGTCAGGCTCCGTCGGGCTTTTTCGGGTTTGCTCAGGCCCTGTCGGGCTCCGTCGGGCCCTGTCAGGCTTTGTCAGGTCCTGTCAGGTTTGCTCGGGCCCTGTCGGGCCTTGTCGGGCCCTGTTGGGTTTGCTCGGGCTCTGTCGGGCTCCAGCGTGCCCTGTCGGGTTTGCCCGGGCCCTGTCAGGCTCCATCAGGCCCTGTCGGGTTTGCTCGGGCCGTATCGGGCTCCGTGGGGCCCTGTCGGGTTTCCTCGGGCCCTGTTGGGCTCCATCGAGCCGTGTCAGGCTCCGTCGGGCCCTTTCGGGTTTGCTCGGGCCCTGTCGGGCTCCGTCGGGCCCTGTCGGATTTGCTCAGGCCGTGTCGGGTTTGTTCGAGCCCTGTCAGGCTCCATCGGGCCCTGTCGGGTTTGCTCGGGCCCTATCAGGCTCCGTCGGGCCCTGTCGGGTTTCCTCGGGCCCTGTCGGACTCCACTGAGCCCTGTCAGGCTCCGTCGGGCTCTTTCGGGTTTGCTCGGGCCCTGGCGGGCTCCGTCGGGCCCTGTCAGGCTTTGTCAGGACGTGTCAGGTTTGCTCGGGCCCTGTCGGGCCTTGTCGGGCCCTGTCGGGTTTTCTCGGGCTCTGTCGGGCTCCAGCGTGCCCTGTCGGGTTTGCCCGGGCCCTGTCAGGCTCCGTCAGGCCCTGTCGGGGTTGCTCGGGCCCTATCGGGCTCAATCAGGCCCTGTCGGGTTTCCTCGGGCCCTGTCGGGCTCCATCGAGCCCTGTCAGGCTCCGTCGGGCCCTTTCGGGTTTGCTCGGGCCCTGTCGGGCTCCGTCGGGCCCTGTCGGATTTCCTCGGGCCCTCTTGGGTTCCGTCGGGCCCTCTCGGGTTCCGTCGGGCCCTGTCGGGTTTCTTCGGGCCCTGTCGGACTCTATCGAGCCCTGTCAGGCTCCGTCAGGCTCTTTCGGGTTTGCTCAGGCCCTGTTGGGCTCCGTCGGGCCCTGTCAGGCTTTGTCAGGTCCTGTCAGGTTTGCTCGGGCCCTGTCGGGCCTTGTCGGGCCCTGTTGGGTTTGCTCGGGCTCTGTCGGGCTCCAGCGTGCCCTGTCGGGTTTGCCCGGGCCCTGTCAGGCTCCATCAGGCCCTGTCGGGTTTGCTCGGGCCCTATCGGGCTCCGTGGGGCCCTGTCGGGTTTCCTCGGGCCCTGTTGGGCTCCATCGAGCCCTGTCAGGTTTGCTCGAGCCCTGTCGGGTTTGCTCGGGCCCTGTCGGGCTCCATCGGACCCTATCAGGCTTTGGCGGGTCCTGTCGGGTTTGCTCAGGCCCTGTCGGGCCTTGTCAGCCCCTGTCGGGTTTGCTCGCGCCCTGTCGGGCTCCGTCGGGCCCTGTCAGGTTCTCTCGGGCCCTTTCAGGTTTACTCGGGCCCTGTCAGGCTCCGTCGGGCCCTATCGGGTTTCCTGAAGCCCTGTCGGGCTCCGTCAGGCCCTGTCTGGTTTGCTCGGGCCCTGTCAGGCCTTGTCAGGCTTTGTCCGGTTTGCTCGGGACCTGTCGGGTTTGCCCGCATCCTGTCGGGCTCCGTCGGGCCCTGTCAGATTCGCTCGGGCCCTGTCGGGTTTGCTCGGGCTCTGTCGGGCTCCGTCGGGCCCTGTCGGGTTTGCTCAGGCCCTGTCGGGATCCGTTGGGCCTTGTCGGGTTTGCTCGGGCCCTGTCGGGCTCCTTCGTGCCCTGTCAGGTTTGCTCGGGCCCTGTCGGGTTTGCTCGGGCCCTGCAAGGCTCTGTCGAGCCCTGTCGGGTTTGGTCAGGCCCTGTCAGGCTCCGTCGGGCCCTGTCGGGTTTCCTCGGGCCCTGTCGGTCTCCATCGAGCCCTGTCAGGCTTTGTCGAACCCTGTCGGGTTTGCTCGGGCCCTGTCGGGTTTGCTCGGGTCCTGTCGGGCTCTGTCGGGCCCTTTCGGGTTTGCTCGGGCCCTGTCAGGCTCCATCGGGCCCTGTCGGGTTTCCTCAGGCCCTGTCGGGCTCCATCGAGCCCTGTCAGGCTCCGTCGGGCTCTTTCGGGTTTGCTCAAGCCCTGTCGGGCTCCGTCGGGCCCTGTCAGGCTTTGTCAGGTCCTGTCAGGTTTGCTCGGGCCCTGTCGGGCCTTGTCGGGCCCTGTCGGGTTTGCTCGGGCTCTGTCGGGCTCCATCGTGCCCTGTCGGGTTTGCTCGGGCCCTGTCGGGCTCCGTCAGGCCCTGTCGGGTTTGCTCGGGCCCTATCGGGCTCCCTGGGGGACTGTCGGGTTTCCTCGGGCCCTGTCGGGCACTATCGAGCCCTGTCAGGCTCCGTCGGGCTCTTTCGGGTTTGCTCGGGCCCTGTCGGGCTCTGTCGGGCTCTGTCGGGCCCTGTCGGATTTGCTCAGGCCCTGTCGGGTTTGTTCGAGCCCTGTCGGGCTCCATCGGGCCCTGTCGGGTTTGCTCGGGCCCTATCGGGCTCCGTCGGGCCCTGTCGGGTTTCCTCGGGCCCTGTCGGGCTCCATCGAGCCCTGTCAGGCTTCGTCGGGCCCTTTCAGGTTTGCTCGGGCCCTGTCGGGCTCCGTCGGGCCCTGTCGGGTTTCCTTGGGCCCTGTCGGGCTCCATCGAGCCCTGTCAGGCTTTGTCGGGTCCTGTCGGGTTTGCTCAGGCCCTGTCGGGTCTTGTCTGGCCCTGTCGGGTTTGCTCGGGCCCTGTCGGGTTTGCCCACGTCCTGTCGGGCTCCGTCGGGCACTGTCAGTTTCGCTCGGGCCCTGTCGGGTTTGCTCGGGCCCTGTCAGGCTACGTCAGGCTCTGTCGAGTTAGCTCGTGCCCTGTCGGGCTCCGTCGGGCCCTGTCAGGTTTGCTTGGGCCCTGTCGGGATCCGTTGGGCCCTGTCGGGTTTGCTCGGGCCCTGTCAGGCTCCGTCAGGCCCTGTCTGGTTTGCTCGTGCCCTGTCGGGCTCCGTCGGGCCCTGTCAGGTTTGCTTGGGCACTGTCGGGCTCCGTCAGGCCCTGTCGGGTTTCCTTGGGCCCTGTCGGGCTCCATCGAGCCCTGTCAGGCTTTGTCGAACCCTGTCGGGTTTGCTCAGGCCCTCTCGGGTTTGCTCGGGCCCTGTCGGGCTCTGTCGGGCCCTGTCTGGTTTCCTCGGGCCCTGTCGGGCTCCGTTGGGCCCTGTCGGTTTGCTCAAGCCCTGTCGGGCTCCGTCGAACCCTGTCGGGTTTGCTCGGGCCCTGTCAGGCTCCGTCGCGCCCTGTCGGGTTTCCTCAGGCCGTGTCGGCTCCATCGGACCCTATCAGGCTTTGGCGGGTCCTGTCGGGTTTGCTCAGGCCCTGTCGGGCCTTGTCAGCCCCTGTCGGGTTTGCTCGCGCCCTGTCGGGCTCCGTCGGGCCCTGTCAGGTTTGCTCGGGCCCTGTCAGGCTCCGTCAGGCCCTATCGGGTTTGCTCGACCCCTGTCGGGCTCCGTCAGGCCCTGTCAGGTTTGCTCGGGCCCTGTCGGGCCTTGTCAGGCCCTGTCGGGTTTGCTCGGGACCTGTCGGGTTTGCCCGCGTCCTGTCGGGCTCCGTCGGGCCCTGTCAGATTCGCTCGGGCCCTGTCGGGTTTGCTCGGGCCCTGTCAGGCTCCGTCAGGCCCTGTCGGGTTTGCTCGTGCCCTGTCGGGCTCCGTCGGGCCCTGTCAGGTTTGCTCAGGCTCTGTCGGGTTTGCTCGGGCCCTGTCGGGCTCCTTCGTGCCCTGTCAGGTTTGCTCGGGCCCTGTCGGGTTTGCTCGGGCCCTGTAAGGCTCCGTCGAGCCCTGTCGGGTTTGCTCGGGCCCTGTCAGGCTCCGTCGGGCCCTGTCGGGTTTCCTCGGGCCCTGTCGGGCTCCATCGAGCCCTGTCAGGCTTTGTCGAACCCTGTCAGGTTTGCTCGGGCCCTGTCGGGTTTGCTCGGGCCGTGTCGGGCTCTGTCGGGCCCTGTCGGGTTTCCTCGGGCCCTGTCGGTCTCCATCGAGCCCTGTCAGGCTTTGTCGAACCCTGTCGGGTTTGCTCGGGCCCTGTCGGGTTTGCTCGGGCCGTGTCGGGCTCTGTCGGGCCCTGTCCGGTTTCCTCGGGCCCTGTCGGGCTCCCTCGGACCCTGTCGGGTTTGCTCGGGTCCTGTCGGGTTTCCTCGGGCCCTGTCGGGTTTGCTGAAGCCCTGTCAGGCTTCGTCGGACCCTGTCGGGTTTGCTCGGGCCCTGTCGGGCTCCGTCGAACCCTGTCGGGTTTGCTCGGGCCCTGTCAGGCTCTGTCGCGCCCTGTTGGGTTTCCTCGGGCCCTGTCGGGCTCCATCGAGCCCTGTCAGGTTTGCTCGGGCCCTGTCGGGTTTGCTCGGGCCCTGTCGGGCTCCATCGGACCCTATCAGGCTTTGGCGGGTCCTGTCGGGTTTGCTCAGGCCCTGTCAGGCCTTGTCAGCCCCTGTCGGGTTTGCTCGCGCCCTGTCGGGCTCCGTCGGGCCCTGTCAGGTTCTCTTGGGCCCTGTCAGGTTTGCTCGGGCCCTGTCAGGCTCCGTCAGGCCCTATCGGGTTTGCTCGAGCCCTGTCGGGCTCCGTCAGGCCCTGTCAGGTTTGCTCGGGCCCTGTCGGGCCTTGTCAGGCCCTGTCGGGTTTGCTCGGGACCTGTCGGGTTTGCCCGCGTCCTGTCGGGCTCCGTCGGGCCCTGTCAGATTCGCTCGGGCCCTGTCGGGTTTGCTCGGGCCCTGTCAGGCTCCGTCAGGCCCTGTCGGGTTTGCTCGTGCCCTGTCGGGCTCCGTCGGGCCCTGTCAGGTTTGCTCAGGCCCTGTCGGGTTTCGTTGGGCCTTGTCGGGTTTGCTCGGGCCCTGTCGGGCTCCTTCGTGCCCTGTCAGGTTTGCTCGGGCCCTGTCGGGTTTGCTCGGGCCCTGTAAGGCTCCGTCGAGCCCTGTCGGGTTTGCTCGGGCCCTGTCAGGCTCCGTCGGGCCCTGTCGGGTTTCCTCGGGCCCTGTCGGGCTCCATCGAGCCCTGTCAGGCTTTGTCGAACCCTGTCGGGTTTGCTCGGGCCCTGTCGGGTTTGCTCGGGTCCTGTCAGGCTCTGTCAAGCCCTGTCGCATTTCCTCGGGCCCTCTCGGGTTCTTTCGGGCCCTCTCGGGTTCCGTCGGGCCCTGTCGGGTTTCCTCGGGCCCTGTCGGATTCTATCGAGCCCTGTCAGGCTCCGTCGGGCTTTTTCGGGTTTGCTCAGGCCCTGTCGGGCTCCGTCGGGCCCTGTCAGGCTTTGTCAGGTCCTGTCAGGTTTGCTCGGGCCCTGTCGGGCCTTGTCGGGCCCTGTTGGGTTTGCTCGGGCCCTGTCAGGCTCCAGCGTGCCCTGTCGGGTTTGCCCGGGCCCTGTCAGGCTCCATCAGGCCCTGTCGGGTTTGCTCGGGCCGTATCGGGCTCCGTGGGGCCCTGTCGGGTTTCCTCGGGCCCTGTTGGGCTCCATCGAGCCGTGTCAGGCTCCGTCGGGCCCTTTCGGGTTTGCTCGGGCCCTGTCGGGCTCCGTCGGGCCCTGTCGGATTTGCTCAGGCCCTGTCGGGTTTGTTCGAGCCCTGTCAGGCTCCATCGGGCCCTGTCGGGTTTGCTCGGGCCCTATCAGGCTCCGTCGGGCCCTGTCGGGTTTCCTCGGGCCCTGTCGGACTCCACTGAGCCCTGTCAGGCTCCGTCGGGCTCTTTCGGGTTTGCTCGGGCCCTGGCGGGCTCTGTCGGGCCCTGTCAGGCTTTGTCAGGACGTGTCAGGTTTGCTCGGGCCCTGTCGGGCCTTGTCGGGCCCTGTCGGGTTTTCTCGGGCTCTGTCGGGCTCCAGCGTGCCCTGTCGGGTTTCCCGGGCCCTGTCAGGCTCCGTCAGGCCCTGTCGGGGTTGCTCGGGCCCTATCGGGCTCAATCAGGCCCTGTCGGGTTTCCTCGGGCCCTGTCGGGCTCCATCGAGCCCTGTCAGGCTCCGTCGGGCCCTTTCGGGTTTGCTCGGGCCCTGTCGGGCTCCGTCGGGCCCTGTCGGATTTCCTCGGGCCCTCTTGGGTTCCGTCGGGCCCTCTCGGGTTCCGTCGGGCCCTGTCGGGTTTCTTCGGGCCCTGTCGGACTCTATCGAGCCCTGTCAGGCTCCGTCAGGCTCTTTCGGGTTTGCTCAGGCCCTGTTGGGCTCCATCGGGCCCTGTCAGGCTTTGTCAGGTCCTGTCAGGTTTGCTCGGGCCCTGTCGGGCCTTGTCGGGCCCTGTTGGGTTTGCTCGGGCTCTGTCGGGCTCCAGCGTGCCCTGTCGGGTTTGCCCGGGCCCTGTCAGGCTCCATCAGGCCCTGTCGGGTTTGCTCGGGCCCTATCGGGCTCCGTGGGGCCCTGTCGGGTTTCCTCGGGCCCTGTTGGGCTCCATCGAGCCCTGTCAGGTTTGCTCGAGCCCTGTCGGGTTTGCTCGGGCCCTGTCGGGCTCCATCGGACCCTATCAGGCTTTGGCGGGTCCTGTCGGGTTTGCTCAGGCCCTGTCGGGCCTTGTCAGCCCCTGTCGGGTTTGCTCGCGCCCTGTCGGGCTCCGTCGGGCCCTGTCAGGTTCTCTCGGGCCCTTTCAGGTTTACTCGGGCCCTGTCAGGCTCCGTCGGGCCCTATCGGGTTTCCTGAAGCCCTGTCGGGCTCCGTCAGGCCCTGTCAGGTTTGCTCGGGCCCTGTCAGGCCTTGTCAGGCTTTGTCCGGTTTGCTCGGGACCTGTCGGGTTTGCCCGCATCCTGTCGGGCTCCGTCGGGCCCTGTCAGATTCGCTCGGGCCCTGTCGGGTTTGCTCGGGCCCTGTCAGGCTCCGTCAGGCCCTGTCGGGTTTGCTCGTGCCCTGTCGGGCTCCGTCGGGCCCTGTCAGGTTTGCTCAGGCCCTGTCGGGTTTCGTTGGGCCTTGTCGGGTTTGCTCGGGCCCTGTCGGGCTCCTTCGTGCCCTGTCAGGTTTGCTCGGGCCCTGTCGGGTTTGCTCGGGCCCTGTAAGGCTCCGTCGAGCCCTGTCGGGTTTGCTCGGGCCCTGTCAGGCTCCGTCGGGCCCTGTCGGGTTTCCTCGGGCCCTGTCGGGCTCCATCGAGCCCTGTCAGGCTTTGTCGAACCCTGTCGGGTTTGCTCGGGCCCTGTCGGGTTTGCTCGGGTCCTGTCAGGCTCTGTCAAGCCCTGTCGCATTTCCTCGGGCCCTCTCGGGTTCTGTCGGGCCCTCTCGGGTTCCGTCGGGCCCTGTCGGGTTTCCTCGGGCCCTGTCGGATTCTATCGAGCCCTGTCAGGCTCCGTCGGGCTTTTTCGGGTTTGCTCAGGCCCTGTCGGGCTCCGTCGGGCCCTGTCAGGCTTTGTCAGGTCCTGTCAGGTTTGCTCGGGCCCTGTCGGGCCTTGTCGGGCCCTGTTGGGTTTGCTCGGGCTCTGTCGGGCTCCAGCGTGCCCTGTCGGGTTTGCCCGGGCCCTGTCAGGCTCCATCAGGCCCTGTCGGGTTTGCTCGGGCCGTATCGGGCTCCGTGGGGCCCTGTCGGGTTTCCTCGGGCCCTGTTGGGCTCCATCGAGCCGTGTCAGGCTCCGTCGGGCCCTTTCGGGTTTGCTCGGGCCCTGTCGGGCTCCGTCGGGCCCTGTCGGATTTGCTCAGGCCCTGTCGGGTTTGTTCGAGCCCTGTCAGGCTCCATCGGGCCCTGTCGGGTTTGCTCGGGCCCTATCAGGCTCCGTCGGGCCCTGTCGGGTTTCCTCGGGCCCTGTCGGACTCCACTGAGCCCTGTCAGGCTCCGTCGGGCTCTTTCGGGTTTGCTCGGGCCCTGGCGGGCTCTGTCGGGCCCTGTCAGGCTTTGTCAGGACGTGTCAGGTTTGCTCGGGCCCTGTCGGGCCTTGTCGGGCCCTGTCGGGTTTTCTCGGGCTCTGTCGGGCTCCAGCGTGCCCTGTCGGGTTTCCCGGGCCCTGTCAGGCTCCGTCAGGCCCTGTCGGGGTTGCTCGGGCCCTATCGGGCTCAATCAGGCCCTGTCGGGTTTCCTCGGGCCCTGTCGGGCTCCATCGAGCCCTGTCAGGCTCCGTCGGGCCCTTTCGGGTTTGCTCGGGCCCTGTCGGGCTCCGTCGGGCCCTGTCGGATTTCCTCGGGCCCTCTTGGGTTCCGTCGGGCCCTCTCGGGTTCCGTCGGGCCCTGTCGGGTTTCTTCGGGCCCTGTCGGACTCTATCGAGCCCTGTCAGGCTCCGTCAGGCTCTTTCGGGTTTGCTCAGGCCCTGTTGGGCTCCATCGGGCCCTGTCAGGCTTTGTCAGGTCCTGTCAGGTTTGCTCGGGCCCTGTCGGGCCTTGTCGGGCCCTGTTGGGTTTGCTCGGGCTCTGTCGGGCTCCAGCGTGCCCTGTCGGGTTTGCCCGGGCCCTGTCAGGCTCCATCAGGCCCTGTCGGGTTTGCTCGGGCCCTATCGGGCTCCGTGGGGCCCTGTCGGGTTTCCTCGGGCCCTGTTGGGCTCCATCGAGCCCTGTCAGGTTTGCTCGAGCCCTGTCGGGTTTGCTCGGGCCTTGTCGGGCTCCATCGGACCCTATCAGGCTTTGGCGGGTCCTGTCGGGTTTGCTCAGGCCCTGTCGGGCCTTGTCAGCCCCTGTCGGGTTTGCTCGCGCCCTGTCGGGCTCCGTCGGGCCCTGTCAGGTTCTCTCGGGCCCTTTCAGGTTTACTCGGGCCCTGTCAGGCTCCGTCGGGCCCTATCGGGTTTCCTGAAGCCCTGTCGGGCTCCGTCAGGCCCTGTCTGGTTTGCTCGGGCCCTGTCAGGCCTTGTCAGGCTTTGTCCGGTTTGCTCGGGACCTGTCGGGTTTGCCCGCATCCTGTCGGGCTCCGTCGGGCCCTGTCAGATTCGCTCGGGCCCTGTCGGGTTTGCTCGGGCTCTGTCGGGCTCCGTCGGGCCCTGTCGGGTTTGCTCAGGCCCTGTCGGGATCCGTTGGGCCTTGTCGGGTTTGCTCGGGCCCTGTCGGGCTCCTTCGTGCCCTGTCAGGTTTGCTCGGGCCCTGTCGGGTTTGCTCGGGCCCTGCAAGGCTCTGTCGAGCCCTGTCGGGTTTGCTCAGGCCCTGTCAGGCTCCGTCGGGCCCTGTCGGGTTTCCTCGGGCCTTGTCGGTCTCCATCGAGCCCTGTCAGGCTTTGTCGAACCCTGTCGGGTTTGCTCGGGCCCTGTCGGGTTTGCTCGGGTCCTGTCGGGCTCTGTCGGGCCCTTTCGGGTTTGCTCGGGCCCTGTCAGGCTCCATCGGGCCCTGTCGGGTTTCCTCAGGCCCTGTCGGGCTCCATCGAGCCCTGTCAGGCTCCGTCGGGCTCTTTCGGGTTTGCTCAAGCCCTGTCGGGCTCCGTCGGGCCCTGTCAGGCTTTGTCAGGTCCTGTCAGGTTTGCTCGGGCCCTGTCGGGCCTTGTCGGGCCCTGTCGGGTTTGCTCGGGCTCTGTCGGGCTCCATCGTGCCCTGTCGGGTTTGCTCGGGCCCTGTCGGGCTCCGTCAGGCCCTGTCGGGTTTGCTCGGGCCCTATCGGGCTCCCTGGGGGACTGTCGGGTTTCCTCGGGCCCTGTCGGGCACTATCGAGCCCTGTCAGGCTCCGTCGGGCTCTTTCGGGTTTGCTCGGGCCCTGTCGGGCTCTGTCGGGCTCTGTCGGGCCCTGTCGGATTTGCTCAGGCCCTGTCGGGTTTGTTCGAGCCCTGTCGGGCTCCATCGGGCCCTGTCGGGTTTGCTTGGGCCCTATCGGGCTCCGTCGGGCCCTGTCGGGTTTCCTCGGGCCCTGTCGGGCTCCATCGAGCCCTGTCAGGCTTCGTCGGGCCCTTTCAGGTTTGCTCGGGCCCTGTCGGGCTCCGTCGGGCCCTGTCGGGTTTCCTTGGGCCCTGTCGGGCTCCATCGAGCCCTGTCAGGCTTTGTCGGGTCCTGTCGGGTTTGCTCAGGCCCTGTCGGGTCTTGTCTGGCCCTGTCGGGTTTGCTCGGGCCCTGTCGGGTTTGCCCACGTCCTGTCGGGCTCCGTCGGGCACTGTCAGTTTCGCTCGGGCCCTGTCGGGTTTGCTCGGGCCCTGTCAGGCTACGTCAGGCTCTGTCGAGTTAGCTCGTGCCCTGTCGGGCTCCGTCGGGCCCTGTCAGGTTTGCTTGGGCCCTGTCGGGATCCGTTGGGCCCTGTCGGGTTTGCTCGGGCCCTGTCAGGCTCCGTCAGGCCCTGTCTGGTTTGCTCGTGCCCTGTCGGGTTCCGTCGGGCCCTGTCAGGTTTGCTTGGGCACTGTCGGGCTCCGTCAGGCCCTGTCGGGTTTCCTTGGGCCCTGTCGGGCTCCATCGAGCCCTGTCAGGCTTTGTCGAACCCTGTCGGGTTTGCTCAGGCCCTCTCGGGTTTGCTCGGGCCCTGTCGGGCTCTGTCGGGCCCTGTCTGGTTTCCTCGGGCCCTGTCGGGCTCCGTTGGGCCCTGTCGGTTTGCTCGGGCCCTGTCGAGATCCGTCGAACCCTGTCGGGTTTGCTCGGGCCCTGTCAGGCTCCGTCGCGCCCTGTCGGGTTTCCTCAGGCCCTGTCGGCTCCATCGGACCCTATCAGGCTTTGGCGGGTCCTGTCGGGTTTGCTCAGGCCCTGTCGGGCCTTGTCAGCCCCTGTCGGGTTTGCTCGCGCCCTGTCGGGCTCCGTCGGGCCCTGTCAGGTTCTCTCGGGCCCTGTCAGGTTTGCTCGGGCCCTGTCAGGCTCCGTCAGGCCCTATCGGGTTTGCTCGACCCCTGTCGGGCTCCGTCAGGCCCTGTCAGGTTTGCTCGGGCCCTGTCGGGCCTTGTCAGGCCCTGTCGGGTTTGCTCGGGACCTGTCGGGTTTGCCCGCGTCCTGTCGGGCTCCGTCGGGCCCTGTCAGATTCGCTCGGGCCCTGTCGGGTTTGCTCGGGCCCTGTCAGGCTCCGTCAGGCCCTGTCGGGTTTGCTCGTGCCCTGTCGGGCTCCGTCGGGCCCTGTCAGGTTTGCTCAGGCTCTGTCAAGTTTGCTCGGGCCCTGTCGGGCTCCTTCGTGCCCTGTCAGGTTTGCTCGGGCCCTGTCGGGTTTGCTCGGGCCCTGTAAGGCTCCGTCGAGCCCTGTCGGGTTTGCTCGGGCCCTGTCAGGCTCCGTCGGGCCCTGTCGGGTTTCCGCGGGCCCTGTCGGGCTCCATCGAGCCCTGTCAGGCTTTGTCGAACCCTGTCGGGTTTGCTCAGGCCCTCTCGGGTTTGCTCGGGCCCTGTCGGGCTCTGTCGGGCCCTGTCTGGTTTCCTCGGGCCCTGTCGGGCTCCGTTGGGCCCTGTCGGTTTGCTCGGGCCCTGTCGGGCTCCGTCGAACCCTCTCGGGTTTGCTCGGGCCCTGTCAGGCTCCGTCGCGCCCTGTCGGGTTTCCTCAGGCCCTGTCGGCTCCATCGGACCCTATCAGGCTTTGGCGGGTCCTGTCGGGTTTGCTCAGGCCCTGTCGGGCCTTGTCAGCCCCTGTCGGGTTTGCTCGCGCCCTGTCGGGCTCCGTCGGGCCCTGTCAGGTTCTCTCGGGCCCTGTCAGGTTTGCTCGGGCCCTGTCAGGCTCCGTCAGGCCCTATCGGGTTTGCTCGACCCCTGTCGGGCTCCGTCAGGCCCTGTCAGGTTTGCTCGGGCCCTGTCGGGCCTTGTCAGGCCCTGTCGGGTTTGCTCGGGACCTGTCGGGTTTGCCCGCGTCCTGTCGGGCTCCGTCGGGCCCTGTCAGATTCGCTCGGGCCCTGTCGGGTTTGCTCGGGCCCTGTCAGGCTCCGTCAGGCCCTGTCGGGTTTGCTCGTGCCCTGTCGGGCTCCGTCGGGCCCTGTCAGGTTTGCTCAGGCTCTGTCGGGTTTGCTCGGGCCCTGTCGGGCTCCTTCGTGCCCTGTCAGGTTTGCTCGGGCCCTGTCGGGTTTGCTCGGGCCCTGTAAGGCTCCGTCGAGCCCTGTCGGGTTTGCTCGGGCCCTGTCAGGCTCCGTCGGGCCCTGTCGGGTTTCCTCGGGCCCTGTCGGGCTCCATCGAGCCCTGTCAGGCTTTGTCGAACCCTGTCAGGTTTGCTCGGGCCCTGTCGGGTTTGCTCGGGCCGTGTCGGGCTCTGTCGGGCCCTGTCGGGTTTCCTCGGGCCCTGTCGGTCTCCATCGAGCCCTGTCAGGCTTTGTCGAACCCTGTCGGGTTTGCTCGGGCCCTGTCGGGTTTGCTCGGGCCGTGTCGGGCTCTGTCGGGCCCTGTCCGGTTTCCTCGGGCCCTGTCGGGCTCCCTCGGACCCTGTCGGGTTTGCTCGGGTCCTGTCGGGTTTCCTCGGGCCCTGTCGGTTTTGCTGAAGCCCTGTCAGGCTTCGTCGGACCCTGTCGGGTTTGCTCGGGCCCTGTCGGGCTCCGTCGAACCCTGTCGGGTTTGCTCGGGCCCTGTCAGGCTCTGTCGCGCCCTGTTGGGTTTCCTCGGGCCCTGTCGGGCTCCATCGAGCCCTGTCAGGTTTGCTCGGGCCCTGTCGGGTTTGCTCGGGCCCTGTCGGGCTCCATCGGACCCTATCAGGCTTTGGCGGGTCCTGTCGGGTTTGCTCAGGCCCTGTCAGGCCTTGTCAGCCCCTGTCGGGTTTGCTCGCGCCCTGTCGGGCTCCGTCGGGCCCTGTCAGGTTCTCTTGGGCCCTGTCAGGTTTGCTCGGGCCCTGTCAGGCTCCGTCAGGCCCTATCGGGTTTGCTCGAGCCCTGTCGGGCTCCGTCAGGCCCTGTCAGGTTTGCTCGGGCCCTGTCGGGCCTTGTCAGGCCCTGTCGGGTTTGCTCGGGACCTGTCGGGTTTGCCCGCGTCCTGTCGGGCTCCGTCGGGCCCTGTCAGATTCGCTCGGGCCCTGTCGGGTTTGCTCGGGCCCTGTCAGGCTCCGTCAGGCCCTGTCGGGTTTGCTCGTGCCCTGTCGGGCTCCGTCGGGCCCTGTCAGGTTTGCTCAGGCCCTGTCGGGTTTCGTTGGGCCTTGTCGGGTTTGCTCGGGCCCTGTCGGGCTCCTTCGTGCCCTGTCAGGTTTGCTCGGGCCCTGTCGGGTTTGCTCGGGCCCTGTAAGGCTCCGTCGAGCCCTGTCGGGTTTGCTCGGGCCCTGTCAGGCTCCGTCGGGCCCTGTCGGGTTTCCTCGGGCCCTGTCGGGCTCCATCGAGCCCTGTCAGGCTTTGTCGAACCCTGTCGGGTTTGCTCGGGCCCTGTCGGGTTTGCTCGGGTCCTGTCAGGCTCTGTCAAGCCCTGTCGCATTTCCTCGGGCCCTCTCGGTTTCTGTCGGGCCCTCTCGGGTTCCGTCGGGCCCTGTCGGGTTTCCTCGGGCCCTGTCGGATTCTATCGAGCCCTGTCAGGCTCCGTCGGGCTTTTTCGGGTTTGCTCAGGCCCTGTCGGGCTCCGTCGGGCCCTGTCAGGCTTTGTCAGGTCCTGTCAGGTTTGCTCGGGCCCTGTCGGGCCTTGTCGGGCCCTGTTGGGTTTGCTCGGGCTCTGTCGGGCTCCAGCGTGCCCTGTCGGGTTTGCCCGGGCCCTGTCAGGCTCCATCAGGCCCTGTCGGGTTTGCTCGGGCCGTATCGGGCTCCGTGGGGCCCTGTCGGGTTTCCTCGGGCCCTGTTGGGCTCCATCGAGCCGTGTCAGGCTCCGTCGGGCCCTTTCGGGTTTGCTCGGGCCCTGTCGGGCTCCGTCGGGCCCTGTCGGATTTGCTCAGGCCCTGTCGGGTTTGTTCGAGCCCTGTCAGGCTCCATCGGGCCCTGTCGGGTTTGCTCGGGCCCTATCAGGCTCCGTCGGGCCCTGTCGGGTTTCCTCGGGCCCTGTCGGACTCCACTGAGCCCTGTCAGGCTCCGTCGGGCTCTTTCGGGTTTGCTCGGGCCCTGGCGGGCTCTGTCGGGCCCTGTCAGGCTTTGTCAGGACGTGTCAGGTTTGCTCGGGCCCTGTCGGGCCTTGTCGGGCCCTGTCGGGTTTTCTCGGGCTCTGTCGGGCTCCAGCGTGCCCTGTCGGGTTTCCCGGGCCCTGTCAGGCTCCGTCAGGCCCTGTCGGGGTTGCTCGGGCCCTATCGGGCTCAATCAGGCCCTGTCGGGTTTCCTCGGGCCCTGTCGGGCTCCATCGAGCCCTGTCAGGCTCCGTCGGGCCCTTTTGGGTTTGCTCGGGCCCTGTCGGGCTCCGTCGGGCCCTGTCGGATTTCCTCGGGCCCTCTTGGGTTCCGTCGGGCCCTCTCGGGTTCCGTCGGGCCCTGTCGGGTTTCTTCGGGCCCTGTCGGACTCTATCGAGCCCTGTCAGGCTCCGTCAGGCTCTTTCGGGTTTGCTCAGGCCCTGTTGGGCTCCATCGGGCCCTGTCAGGCTTTGTCAGGTCCTGTCAGGTTTGCTCGGGCCCTGTCGGGCCTTGTCGGGCCCTGTTGGGTTTGCTCGGGCTCTGTCGGGCTCCAGCGTGCCCTGTCGGGTTTGCCCGGGCCCTGTCAGGCTCCATCAGGCCCTGTCGGGTTTGCTCGGGCCCTATCGGGCTCCGTGGGGCCCTGTCGGGTTTCCTCGGGCCCTGTTGGGCTCCATCGAGCCCTGTCAGGTTTGCTCGAGCCCTGTCGGGTTTGCTCGGGCCCTGTCGGGCTCCATCGGACCCTATCAGGCTTTGGCGGGTCCTGTCGGGTTTGCTCAGGCCCTGTCGGGCCTTGTCAGCCCCTGTCGGGTTTGCTCGCGCCCTGTCGGGCTCCGTCGGGCCCTGTCAGGTTCTCTCGGGCCCTTTCAGGTTTACTCGGGCCCTGTCAGGCTCCGTCGGGCCCTATCGGGTTTCCTGAAGCCCTGTCGGGCTCCGTCAGGCCCTGTCTGGTTTGCTCGGGCCCTGTCAGGCCTTGTCAGGCTTTGTCCGGTTTGCTCGGGACCTGTCGGGTTTGCCCGCATCCTGTCGGGCTCCGTCGGGCCCTGTCAGATTCGCTCGGGCCCTGTCGGGTTTGCTCGGGCTCTGTCGGGCTCCGTCGGGCCCTGTCGGGTTTGCTCAGGCCCTGTCGGGATCCGTTGGGCCTTGTCGGGTTTGCTCGGGCCCTGTCGGGCTCCTTCGTGCCCTGTCAGGTTTGCTCGGGCCCTGTCGGGTTTGCTCGGGCCCTGCAAGGCTCTGTCGAGCCCTGTCGGGTTTGCTCAGGCCCTGTCAGGCTCCGTCGGGCCCTGTCGGGTTTCCTCGGGCCTTGTCGGTCTCCATCGAGCCCTGTCAGGCTTTGTCGAACCCTGTCGGGTTTGCTCGGGCCCTGTCGGGTTTGCTCGGGTCCTGTCGGGCTCTGTCGGGCCCTTTCGGGTTTGCTCGGGCCCTGTCAGGCTCCATCGGGCCCTGTCGGGTTTCCTCAGGCCCTGTCGGGCTCCATCGAGCCCTGTCAGGCTCCGTCGGGCTCTTTCGGGTTTGCTCAAGCCCTGTCGGGCTCCGTCGGGCCCTGTCAGGCTTTGTCAGGTCCTGTCAGGTTTGCTCGGGCCCTGTCGGGCCTTGTCGGGCCCTGTCGGGTTTGCTCGGGCTCTGTCGGGCTCCATCGTGCCCTGTCGGGTTTGCTCGGGCCCTGTCGGGCTCCGTCAGGCCCTGTCGGGTTTGCTCGGGCCCTATCGGGCTCCCTGGGGGACTGTCGGGTTTCCTCGGGCCCTGTCGGGCACTATCGAGCCCTGTCAGGCTCCGTCGGGCTCTTTCGGGTTTGCTCGGGCCCTGTCGGGCTCTGTCGGGCTCTGTCGGGCCCTGTCGGATTTGCTCAGGCCCTGTCGGGTTTGTTCGAGCCCTGTCGAGCTCCATCGGGCCCTGTCGGGTTTGCTCGGGCCCTATCGGGCTCCGTCGGGCCCTGTCGGGTTTCCTCGGGCCCTGTCGGGCTCCATCGAGCCCTGTCAGGCTTCGTCGGGCCCTTTCAGGTTTGCTCGGGCCCTGTCGGGCTCCGTCGGGCCCTGTCGGGTTTCCTTGGGCCCTGTCGGGCTCCATCGAGCCCTGTCAGGCTTTGTCGGGTCCTGTCGGGTTTGCTCAGGCCCTGTCGGGTCTTGTCTGGCCCTGTCGGGTTTGCTCGGGCCCTGTCGGGTTTGCCCACGTCCTGTCGGGCTCCGTCGGGCACTGTCAGTTTCGCTCGGGCCCTGTCGGGTTTGCTCGGGCCCTGTCAGGCTACGTCAGGCTCTGTCGAGTTAGCTCGTGCCCTGTCGGGCTCCGTCGGGCCCTGTCAGGTTTGCTTGGGCCCTGTCGGGATCCGTTGGGCCCTGTCGGGTTTGCTCGGGCCCTGTCAGGCTCCGTCAGGCCCTGTCTGGTTTGCTCGTGCCCTGTCGGGTTCCGTCGGGCCCTGTCAGGTTTGCTTGGGCACTGTCGGGCTCCGTCAGGCCCTGTCGGGTTTCCTTGGGCCCTGTCGGGCTCCATCGAGCCCTGTCAGGCTTTGTCGAACCCTGTCGGGTTTGCTCAGGCCCTCTCGGGTTTGCTCGGGCCCTGTCGGGCTCTGTCGGGCCCTGTCTGGTTTCCTCGGGCCCTGTCGGGCTCCGTTGGGCCCTGTCGGTTTGCTCGGGCCCTGTCGGGCTCCGTCGAACCCTGTCGGGTTTGCTCGGGCCCTGTCAGGCTCCGTCGCGCCCTGTCGGGTTTCCTCAGGCCCTGTCGGCTCCATCGGACCCTATCAGGCTTTGGCGGGTCCTGTCGGGTTTGCTCAGGCCCTGTCGGGCCTTGTCAGCCCCTGTCGGGTTTGCTCGCGCCCTGTCGGGCTCCGTCGGGCCCTGTCAGGTTCTCTCGGGCCCTGTCAGGTTTGCTCGGGCCCTGTCAGGCTCCGTCAGGCCCTATCGGGTTTGCTCGACCCCTGTCGGGCTCCGTCAGGCCCTGTCAGGTTTGCTCGGGCCCTGTCGGGCCTTGTCAGGCCCTGTCGGGTTTGCTCGGGACCTGTCGGGTTTGCCCGCGTCCTGTCGGGCTCCGTCGGGCCCTGTCAGATTCGCTCGGGCCCTGTCGGGTTTGCTCGGGCCCTGTCAGGCTCCGTCAGGCCCTGTCGGGTTTGCTCGTGCCCTGTCGGGCTCCGTCGGGCCCTGTCAGGTTTGCTCAGGCTCTGTCAAGTTTGCTCGGGCCCTGTCGGGCTCCTTCGTGCCCTGTCAGGTTTGCTCGGGCCCTGTCGGGTTTGCTCGGGCCCTGTAAGGCTCCGTCGAGCCCTGTCGGGTTTGCTCGGGCCCTGTCAGGCTCCGTCGGGCCCTGTCGGGTTTCCGCGGGCCCTGTCGGGCTCCATCGAGCCCTGTCAGGCTTTGTCGAACCCTGTCGGGTTTGCTCAGGCCCTCTCGGGTTTGCTCGGGCCCTGTCGGGCTCTGTCGGGCCCTGTCTGGTTTCCTCGGGCCCTGTCGGGCTCCGTTGGGCCCTGTCGGTTTGCTCGGGCCCTGTCGGGCTCCGTCGAACCCTCTCGGGTTTGCTCGGGCCCTGTCAGGCTCCGTCGCGCCCTGTCGGGTTTCCTCAGGCCCTGTCGGCTCCATCGGACCCTATCAGGCTTTGGCGGGTCCTGTCGGGTTTGCTCAGGCCCTGTCGGGCCTTGTCAGCCCCTGTCGGGTTTGCTCGCGCCCTGTCGGGCTCCGTCGGGCCCTGTCAGGTTCTCTCGGGCCCTGTCAGGTTTGCTCGGGCCCTGTCAGGCTCCGTCAGGCCCTATCGGGTTTGCTCGACCCCTGTCGGGCTCCGTCAGGCCCTGTCAGGTTTGCTCGGGCCCTGTCGGGCCTTGTCAGGCCCTGTCGGGTTTGCTCGGGACCTGTCGGGTTTGCCCGCGTCCTGTCGGGCTCCGTCGGGCCCTGTCAGATTCGCTCGGGCCCTGTCGGGTTTGCTCGGGCCCTGTCAGGCTCCGTCAGGCCCTGTCGGGTTTGCTCGTGCCCTGTCGGGCTCCGTCGGGCCCTGTCAGGTTTGCTCAGGCTCTGTCGGGTTTGCTCGGGCCCTGTCGGGCTCCTTCGTGCCCTGTCAGGTTTGCTCGGGCCCTGTCGGGTTTGCTCGGGCCCTGTAAGGCTCCGTCGAGCCCTGTCGGGTTTGCTCGGGCCCTGTCAGGCTCCGTCGGGCCCTGTCGGGTTTCCTCGGGCCCTGTCGGGCTCCATCGAGCCCTGTCAGGCTTTGTCGAACCCTTTCGGGTTTGCTCGGGCCCTGTCGGGTTTGCTCGGGCCGTGTCGGGCTCTGTCGGGCCCTGTCCGGTTTCCTCGGGCCCTGTCGGGCTCCCTCGGACCCTGTCGGGTTTGCTCGGGTCCTGTCGGGTTTCCTCGGGCCCTGTCGGGTTTGCTGAAGCCCTGTCAGGCTTCGTCGGACCCTGTCGGGTTTGCTCGGGCCCTGTCGGGCTCCATCGAGCCCTGTCAGGTTTGCTCGGGCCCTGTCGGGTTTGCTCGGGCCCTGTCGGGCTCCATCGGACCCTATCAGGCTTTGGCGGGTCCTGTCGGGTTTGCTCAGGCCCTGTCAGGCCTTGTCAGCCCCTGTCGGGTTTGCTCGCGCCCTGTCGGGCTCCGTCGGGCCCTGTCAGGTTCTCTTGGGCCCTGTCAGGTTTGCTCGGGCCCTGTCAGGCTCCGTCAGGCCCTATCGGGTTTGCTCGAGCCCTGTCGGGCTCCGTCAGGCCCTGTCAGGTTTGCTCGGGCCCTGTCGGGCCTTGTCAGGCCCTGTCGGGTTTGCTCGGGACCTGTCGGGTTTGCCCGCGTCCTGTCGGGCTCCGTCAGGCCCTGTCAGATTCGCTCGGGCCCTGTCGGGTTTGCTCGGGCCCTGTCAGGCTCCGTCAGGCCCTGTCGGGTTTGCTCGTGCCCTGTCGGGCTCCGTCGGGCCCTGTCAGGTTTGCTCAGGCCCTGTCGGGTTTCGTTGGGCCTTGTCGGGTTTGCTCGGGCCCTGTCGGGCTCCTTCGTGCCCTGTCAGGTTTGCTCGGGCCCTGTCGGGTTTGCTCGGGCCCTGTAAGGCTCCGTCGAGCCCTGTCGGGTTTGCTCGGGCCCTGTCAGGCTCCGTCGGGCCCTGTCGGGTTTCCTCGGGCCCTGTCGGGCTCCATCGAGCCCTGTCAGGCTTTGTCGAACCCTGTCGGGTTTGCTCGGGCCCTGTCGGGTTTGCTCGGGTCCTGTCAGGCTCTGTCAAGCCCTGTCGGATTTCCTCGGGCCCTCTCGGGTTCTGTCGGGCCCTCTCGGGTTCCGTCGGGCCCTGTCGGGTTTCCTCGGGCCCTGTCGGACTCTATCGAGCCCTGTCAGGGTCCGTCGGGCTTTTTCGGGTTTGCTCAGGCCCTGTCGGGCTCCGTCGGGCCCTGTCAGGCTTTGTCAGGTCCTGTCAGGTTTGCTCGGGCCCTGTCGGGCCTTGTCGGGCCCTGTTGGGTTTGCTCGGGCTCTGTCGGGCTCCAGCGTGCCCTGTCGGGTTTGCCCGGGCCCTGTCAGGCTCCATCAGGCCCTGTCGGGTTTGCTCGGGCCGTATCGGGCTCCGTGGGGCCCTGTCGGGTTTCCTCGGGCCCTGTCGGGCTCCATCGAGCCCTGTCAGGCTCCGTCGGGCTCTTTCGGGTTTGCTCAAGCCCTGTTGGGCTCCGTCGGGCCCTGTCAGGCTTTGTCAGGTCGTGTCAGGTTTGCTCGGGGCCTGTCAAGCCTTGTCGGGCCCTGTCGGGTTTGCTCGGGCTCTGTCGGGCTCCAGCGTGCCCTGTCGGATTTGCTCGGGCCCTGTCGGGCTCCGTCAGGCCCTGTCGGGTTTGCTCGGGCCCTATCGGGCTCTGTGGGGCCCTGTCGGGTTTCCTCGGGCCCTGTCGGGCTCCATCGAGCCGTGTCAGTCTCCATCGGGCCCTTTCGGGTTTGCTTGGGCCCTGTCGGGCTCCGTCGGGCCCTGTCGAATTTGCTCAGGCCCTGTCGGGTTTGTTCGAGCCCTGTCGGGCTCCATCGGGCCCTGTCGGGTTTGCTCGGGCCCTATCGGTCTCCGTCGAGCCCTGTCGGGTTTGCTCGGGCTCTGTCAGGCTCCGTCGGGCCCTGTTGGGCTTCCTCGGGCCCTGTCGGGCTCCATCAAGCCCTATCAGGCTTTGTCGAACCCTGTCGGGTTTGCTCGGGCCCTGTCGGGTTTGCTCGGGCCCTGTAGGGCTCTGTCGGGCCCTGTCTGGTTTCCTCGGGCCCTGTCGGGCTCCCTCGGACCCTGTCGGGTTTGCTCGGGTCCTGTCGGTTTTGCTCGGGCCCTGTCGGGTTTGCTGAAGCCCTGTCAGGCTTCGTCGGACCCTGTCGGGTTTGCTCAGGCCCTGTCAGGCTCCGTCGCGCCCTGTCGGGTTTCCTCGGGCCCTGTCGGGCTCCGTCGAACCCTGTCGGGTTTGCTCAGGCCCCGTCAGGCTCCGTCGCGCCCTGTCGGGTTTCCTCGGGCCCTGTCGGGCTCCATCGAGCCCTGTCAGGTTTGCTCGGGCCCTGTCGGGTTTGCTCGGGCCCTGTCGGGCTCCATCGGACCCTATCAGGCTTTGGCGGGTCCTGTCAGTTTTGCTCAGGCCCTGTCGGGCCTTGTCAGCCCCTGTCGGGTTTTCTCGAGCCCTGTCGGGCTCCGTCGGGCCCTGTCAGGTTCTCTTGGGCCCTGTCAGGTTTGCTCGGGCCCTGTCAGGCTCCTTCAGGCCCTATCGGGTTTGCTCGAGCCCTGTCGGGCTCCGTCAGGCCCTGTCAGGTTTGCTTGGGCCCTGTCGGGCCTTGTCAGGCCCTGTCGAGTTTGCTCGGGACCTGTCGGGTTTGCCCGCGTCCTGTCGGTCTCCGTCGGGCCCTGTCAGATTCGCTCGGGCCCTGTCGGGTTTGCTCGGGCCCTGTCAGGCTCCGTCAGGCCCTGTCGGGTTTGCTCGTGCCCTGTCGGGCTCCGTCGGGCCCTGTCAGGTTTGCTCAGGCCCTGTCGGGTTTCGTTGGGCCTTGTCGGGTTTGCTCAGGCCCTGTCGGGCTCCTTCGTGCCCTGTCAGGTTTGCTCGGGCCCTGTCGGGTTTGCTCGGGCCCTGTAAGTCTCCG
Source organism: Patagioenas fasciata (assembly GCF_037038585.1). Lineage (NCBI taxonomy): Eukaryota > Metazoa > Chordata > Aves > Columbiformes > Columbidae > Patagioenas > Patagioenas fasciata. Next base: position 2,020,405 of record NW_027288767.1, on the reverse strand, counting down.
TCGAGCCCTGTCGGGTTTGCTCGGGCCCTGTCAGGCTCCGTCGGGCCCTGTCGGGTTTCCTCGGGCCCTGTCGGGCTCCATCGAGCCCTGTCAGGCTTTGTCGAACCCTGTCGGGTTTGCTCGGGCCCTGTCGGGTTTGCTCGGGCACTGTTGGGCTCTGTCGGGCCCTGTCCGGTTTCCTCGGGCCCTGTCGGGCTCCCTCGGACCCTGTCGGGTTTGCTCGGGTCCTGTCGGGTTTCCTCGGGCCCTGTCGGGTTTGCTGAAGCCCTGTCAGGCTTCGTCGGACCCTGTCGGGTTTGCTCGGGCCCTGTCGGGCTCCGTCGAACCCTGTCGGGTTTGCTCGGGCCCTGTCAGGCTCTGTCGCGCCCTGTCGGGTTTCCTCGGGCCCTGTTGGGCTCCATCGAGCCCTGTCAGGTTTGCTCGGGCCCTGTCGGGTTTGCTCGGGCCCTGTCGGGCTCCATCGGACCCTATCAGGCTTTGGCGGTTCCTGTCGGGTTTGCCTAGGCCCTGTCGGGCCTTGTCAGCCCCTGTCGGGTTTCCTCGCGCCCTGTCGGGCTCCGTCGGGCCCTGTCAGGTTCTCTTGGGCCCTGTCAGGTTTGCTCGGGCCCTGTCAGGCTCCGTCAGGCCCTATCGGGTTTGCTCGAGCCATGTCGGGCTCCGTCAGGCCCTGTCAGGTTTGCTCGGGCCCTGTCGGGCCTTGTCAGGCCCTGTCGGGTTTGCTCGGGACCTGTCGGGTTTGCCCGCGTCCTGTCGGTCTCCGTCGGGCCCTGTCAGATTCGCTCGGGCCCTGTCGGGTTTGCTCGGGCCCTGTCAGGCTCCGTCAGGCCCTGTCGGGTTTGCTCGTGCCCTGTCGGGCTCCGTCGGGCCCTGTCAGGTTTGCTCAGGCCCTGTCGGGTTTCGTTGGGCCTTGTCGGGTTTGATCGGGCCCTGTCGGGCTCCTTCGTGCCCTGTCAGGTTTGCTCGGGCCCTGTCGGGTTTGCTCGGGCCCTGTAAGGCTCCGTCGAGCCCTGTCAAGTTTGCTCGGGCCCTGTCAGGCTCCGTCAGGCCGTGTCGGATTTGCTAGAGCCCTGTCGGGCTCTGTTGGGCCCTGTCAGGTTTGCTCAGGCCCTGTCGGGCTCCTTCGTGCCCTGTCAGGTTTGCTCGGGCCCTGTCGGGTTTGCTCGGGCCCTGTCAGGCTCCGTCGAGCCCTGTCGGGTTTGCTCGGGCCCTGTCAGGCTCCGTCGGGCCCTGTCGGGTTTCCTCGGGCCTTGTCGGGCTCCATCGAGCCCTGTCAGGCTTTGTCGAACCCTGTCAGGTTTGCTCGGGCCCTGTCGGGTTTGCTCGGGTCCTGTCGGGCTCTGTCGGGCCCTGTCGGGTTTGCTCGGGCCCTGTCAGGCTCCGTCAGGCCCTGTCGGATTCCCTCGGGCCCTCTCGGGTTCCGTCGAGCCCTCTCGGGTTCCGTCGAGCCCTGTCGGGTTTGCTCGGGCCCTGTCAGGCTCCGTCGGGCCCTGTCGGGTTTCCTCGGGCCCTGTCGGGCTCCATCGAGCCCTGTCAGGCTTTGTCGAACCCTGTCGGGTTTGCTCGGGCCCTGTCGGGTTTGCTCGGGTCCTGTCGGGCTCTGTCAAGCCCTGTCGGATTTCCTCGGGCTCTCTCGGGTTCCGTCGGGCCCTCTCGGGTTCTGTCGGGCCCTGTCGGGTTTCCTCGGGCCCTGTCGGACTCTATCGAGCCCTGTCAGACTCCGTCGGGCTCTTTCGGGTTTGCTCGGGCTCTGTCGGGCTCCGTCGGGCCCTGTCAGGCTTTGTCAGGTCCTGTCAGGTTTGCTTGGGCCCTGTCGGGCCTTGTCGGGCCCTGTTGGGTTTGCTCGGGCTCTGTCGGGCTCCAGCGTGCCCTGTCGGGTTTGCCCAGGCCCTGTCAGGCTCCATCAGGCCCTGTCGGGTTTGCTCGGGCCCTATCGGGCTCCGTGGGGCCCTGTCGGGTTTCCTCGGGCCCTATCGGGCTCCATCGAGCCCTGTCAGGCTCCGTCGGGCTCTTTCGGGTTTGCTCAAGCCCTGTCGGGCTCCGTCGGGCCCTGTCAGGCTTTGTCAGGTCGTGTCAGGTTTGCTCGGGCCCTGTCGGGCCTTGTCGGGCCCTGTTGGGTTTGCTCGGGCTCTGTCGGGCTCCAGCGTGCCCTGTCGGGTTTGCTCGGGCCCTGTCGGGCTCCGTCAGGCCCTGTCAGGTTTGCTCGGGCCCTGTCGGGCTCCGTGGGGCCCTGTCGGGTTTCCTCGGGCCCTGTCGGGCTCCACTGAGCCCTGTCAGGCTCCGTCGGGCTCTTTCGGGTTTGCTCGGGCCCTGGCGGGCTCCGTCATGCCCTGTCAGGCTTTGTCAGGACGTGTCAGGTTTGCTCGGGCCCTGTCGGGCCTTGTCGGGCCCTGTCGGGTTTGCTCGGGCTCTGTCGGGCTCCAGCGTGCCCTGTCGGGTTTGCCCGGGCCCTGTCAGGCTCCGTCAGGCCCTGTCGGGGTTGCTCGGGCCCTGTCGGGCTCCGTCGGGCCCTGTCAGGTTTGCTCAGGCCCTGTCGGGATCCTTTGGGCCCTGTCGGGTTTGCTCGGGCCCTGTCGGGCTCCTTCGTGCCCTGTCAGGTTTGCTCGGGCACTTTCGGGTTTGCTCGGGCCCTGTCAGGCTCCGTCGAGCTTTGTCAGGTTTGCTCGGGCCCTGTCGGGTTTGCTCGGGCCCTGTAAGGCTCCGTCGAGCCCTGTCGGGTTTGCTCGGGCCCTGTCAGGCTCCGTCAGGCCCTGTCTGGTTTGCTCGTGCCCTGTCGGGCTCCGTCGGGCCCTGTCAGGTTTGCTTGGGCACTGTTGGGCTCTGTCGGGCCCTGTCGGGTTTCCTTGGGCCCTGTCGGGCTCCATCGAGCCCTGTCAGGCTTTGTCAAACCCTGTCGGGTTTGCTCAGGTCCTGTCGGGTTTGCTCGGGCCCTGTCGGGCTCTGTCGGGCCCTGTCTGGTTTCCTCGGGCCCTGTCGGGCTCCGTTGGGCCCTGTCGGTTTGCTCGGGCCCTGTCGGGTTTTCTGAAGCCCTGTCAGGCTTCGTCGGACCCTGTCGAGTGTGCTCGGGCCCTGTCGGGCTCCGTCGAGCCCTGTCAGGTTTTCTCGGGCCTTGTCAGGCTTTGTCGGGCCCTGTCGGGTTTGCTCGGGCCCTGTCGGGTTCCGTCGGGCCCTGTCGGGTTTCCTCGGGCCCTGTCGGACTCCACTGAGCCCTGTCAGGCTCCGTCAGGCTCTTTCGGGTTTGCTCGGGCCCTGCCGGGCTCCGTCGGGCCCTGTCAGGCTTTGTCAGGACGTGTCAGGTTTGCTCGGGCCCTGTCGGGCCTTGTCGGGCCCTGTCGGGTTTGCTCGGGCTCTGTCGGGCTCCAGCGTGCCCTGTCGGGTTTGCCCGGGCCCTGTCAGGCTCCGTCAGGCCCTGTCGGGTTTCTCGGGCCCTATCGGGCTCAATCAGGCCCTGTCGGGTTTCCTCGGGCCCTGTCGGGCTCCATCGAGTCCTGTCAGGCTCCGTCGGGCCCTTTCGGGTTTGCTCAAGACCTGTCGGGCTCCGTCGGGCCCTGTCGGATTTGCTCAGGCCCTGTCGGGTTTGCTTGAGCCCTGTCGGGCTCCATCGGGTCCTGTCGGGTTTGCTCGGGCCCTATCGGGCTCTGTCGGGCCTTGTCGGGTTTGCTCGGGCCCTGTCGGGCTCCTTCGTGCCCTGTCAGGTTTGCTCGGGCCCTGTCGGGTTTGCTCGGGCCCTGTCAGGCTCCGTCGGGCCCTGTCGGGTTTGCTCGGGCCCTGTCGGGTTTGCTCGGGTCCTGTCGGGCTCTGTCGGGCCCTGTCGGGTTTGCTCGGGCCCTGTCAGGCTCCGTCGGGCCCTGTCGGATTCCCTCGGGCCCTCTCGGGTTCCGTCGGGCCCTGTCGGGTTTCCTCGGGCCCTGTCAGACTCTATCGAGCCCTGTCAGGCTCCGTCGGGCTCTTTCGGGTTTGCTCAGGCCCTGTCGGGCTCCGTCGGGCCCTGTCAGGCTTTGTCAGGTCCTGTCAGGTTTGCTCGGGCCCTGTCGGGCCTTGTCGGGCCCTGTCGGGTTTGCTCGGGCTCTGTCGGGCTCCAGCGTGCCCTGTCGGGTTTGCCCGGGCCCTGTCAGGCTCCATCAGGCCCTGTCGGGTTTGCTCGAGCCCTATCGGGCTCCGTGGGGCCCTGTCGGGTTTCCTCGGGCCCTGTCGGGCTCCATCGAGCCCTGTCAGGCTCCGTTGGGCCCTTTCGGGTTTGCTCGGGCCCTGTCGGGCTTCGTCGGGCCCTGTCGGATTTGCTCAGGCCCTGTCGGGTTTGCTCGAGCCCTGTCGGCCTCCATTGGGTCCTGTCGGGTTTGCTCGGGCCCTATCGGGCTCCATCGGGCCCTGTCGGGTTTCCTCGGGCTTTGTCGGGCTCCATCGAGCCCTGTCAGGCTTCGATCGGGCCCTTTCGGGTTTGCTCGGGCCCTGTCGGGCTCCGTCAGGCCCTGTCAGGTTTGCTCGGGCCCTGTCGGGCCTTGTCGGGCCCTGTCGGGTTTTCTCGGGCTCTGTCGGGCTCCAGCGTGCCCTGTCGGGTTTGCCCGGGCCCTGTCAGGCTCCGTCAGGCCCTGTCGGGGTTGCTCGCGCCCTGTCAGGCTCCGTCAGGCCCTGTCGGGTTTGCTCGGGCCCTATCGGGCTCCCTCGGGCCCTGTCGGGTTTCCTTGGGCCCTGTTGGGCTCCATCGAGCCCTGTCAGGCTCCGTCGGGCCCTTACGGGTTTGCTCTGGCCCTGTCGGGCTCCGTCGGGCGCTGTCGGGTTTGCTCGGGCCCTGTCAGGCTTTGTCAAGCCCTGTCGGGTTTGCTAGGGCCCTGTCGGGCTCCGTCGGGCCCTGTCTGGTTTCCTCAGGCCCTGTCGGGCTCCGTCGGGCCCTGTCGGGTTTGCTCAGGCCCTGCCGGGTTTGCTAGGGCCCTGTCGGGCTCCGTCGGGCCCTGTCTGGTTTCCTCAGGCCCTGTTGGGCTCCGTCGAGCCCTGTCGGGTTTGCTCGGGCCCTGTCAGGCTCCGTCGCGCCCTGTCGGGTTTGCTCGGGCCCTGTCGGGCTCCATCGAGCCCTGTCGGGTTTGCTCGGGCCCTGTCGGGCTCCATCGGACCCTGTCAGGCTTTGTCGGGTCCTGTCGGGTTTCCTCAGGCCCCGTCAAGCCTTCTCAGGCCCTGTCGGGTTTGCTCGGGCCCTGTCGGGTTTGCCCGCGTCCTGTCGGGCTCCGTCGGGCCCTGTCAGGTTTGCTCAGGCCCTGTCGGGATCCTTTGGGCCCTGTCGGGTTTGCTCGGGCCCTGTCTGGCTCCTTCGTGCCCTGTCAGGTTTGCTCGGGCACTTTCGGGTTTGCTCGGGCCCTGTCAGGCTCCGTCGAGCTTTGTCAGGTTTGCTCGGGCCCTGTCGGGTTTGCTCGGGCCCTGTAAGGCTCCGTCGAGCCCTGTCGGGTTTGCTCGGGCCCTGTCAGGCTCCGTCAGGCCCTGTCTGGTTTGCTCGTGCCCTGTCGGGCTCCGTCGGGCCCTGTCAGGTTTGCTTGGGCACTGTTGGGCTCTGACGGGCCCTGTCGGGTTTCCTTGGGCCCTGTCGGGCTCCATCGAGCCCTGTCAGGCTTTGTCGAACCCTGTCGGGTTTGCTCAGGTCCTGTCGGGTTTGCTCGGGCCCTGTCGGGCTCTGTCGGGCCCTGTCTGGTTTCCTCGGGCCCTGTCGGGCTCCGTTGGGCCCTGTCGGTTTGCTCGGGCCCTGTCGGGTTTTCTGAAGCCCTGTCAGGCTTCGTCGGACCCTGTCGAGTGTGCTCGGGCCCTGTCGGGCTCCGTCGAGCCTTGTCAGGTTTTCTCAGGCCTTGTCAGGCTTTGTCGGGCCCTGTCGGGTTTGCTCGGGCCCTGTCGGGTTCCGTCGGGCCCTGTCGGGTTTCCTCGGGCCCTGTCGGACTCCACTGAGCCCTGTCAGGCTCCGTCAGGCTCTTTCGGGTTTGCTCGGGCCCTGCCGGGCTCCGTCGGGCCCTGTCAGGCTCTGTCAGGATGTGTCAGGTTTGCTCGGGCCCTGTCGGGCCTTGTCGGGCCCTGTCGGGTTTGCTCGGGCTCTGTCGGGCTCCAGCGTGCCCTGTCGGGTTTGCCCGGGCCCTGTCAGGCTCCGTCAGGCCCTGTCGGGTTTCTCGGGCCCTATCGGGCTCAATCAGGCCCTGTCGGGTTTCCTCGGGCCCTGTCGGGCTCCATCGAGCCCTGTCAGGCTCCGTCGGGCCCTTTCGGGTTTGCTCAAGACCTCTCGGGCTCCGTCGGGCCCTGTCGGATTTGCTCAGGCCCTGTCGGGTTTGCTTGAGCCCTGTCGGGCTCCATCGGGTCCTGTCGGGTTTGCTAGGGCCCTGTCGAACTCCATCGAGCCCTGTCGGGTTTGCTCGGGCCCTGTCGGGCTCCATCGGACCCTGTCAGGCTTTGTCGGGTCCTGTCGGGTTTCCTCAGGCCCCGTCAAGCCTTCTCAGGCCCTGTCGGGTTTGCTCGGGCCCTGTCGGGTTTGCCCGCGTCCTGTCGGGCTCCGTCGGGCCCTGTCAGGTTTGCTCAGGCCCTGTCGGGATCCTTTGGGCCCTGTCGGGTTTGCTCGGGCCCTGTCGGGCTCCTTCGTGCCCTGTCAGGTTTGCTCGGGCACTTTCGGGTTTGCTCGGGCCCTGTCAGGCTCCGTCGAGCTTTGTCAGGTTTGCTCGGGCCCTGTCGGGTTTGCTCGGGCCCTGTAAGGCTCCGTCGAGCCCTGTCGGGTTTGCTCGGGCCCTGTCAGGCTCCGTCAGGCCCTGTCTGGTTTGCTCGTGCCCTGTCGGGCTCCGTCGGGCCCTGTCAGGTTTGCTTGGGCACTGTTGGGCTCTGTCGGGCCCTGTCGGGTTTCCTTGGGCCCTGTCGGGCTCCATCGAGCCCTGTCAGGCTTTGTCGAACCCTGTCGGGTTTGCTCAGGTCCTGTCGGGTTTGCTCGGGCCCTGTCGGGCTCTGTCGGGCCCTGTCTGGTTTCCTCGGGCCCTGTCGGGCTCCGTTGGGCCCTGTCGGTTTGCTCGGGCCCTGTCGGGTTTTCTGAAGCCCTGTCAGGCTTCGTCGGACCCTGTCGAGTGTGCTCGGGCCCTGTCGGGCTCCGTCGAGCCCTGTCAGGTTTTCTCGGGCCTTGTCAGGCTTTGTCGGGCCCTGTCGGGTTTGCTCGGGCCCTGTCGGGTTCCGTCGGGCCCTGTCGGGTTTCCTCGGGCCCTGTCGGACTCCACTGAGCCCTGTCAGGCTCCGTCAGGCTCTTTCGGGTTTGCTCGGGCCCTGCCGGGCTCCGTCGGGCCCTGTCAGGCTTTGTCAGGACGTGTCAGGTTTGCTCGGGCCCTGTCGGGCCTTGTCGGGCCCTGTCGGGTTTGCTCGGGCTCTGTCGGGCTCCAGCGTGCCCTGTCGGGTTTGCCCGGGCCCTGTCAGGCTCCGTCAGGCCCTGTCGGGTTTCTCGGGCCCTATCGGGCTCAATCAGGCCCTGTCGGGTTTCCTCGGGCCCTGTCGGGCTCCATCGAGCCCTGTCAGGCTCCGTCGGGCCCTTTCGGGTTTGCTCAAGACCTGTCGGGCTCCGTCGGGCCCTGTCGGATTTGCTCAGGCCCTGTCGGGTTTGCTTGAGCCCTGTCGGGCTCCATCGGGTCCTGTCGGGTTTGCTCGGGCCCTATCGGGCTCTGTCGGGCCCTGTCGGGTTTCCTCGGGCCCTGTCGGGCTCCATCGAGCCCTGTCAGGCTTCGTCGGGCCCTTTCGGGTTTGCTCGGGCCCTGTCGGGCTTTGTCAGGCCCTGTCGGGTTTGCTCGGGCCCTATCGGGGTCCGTCGAGCCCTGTCGGGTTTGCTCGGGCCCTGTCGGGCTCCATCGAGCCCTGTCAGGCTCCGTCCGGCCCTTTCGGGTTTGCTCGGGCCCTGTCGGGCTCCGTCGGGCCCTGTCGGGTTTGCTCGGGTCCTGTCGGGTTTGCTCGGGCCCTGTCAGGCTTTGTCAAGCCCTGTCGGGTTTGCTAGGGCCCTGTCGGGCTCCGTTGGGCCCTGTCTGGTTTCCTCAGGCCCTGTCGGGCTCCGTCGAGCCCTGTCGGGTTTGCTCAGGCCCTGTCGGGTTTGCTAGGGCCCTGTCGGGATCCGTCGGGCCCTGTCTGGTTTCCTCAGGCCCTGTCGGGTTCCGTCGAGCCCTGTCGGGTTTGCTCGGGCCCTGTCAGGCTCCGTCGCGCCCTGTCGGGTTTCCTCGGGCCCTGTCGGGCTCCATCGAGCCCTGTCGGGTTTGCTCAGGCCCTGTCGGGCACCATCGGACCTCGTCAGGCTTTGTCGGGTCCTGTCGGGTTTGCTCAGGCCCTGTCGGGCCTTGTCAGGCCCTTTCGGGTTTGCTCGGGCCTTGTCGGGTTTGCCCGCGTCCTGTGGGGCTCCGTCGGGCCCTGTCAGATTCGCTCGGGCCCTGTCGGGTTTGCTCGGGCCCTGTCAGGCTCCGTCAGGCCCTGTCGGGTTTGCTCGGGCCCTGTCAGGCTCCGTCGGGCCCTGTTAGGTTTGCTCAGGCCCTGTCGGGATCCGTTGGGCCCTGTCGGGTTTGCTCGGGCCCTGTCGGGCTCTTTCGTGCCCTGTCAGGTTTGCTCGGGCCCTGTCGGGTTTGCTCGGGCCCTGTAAGGCTCCGTCGAGCCCTGTCAGGTTTGCTCGGGCCCTGTTGGGTTTGCTCAGGCCCTGTCAGGCTCCGTTGAGCCCTGTCGGGTTTGCTCGGGCCCTGTCAGGCTCCGTCAGGCCCTGTCTGGTTTGCTCGTACCCTGTCGGGCTCCGTCGGGCCCTGTAAGGTTTGCTTGGGCACTGTCGGGCTCCGTCGGGCCCTGTCAGGCTTTGTCGAACCCTGTCGGGTTTGCTCAGGCCCTGTCGGGTTTGCTCGGGCCCTGTCGGGCTCCGTCGGGCCCTGTCAGATTCGCTCGGGCCCTGTCGGGTTTGCTCGGGCCCTGTCAGGCTTTGTCAGGCCCTGTCGGATTTGCTAGTGCCCTGTCGGGCTCTGTTGGGCCCTGTCAGGTTTGCTCAGGCCCTGTCGGGATCCGTTGGGCCTTGTCGGGTTTGCTCGGGCCCTGTCAGGCTCCTTCGTGCCCTGTCAGGTTTGCTCGGGCCCTGTCGGGTTTGCTCGGGCCCTGTCAGGCTCCGTCGGGCCCTGTCGGGTTTGCTCGGGCCCTGTCGGGTTTGCTCGGGTCCTGTCGGGCTCTGTCGGGCCCTGTCGGGTTTGCTCGGGCCCTGTCAGGCTCCGTCGGGCCCTGTCGGATTCCCTCGGGCCCTCTCGGGTTCCGTCGGGCCCTGTCGGGTTTCCTCGGGCCCTGTCGGACTCTATCGAGCCCTGTCAGGCTCCGTCGGGCTCTTTCGGGTTTGCTCAGGCCCTGTCGGGCTCCGTCGGGCCCTGTCAGGCTTTGTCAGGTCCTGTCAGGTTTGCTCGGGCCCTGTCGGGCCTTGTCGGGCCCTGTCGGGTTTGCTCGGGCTCTGTCGGGCTCCAGCGTGCCCTGTCGGGTTTGCCCGGGCCCTGTCAGGCTCCATCAGGCCCTGTCGGGTTTGCTCGAGCCCTATCGGGCTCCGTGGGGCCCTGTCGGGTTTCCTCGGGCCCTGTCGGGCTCCATCGAGCCCTGTCAGGCTCCGTTGGGCCCTTTCGGGTTTGCTCGGGCCCTGTCGGGCTTCGTCGGGCCCTGTCGGATTTGCTCAGGCCCTGTCGGGTTTGCTCGAGCCCTGTCGGCCTCCATCGGGTCCTGTCGGGTTTGCTCGGGCCCTATCGGGCTCCATCGGGCCCTGTCGGGTTTCCTCGGGCCCTGTCGGGCTCCATCGAGCCCTGTCAGGCTTCGTCGGGCCCTTTCGGGTTTGCTCGGGCCCTGTCGGGCTCCGTCAGGCCCTGTCAGGTTTGCTCGGGCCCTGTCGGGCCTTGTCGGGCCCTGTCGGGTTTTCTCGGGCTCTGTCGGGCTCCAGCGTGCCCTGTCGGGTTTGCCCGGGCCCTGTCAGGCTCCGTCAGGCCCTGTCGGGGTTGCTCGCGCCCTGTCAGGCTCCGTCAGGCCCTGTCGGGTTTGCTCGGGCCCTATCGGGCTCCCTCGGGCCCTGTCGGGTTTCCTTGGGCCCTGTTGGGCTCCATCGAGCCCTGTCAGGCTCCGTCGGGCCCTTACGGGTTTGCTCTGGCCCTGTCGGGCTCCGTCGGGCGCTGTCGGGTTTGCTCGGGCCCTGTCAGGCTTTGTCAAGCCCTGTCGGGTTTGCTAGGGCCCTGTCGGGCTCCGTCGGGCCCTGTCTGGTTTCCTCAGGCCCTGTCGGGCTCCGTCGGGCCCTGTCGGGTTTGCTCAGGCCCTGCCGGGTTTGCTAGGGCCCTGTCGGGCTCCGTCGGGCCCTGTCTGGTTTCCTCAGGCCCTGTTGGGCTCCGTCGAGCCCTGTCGGGTTTGCTCGGGCCCTGTCAGGCTCCGTCGCACCCTGTCGGGTTTGCTCGGGCCCTGTCGGGCTCCATCGAGCCCTGTCGGGTTTGCTCGGGCCCTGTCGGGCTCCATCGGACCCTGTCAGGCTTTGTCGGGTCCTGTCGGGTTTCCTCAGGCCCCGTCAAGCCTTCTCAGGCCCTGTCGGGTTTGCTCGGGCCCTGTCGGGTTTGCCCGCGTCCTGTCGGGCTCCGTCGGGCCCTGTCAGGTTTGCTCAGGCCCTGTCGGGATCCTTTGGGCCCTGTCGGGTTTGCTCGGGCCCTGTCTGGCTCCTTCGTGCCCTGTCAGGTTTGCTCGGGCACTTTCGGGTTTGCTCGGGCCCTGTCAGGCTCCGTCGAGCTTTGTCAGGTTTGCTCGGGCCCTGTCGGGTTTGCTCGGGCCCTGTAAGGCTCCGTCGAGCCCTGTCGGGTTTGCTCGGGCCCTGTCAGGCTCCGTCAGGCCCTGTCTGGTTTGCTCGTGCCCTGTCGGGCTCCGTCGGGCCCTGTCAGGTTTGCTTGGGCACTGTTGGGCTCTGTCGGGCCCTGTCGGGTTTCCTTGGGCCCTGTCGGGCTCCATCGAGCCCTGTCAGGCTTTGTCGAACCCTGTCGGGTTTGCTCAGGTCCTGTCGGGTTTGCTCGGGCCCTGTCGGGCTCTGTCGGGCCCTGTCTGGTTTCCTCGGGCCCTGTCGGGCTCCGTTGGGCCCTGTCGGTTTGCTCGGGCCCTGTCGGGTTTTCTGAAGCCCTGTCAGGCTTCGTCGGACCCTGTCGAGTGTGCTCGGGCCCTGTCGGGCTCCGTCGAGCCTTGTCAGGTTTTCTCAGGCCTTGTCAGGCTTTGTCGGGCCCTGTCGGGTTTGCTCGGGCCCTGTCGGGTTCCGTCGGGCCCTGTCGGGTTTCCTCGGGCCCTGTAGGACTCCACTGAGCCCTGTCAGGCTCCGTCAGGCTCTTTCGGGTTTGCTCGGGCCCTGCCGGGCTCCGTCGGGCCCTGTCAGGCTTTGTCAGGACGTGTCAGGTTTGCTCGGGCCCTGTCGGGCCTTGTCGGGCCCTGTCGGGTTTGCTCGGGCTCTGTCGGGCTCCAGCGTGCCCTGTCGGGTTTGCCCGGGCCCTGTCAGGCTCCGTCAGGCCCTGTCGGGTTTCTCGGGCCCTATCGGGCTCAATCAGGCCCTGTCGGGTTTCCTCGGGCCCTGTCGGGCTCCATCGAGCCCTGTCAGGCTCCGTCGGGCCCTTTCGGGTTTGCTCAAGACCTGTCGGGCTCCGTCGGGCCCTGTCGGATTTGCTCAGGCCCTGTCGGGTTTGCTTGAGCCCTGTCGGGCTCCATCGGGTCCTGTCGGGTTTGCTCGGGCCCTATCGGGCTCTGTCGGGCCCTGTCGGGTTTCCTCGGGCCCTGTCGGGCTCCATCGAGCCCTGTCAGGCTTCGTCGGGCCCTTTCGGGTTTGCTCGGGCCCTGTCGGGCTTTGTCAGGCCCTGTCGGGTTTGCTCGGGCCCTATCGGGGTCCGTCGAGCCCTGTCGGGTTTGCTCGGGCCCTGTCGGGCTCCGTCGGGCCCTGTCGGGTTTGCTCGGGTCCTGTCGGGTTTGCTCGGGCCCTGTCAGGCTTTGTCAAGCCCTGTCGGGTTTGCTAGGGCCCTGTCGGGCTCCGTTGGGCCCTGTCTGGTTTCCTCAGGCCCTGTCGGGCTTCGTCGAGCCCTGTCGGGTTTGCTCAGGCCCTGTCGGGTTTGCTAGGGCCCTGTCGGGCTCCGTCGGGCCCTGTCTGGTTTCCTCAGGCCCTGTCGGGTTCCGTCGAGCCCTGTCGGGTTTGCTCGGGCCCTGTCAGGCTCCGTCGCGCCCTGTCGGGTTTCCTCGGGCCCTGTCGGGCTCCATCGAGCCCTGTCGGGTTTGCTCAGGCCCTGTCGGGCACCATCGGACCCCGTCAGGCTTTGTCGGGTCCTGTCGGGTTTGCTCAGGCCCTGTCGGGCCTTGTCAGGCCCTTTCGGGTTTGCTCGGGCCTTGTCGGGTTTGCCCGCGTCCTGTGGGGCTCCGTCGGGCCCTGTCAGATTCGCTCGGGCCCTGTCGGGTTTGCTCGGGCCCTGTCAGGCTCCGTCAGGCCCTGTCGGGTTTGCTCGGGCCCTGTCAGGCTCCATCGGGCCCTGTTAGGTTTGCTCAGGCCCTGTCGGGATCCGTTGGGCCCTGTCGGGTTTGCTCGGGCCCTGTCGGGCTCTGTCGGGCCCTGTCTGGTTTCCTCGGGCCCTGTCGGGCTCCGTTGGGCCCTGTCGGCTTTGCTCGGGCCCTGTCAGGTTTGCTGAAGCGCTGTCAGGCTTCGTCCGACCCTGTCGGGTTTGCTCGGGCCCTGTCGGGCTCCGTCGAACCCTGTCGGGTTTGCTCGGGCCCTGTCAGGCTCCGTCAGGCCCTATCGGGTTTCCTCGGGCCCTGTCGGGCTCCATCGAGCCCTGTCAGGTTTGCTCGGGCCCTGTCGGGACTTGTCAGGCCCTGTCGGGTTTGCTCGGGACCTGTCGGGTTTGCCCGCGTCCTGTCGGGCTCCGTCGGGCCCTGTCAGATTCGCTCGGGCCCTGTCGGGTTTGCTCGGGCCCTGTCAGGCTCCGTCAGGCCCTGTCGGCTTTGCCCGTGCCCTGTCGGGCTCCGTCGGGCCCTGTCAGGTTTGCTCAGGCCCTGTCGGGATCCGTTGGGCCTTGTCGGGTTTGCTCGGGCCCTGTCGGGCTCCTTCGTGCCCTGTCAGGTTTGCTCGGGCTTTGTCGGGTTTGCTCGGGCCCTGTCAGGCTCCGTCGAGCCCTGTCGGGTTTGCTCGGGCCCTGTCAGGCTCCGTCGGGCCCTGTCGGGTTTCCTCGAGCCCTGTCGGGCTCCATCGAGCTTTGTCAGGCTTTGTCGAACCCTGTCGGGTTTGCTCGGGCCTTGTCGGGTTTGCTCGGGTCCTGTCGGGCCCTGTCGGGCCCTGTCGGGTTTGCTCGGGCCCTGTCAGGCTCCGTCGGGCCCTGTGGGATTCCCTCGGGCACTCTCGGGTTCCGTCGGGCCCTCTTGGGTTCCGTCGGGCCCTGTCGGGTTTCCTCGGGCCCTGTCGGGTTTCCTCGGGCCCTGTCGGACTCTATCGAGCCCTGTCAGGCTCCGTCGGGCTCTTTCGGGTTTGCTCAGGCCCTGTCGGGCTCCGTCGGGCCCTGTCAGGCTTTGTCAGGTCCTGTCAGGTTTGCTCGGGCCCTGTCGGGCCTTGTCGAGCCCTGTCGGGTTTGCTCGGGCTCTGTCGGGCTCCAGCGTGACCTGTCGGGTTTGCCCGGGCCCTGTCAGGCTCCATCAGGACCTGTCGGGTTTGCTCGAACCCTATCGGGCTCCGTGGGGCCCTGTTGGGTTTCCTCGGGCCCTGTCGGGCTCCATCGAGCCCTGTCAGGCTCCGTCGGGCCCTTTCGGGTTTGCTCGGGCACTGTCGGGCTCCGTCGGGCCCTGTCGGATTTGCTCAGGCCCTGTCGGGTTTGCTCGAGCCCTGTCGGGCTCCATCGGGTCCTGTCGGGTTTGCTCGGGCCCTATCGGGCTCCGTCGGGCCCTGTCGGATTTCATCGGGCCCTGTCAGGCTCCGTTGGGCCCTGTCGGGTTTGCTCGGGCCCTGTCGGGTTTTCTGAAGCCCTGTCAGGCTTCGTCGGACCCTGTCAAGTGTGCTCGGGCCCTGTCGGGCTCCGTCGAGCCCTGTCAGGTTTTCTCGGGCCTTGTCAGGCTCTTTCGGGCCCTGTCGGGTTTGCTCGGGCCCTGTCGGGTTTGCTCAGGCCCTGTCGGATTCCGTCGGGCCCTGTCGGGTTTCCTCGGGCCCTGTCGGACTCCACTGAGCCCTGTCAGGCTCCGTCGGGCTCTTTCGGGTTTGCTCGGGCCCTGGCGGGCTCCGTCGGGCCCTGTCAGGCTTTGTCAGGACGTGTCAGGTTTGCTCGGGCCCTGTCGGGCCTTGTCGGGCCCTGTCGGGTTTGCTCGGGCTCTGTCGGGCTCCAGCGTGCCCTGTCGGGTTTGCCCGGGCCCTGTCAGGCTCCGTCAGGCCCTGTCGGGTTTGCTCGGGCCCTATCGGGTTCAATCAGGCCCTGTCGGGTTTCCTCGGGCCCTGTCTGGCTCCATCGAGCCCTGTCAGGCTCTGTCGGGCCCTTTCGGGTTTGCTCGGGCCCTGTCGGGCTCTGTCGGGCCCTGTCGGGTTTGCTCGGGCCCTGTCGGGCTCCATCGGGCCCTGTCTGGTTTCCTCGGGCTCTGTTGGGCTCCGTCGGGCCCTGTCGGGTTTGCTCGGGCCATGTCGGGTTTGCTGAAGCCCTGTCAGGATTCGTCGGACCCTGTCGGGTTTGCTCGAGCCCTGTCGGGCTCCATCGGGCCCTGTCGGGTTTGCTCGGGCCCTATCGGGCTCCGTCGGGCCCTGTCGGGTTTCCTCGGGCCCTGTCGGGTTTCCTCGGGCCCTGTCGGGCTCCATCGAGCCCTGTCAGGCTTCGTCGGGCCCTTTCGGGTTTGCTCGGGCCCTGTCGGGCTCCGTCAGGCCCTGTCGGGTTTGCTCGGGCCCTATCGGGCTCCGTCGAGCCCTGTCGGGTTTGCTCGGGCTCTGTCAGGCTCCGTCGGGCCCTGTCGGGTTTGCTCGGGCCCTGTCGGGCTCCATCAAGCCCTGTCAGGCTTTGTCGAACCCTGTCGGGTTTGCTCGGGCCCTGTCGGGTTTGCTCGGGTCCTGTCGGGCTCTGTCGGGCCCTGTCTGGTTTCCTCGGGCCCTGTCGGGCTCCGTCTGGCCCTGTCGGGTTTGCTCGGGCCCTGTCGGGTTTGCTCGGGCCCTGTCGGGTTTGCTGAAGCCCTGTCAGGCTTCGTCGGACCCTGTCGGGTTTGCTCGGGCCCTGTCGGGCTCCGTCGAACCCTGTCGGGTTTGCTCGGGCCCTGTCAGGCTCCGTCGCGCCCTGTCGGGTTTCCTCGGGCCCTGTCGGGCTCCATCGAGCCCTGTCAGGTTTGCTCGGGCCCTGTCGGGTTTGCTCGGGCCCTGTCGGGCTCCATCGGACCCTATCAGGCTTTGGCGGGTCCTGTCGGGTTTGCTCAGGCCCTGTCAGGCCTTGTCAGCCTCTGTCGGGTTTGCTCGCGCCCTGTCGGGCTCCGTCGGGCCCTGTCAGGTTCTCTCGGGCCCTGTCAGGTTTGCTCGGGCCCTGTCGGGATCCATTGGGCCTTGTCGGGTTTGCTCGGGCCCTGTCGGGCTCCTTCGTGCCCTATCAGGTTTGCTCGGGCCCTGTCGGGTTTGCTCGGGCCCTGTCAGGCCTTGTCAGGCCCTGTCGGGTTTGCTCGGGACCTGTCGGGTTTGCCTGCGTCCTGTCGGGCTCCGTCGGGCCCTGTCAGATTTGCTCGGGCCCTGTCGGGTTTGCTCAGGCCCTGTCAGGCTCCGTCAGGCCCTGTCGGGTTTGCTCGTGCCCTGTCGGGCTCCGTCGGGCCCTGTCAGGTTTGCTCAGGCCCTGTCGGGATCCGTTGGGCCTTGTCGGGTTTGCTCGGGCCCTGTCGGGCTCCTTCGTGCCCTGTCAGGTTTGCTCGGGCCCTCTCGGGTTTGCTCGGGCCCTGTCAGGCTCCGTCGAGCCCTGTCGGGTTTGCTCGGGCCCTGTCAGGCTCCGTCGGGCCCTGTCGGGTTTCCTCGGGCCCTGTCGGGCTCCATCGAGCCCTGTCAGGCTTTGTCGAACCCTGTCGGGTTTGCTCGGGCCCTGTCGGGTTTGCTCGTGCCCTGTCGGGCTCCGTCGGGCCCTGTCAGGTTTGCTAGGGCCCTGTCAGGATCTGTCGGGCATGGAGACCCCCGCTTGTCCTCAGGGTCCATTGTGACATCTTGGGCACCTCCCATTGACCCCAGGACCCATTGTGACACCATGGGGACCCCCCCTTGTCACTGGGGGCCCATTGTGACACCATGGATACCCCCGCTTGTCCTCAGGGTCCATTGTGACATCTTGGGCACCTCCCATTGTCCCCAGGACCTATTGTGACATCCTGGGGACCCCCTTGCTCCCAGGGCCCATTATGGCACCATGAGGACATCACCTTTGTCCCCAGGAACCATTGTGACATCCCAGGACCCCGCTTTGTCCCCAGGGCCCATTTTAGCACCATGGGGACCCCCTTTTACCCCAGGGCCCATTGTGGCACCATGGCAACCCCTTTTGCCCCAGGGCCCATTGTGACATTCTAGGACCCCACTTTGTCCCCAGGGCCTATTGTGACACCATGGGGACCCCTCCTTGTCACTGGGGACCCATTATGACACCATGGGGACCCCCCCTTCTTCTCAGGACTCATTCTCATATCCTGGGCACCCCCCATTGTCCCCAGGGCCCATTGTGACATCCTGGGGACCCTCATTGTCCCCAGGGCCCATTGTGACATCCCAGAACCTCCTATTGTCCCCAGGGCCCATTGTGACATCCTGGGGACCCCCATTGTCCCCAGGGCCCATTGTGACATTCCAGAAACCCATTGTCCCCAGGGCCCATTGTGACATCCACTGCACCCCCTTGTCCCCAGGGCCCATTGTGACATTCACGGGACCCCTCTTTGTCCCCAGGGCCCATTGTGACATCCTGGGGACCCCCCCTTGTCACTGGGGCCCATTGTGACGTCCCAGGACCCCCCGTTGTCCCCAGGGTTCATTGTGACGTCTTAGGACCCCCCATTGTCCCCAGGGCCCATTGTGACATCCTGGGGACCCCTCTTTGTCCCCAGGGCCCATTGTGACATCCTGAGGACCCCCCCTTGTCACTGGGGCCCATTGTGACGTCCCAGGATCCCTCCTTGTCCCCAGGGCCCATTGTGAAGTCTTAGGACCCCACTTGTCCCCAGGGCCCATTGTGACATTCAGGGCACCCCCTTGTCCCCAGGGCCCATTGTGACATTCCGGGGACGCCTCTTTGTCCCCAGGGCACATTGTGACATCCTGGGGACCCCCCCTTGTCACTGGGGCCCATTGTGACGTCCCAGGATCCCCCATTGTCCCCAGGGCCCATTGTGACATTCAGGGCACCCCCTTGTCCCCAGGGCCCACTGTGACATTCCGGGGACGCCTCTTTGTCCCCAGGGCCCATTGTGACGTCCCAGGACCCCCCATTGGCCCCAGGACCCATTGTGACATTCAGGGGGCCCCTTTGTCACTGGGGCCCATTGTGACATCCCAGGACCCCCCTTTGTCCCCAGGGCCCATTGTGACATCCAGGGGACCCCCTTTGTCCCCAGGGCCCATTGTGATATTGAAGGACCCCTCTGGTCCCCAGGGCCCATTATGACATCCTGGGGATGCCCCCTTATCACTGGGGCCCATTGTGACGTTCCCAGGACCCCCCATTGTCCCCAGGGCCCATTGTGACATCCTGGGGATCCCTGTTTGGCCCCAGGGCCCATTGTGACATCCCAGGACCCCCCATTGTCCCCAGGGCCCATTGCGACATTCAGGAGACGCCTCTTTGTACCCAGGGCACATTGTGACATCCTGGGGACCCCCCCTTGTCCCCAGGGCCCATTGTGACATCCCAGAACCCCACATTGTCCCCAGGGTCCATTGTGACATCCTGGGGACCCCACTTGTCCCCAGGACCCATTGTGACACTATGGGCACCCCGCCTTG
Source organism: Patagioenas fasciata (assembly GCF_037038585.1). Lineage (NCBI taxonomy): Eukaryota > Metazoa > Chordata > Aves > Columbiformes > Columbidae > Patagioenas > Patagioenas fasciata. Next base: position 2,002,461 of record NW_027288767.1, on the reverse strand, counting down.
TTCCCAGGGCCCATTGTGACACCGTGGGTACCACCCTTGTCCCCAGAGCCCATTGTGACATCCAGGGGACCCCCTTTGTCCCCAGGGCCCATTGTGACATCGCAGGACCCCCCCCTGGTCCCCAGGGCCCATTGTGACATCCAGGGGACCCCTTTTGTCCCCACGGCCCATTGTGGCACCATGGGGACCCCCTTTGTCACTGGGGCCCATTGTGACATCCCAGGACCCCACTTTGTCCCCAGGGCCCATTGTGACATCCCGTGACCCCCCTTTGTCCCCAGTGCTATTGTGAAATCCTGGGGACCCCCTTTGTGCCCAGGGCCCATTGTGGCACCATGGGGAACCCCTTTGTCACTGGGGGCCATTGTGACATTCCAGGATTCCACTTTGTCCCCAGGGCTCGTTCTGACACCTTGGGCACTCCCATTGTCCCCAGGGCCCATTGTGACATCCTGGGGATCCCCCTTTGTCCCCAGGGTCCATTGTGACATCCTGGGCAACCCCATTGTCCCCACGGCCCATTGTGACATCTAGGGGACCCCCTTGTCCCCAGGACCCATCGTGGCACCGTGGGGCCCTCCTTGTCACTTGGGCCCATTGTGACACCATGGGGACGCCCCCTTTGTCCCCAGTGCCCATTGTGACATCCTGCGACCCCCCTTTGTCCCCAGGGCCCATTTTGACATTCAGGGGACCCACCATTGTCCCCAGGGCCCATTGTGACATCCTGGGCAACCCCAATGTCCCCAGGGCCCATTGTGACATCTGGGGGACCCCCTTGTCCCCAGGACCCATCGTGGCACCGTGGGTGCCCTCATTGTCACTTGGGCCCATTGTGACACCATGGGGACGCCCCCTTTGTCCCCAGTGCCCACTGTGACATCCTGCGGACCCCCCCTTTGTCCCCAGGGCCCATTTTGACATTCAGGGGACCCACCATTGTCCCCAGGGCCCATTGTGACCTTCAAGGGACCCCCATTGTTCCCAGGGCCCATTGTGACGTCCTGGGGACCCCCTCTGTTCCCAGGGCTCATTGTGACTTTCAGGGGACCCCCCCCTTGTCCCCAGGGCTGATTTTGATGTCCTAGGGCCCCTCTGTGTCCCCAGGGCCCATTGTGACACTTTAGAGACCCCTCTTTGTCCCCAGGGCCCATTGTGACATCCTGGGGACCCCCCCTTGTCCCCAGGGCCCATTGTGACATCCTCGGCACCCCCTTGTCCCCAGGGCCCATTGTGATATTCAGGGGACCCCTCTTTGTCCCCAGGGCCCATTGTGACATCCTGGGGACCCCCTCTTGTCCCCAGGGCCCATTGTGACGTCCCAGGACCCCTCATTGTCCCCAGGGCCCATTGTGACATCCTGGGGATCCCTCCCTGTCCCCAGGGCCCATTGTGACGTCCCAGGACCCCAGATTGTCCCCAGGGCCCATTGTGACATCCTGGGGACCCCCTTTGTCACTGGGGCCCATTGTGACGTCCCAGGACCCCACATTGTCCCCAGGGCTCATTGTGACATCCTGGGGACCCCCTTTGTCTCCAGGGCCCATTGTGACGTCCCAGGACCCCCCATTGTCCCCAGGGTCCATTGTTACATCCTGGGGACCCCCTTGTCCCCAGGACCCATCGTGACACCATGGGGACCCTCCTTGTCACTGGGGACCCATTCCGACACCCTGGGGAGCCCCCCTTGTCCTCAGGGCCCATTGTGACATCCTGGGCATCCCCCTTTGTCCCCCGGGACCATTGTAACACCGTGGGGACCCCCTTTGTCCCCAGGGCCCATTGTGACACTGTGGGGACCCCCCTTGTCCCCAGGGCCTATTATTCCGTCCCGGGACCCCCATTGTCCCCAGGGCCCATTGTGACACCTTGGGGACCACCCCTTGTCCTCAGGGCCTATTGTGAACATCCTGGGGAACCTCCATTGTCCCCAGAGCCCACTGTTAGTCCTGGGGACCCCCTTGTCCCCAGGTCCCATTGTGACATCCTGGGGAGCCTCTTTGTCCCCAGGGCCCATTGTGACATCCTGGGGACCCCCTTTGTCCCCAGGGCCCACTGTGATGTCCCAGGACCCCACATTTTCCCCAGGGCCCATTGTGACATCCTGGGGAGCCTCTTTGTCCCCAGGGCCCATTGTGACATTCAGGGGACCCCCTTTGTCCCCAGGGCCCATTGTGACGTCCCAGGACCCCCCATTGTCGCCAGGGCCCATTGTGACATCCTGGGGATCTCCCATTGTCCTCAGTGCCCATTGAGACATATTGGGGACCCCCTTTGTCACTGGGGACCCATTGCGACATCCCAGGAACCCCATTGTCCCAAGGGCCCATTGTGACATCCAGGGGACCCCCCTTTGTCTCCAGGATGCATTGTGACACCGTGGGGACCTCATTAGTCCCCGGGGACCATTGTGACATCCTAGGGACCTCCCTTTGTCCCCAGGGCTCATTGTGGCACCATGGGGACCCCCTTTGTCACTGTGGCACATTGTGATATCCCAGAACCCCACTTTGTCCCCATGGCCCATTTGGACATCCTGGGGACCCCCTTTCTCCCCAGGGGCCATTGTGACATTCAGGGGACCCCCCCCTTCTCCCCAGGGCCTATTGTTACGTCCCAGGACCCCCATTGTCCCCAGGGCCCATTGTGACACCATGGGGACCACCCCTTGTCCTCAGGGCCTATTGTGAACATCCTGGGGAACCTCCATTGTCCCCAGAGCCCATTGTGAGATCCTGTGGAGCCCCTTGTCCCCAGGTCCCATTGTGACATCCTGGGGACCCCCTTTATCCCCAGGGCCCCTTGTGGCATCCTGGGGACCTCCTTGTCCCCAGGACCCATCGTGGCACCGTGGGGACCTCCCTTGTCACTGGGGACCCTTTGTGACACCATGGGGACCTCCCATTGTCCTCAGGGCCCATTGAGACATCCTGGGGACCCCCTATGTCACTGGGGACCCATTGTGACATCCCAGGAACCCCATTGTGCCAAGAGCCCATTGTAACATCCTGGGGACCCCCCTTTTTCTCCAGGACACATTGTGACACCGTGGGGACCTCATTAGTCCCCAGGGCCCATTGTGACATCATAGGGACCTCCCTTTGTCCCCAGGGCTCATTGTGGCACCATGGGGACCCCCCCTTGTCACTGGGGACCCATTGTGACACCATGGAGACCCCCCCTTGTCCTCAGGGTCCATTGTGACATCCTGGGCACCCCCCATTGTCCCCGGGACCCATTGTGACATCCTGGCCACCCCCTTGCTCCCAGGGCCCATTTTAGCACCATGGGGACCGCCTTTGACCCCAGGGCCCCTTGTGGCAGCATGGCAACCACTTTTGTTCCCAGGGCCCATTGTGACATTCAGGGGACCCCATTGTCCCCAGGGCCTATTGTGACACCATGGGGACCCCTCCTTGTCACTGGGGACCCATTGTGACAACATGGGGACCCCCCCATGTCCTCAGGACTCATTTTCACATCCTGGGCACCCCCCATTGTCCCCAGGGCCCATTGTGACATCCCAGAACCTCCTATTGTCCCCAAGGCCCATAGTGACATCCTGGGGACCCCCATAGTCCCCAGTGCCTATTGTGACATTCCAGGACCCCCCATTGTCCCCAGGGCCCATTGTGACATCCTCGGCACGCCCTTGTCCCCAGGGCCCATTGTGACATTCAGGGGACCCCTCTTTGTCCTCAGGGCCCATTGTGACATCCTGGGGACCCCCCCTTGTCACTGGGGCCATTGTGACGTCCCAGGACCCCCCATTGTCCCCAGGGCCCATTGTGACATTTTGGGGATCCCTCCTTGTCCCCAGGGCCCATTGTGACGTCCCAGGACCCCACATTGTACCCAGGACCCATTGTGACATTCAGGGGACCCCCTTTGTCACTGGGGCCCATTGTGACATCCCAGGACCCCACATTGTCCCCAGGACCTATTGTGACATCCTGGGGACCCCCCATTGTCCCCAGGACCCATTGTGACACTATGGGGACCACCCCTTGTGCCCAGGGCCCATTATGACACTGTGGGTACCACCCTTGTCCGCAGGGCTCATTGTGACATCCCAGGACCCCCATTGTCCCCAGGGCCCATTGTGACATTCAGGGGACCCCCCTTTGTCCCCAGGGCCCATTCTGATACCGTGGGGACCCCCTTTGTCCCCAGGGCATATTGTGACATCCTGGGGACGCCCTTTGTCCCCAGGACCCATTTTGACACCGTCGACACCCCCGTTTGTCCCCAGGGCCCATTGTGACATCCTGGGGACACTCCTTGTCCCCAGAGCCCATTGTGACATCCAGGGGACCCCCTTTATCCCCAGGGCCCATTGTGACATCGCAGTACCCTCCCTGGTCCCCACGGCCCATTGTGGCACCATGGGGACCCCCTTTTGTCACTGGGGCCCATTGTGACATCCCAGCACCCCACTTTGTCCCCAGGGCTTATTGTGACACCATGGGGACCTCCCTTGTCCACAGGGCCCACTGTGACATCCCATGACCCCCATTTGTCCCCAGTGCTATTGTCAAATCCTGGGGACCCCCTTTGTCCCCAGGGGCCATTGTGGCACCATGGGGAACCCCTTTGTCACTAGGGCCCATTGTGACATCCCAGGACTCCACATTGTCCCCAGGACCCATTGTGACATCCTGGGGACCCCACTTGTCCCCAGGACCCATTGTGAACACTATGGGGACCCCCCCTTGTTCCCAGGGCCCATTGTGACACCATCGACACCCCCCTTGTCCGCAGGGGTCATTGTGACATCCTGGGGACCCTCCTTGTCCCCAGAGCCCATTGTGACATCCAGGGGACCCCCTTTCTCCCCAGGGCCCATTGTGACATCGCAGGACCCCCCTGGTCCCCAGGGCCCATTGTGACATCCTGGGGATCCCTCTTTGTCCCCAGGGTCCATTGTGACATCCTGGGCAACTCCATTGTCCCCAGGGCCCATTGTGACATCGCAGGACCCCCCTGGTCCCCAGGGCCCATTGTGACATCCTGGGGATCCCCCTTTGTCCCCAGGGTCCATTGTGACATCCTGGGCAACCCCATTGTCCCCACGGCCCATTGTGACATCTGGGGGACCCCCTTGTCCCCAGGACCCATCGTGGCACCGTGGGGACCCTCCTTGTCACTTGGGCCCATTGTGACACCATGGGGACCTCCCCTTTGTCCCCAGTGCCCATTGTGACATCCTGCGGACCCCCCTTTGTCTCCAGGGCCCATTTTGACATTCAGGGGACCCACCATTGTCCCCAGGGCCCATTGTGACCTTCAAGGGACCCCCATTGTTCCCAGGGCCCATTGTGACGTCCTGGGGAGCCCCCTCTGATCCCAAGGCTCATTGTGACTTTCAGGGGATCCCCCCTTGTACCCAGGGCTGATTGTGACGTTGTAGGGCCCCTCTTTGTCCCCAGGGCCCATTGTGACATCCTGGGGAACCCCCTTGTTCCCCGGGCCCATTGTGATGTCCTGGGACCCCCCATTGTCCCCATGGCCCATTGTGACATCCTGGGGATCCCTCCTTGTCCCCAGGGCCCATTGTGACGTCCCAGGACCCCCCATTGTCCCCAGGGCCTATTGTGACATCCTCTGCACCCCCTTGTCCCCAGGGCCCATTGTGACATTCAGGGGACACCTCTTTGTCCCCAGGGCCCGTTGTGACATCCTGGGGACCCCCCCTTGTCCCCAGGGCCCATTGTGACGTCCCAGGACCCCCCATTGTCCCCAGGGCCCATTGTGACATCCTGGGGATCCCTCCTTGTCCCCAGGGCCCATTGTGACGTCCCAGGACCCCCCCATTGTCCCCAGGGCCCATTGTGACATTCAGGGGACCCCCTTTGTCACTGGGGCCCATTGTGACATCCCAGGACCCCACATTGTCCCCAGGGCCCATTGTGACATCCTGGGGACCCCTCTTTGTCCTAAGGACCCATTGTGACGTCCCAGGACCCTGCATTGTCCCCAGAGCCCATTGTGACATCCTGGAGACACCCTTTGTCCCCAGGACCCATTGTGACGTCCCAGGACCCCCCAATGTCCCCAGGGTTCATTCTTACATCCTGGGGACCCCCTTGTCCCCAGGACCCATCGTGACACCATGGGGACCCTCCTTGTCACTGGGGACCCATTCCGACACCCTGGGGAGCCCCCCTTGTCCTCAGGGCCCATTGTGACATTCTGGGCATCCCCTTTTGTCACCCGGGACCATAGTAACACCGTGGGGACCCCCTTTGTCCCTAGGGCCTATTGTTACGTCCCAGGACCCCCCATTGTTCCCAGGGCCCATTGTGACACCTTGGGGACCCCCTTGTCACTGGGGACCCATTGTGACACCATGGGGACCACCCCTTGTCCTCAGGGCCTATTGTGAACATCCTGGGGAACCTCCATTGTCCCCAGAGCCCATTGTGAGTTCCTGGGGACCCCCTTGTCCCCAGGTCCCATTGTGACATCCTGGGGAGTCTCTTTGTCCCCAGGGCCCATTGTGGCATCCTGGGGACCTCCTTGTCCGCAGGACCCATCCTGGCACCGTGGGGACCTCCCTTGTCACTGGGGACCCTTTGTGACACCATGGGGACCTCCCATTGTCCTCAGGGCCCATTGAGACATCCTGGGGACCCCCTTTCTCCCCAGGGCCCATTGTGACATTCAGGGGACCCCCCCCCCTTGTCCCCAGGGCCCATTGTGACTTCCCAGGACCCCCCATTGTCCCTAGAGCCCATTGTGACATCCTGGGGATCCCTCCTTGTCCCCAGGGCCCATTGTGACATCCTGGGGATCCCTCCGTGTCCCCAGGGCCCATTCTGACGTCCCAGGATCCCCCATTGTCCCCAGGGCCCATTGTGACATTCAGGGGACCCCCTTTGTCACTGGGGCCCATTGTGACATCCCAGGACCCCACATTGTCCCCAGGGCCCATTGTAACATTCAGGGGTCCCCCCCTTGTCCCCAGGACCCATTGTGATGTCCCAGGACCCCTCATTGTCCCCACGGCCCATTGTGACATCCTGGGTACCCCCCTTTGTCACTGGGGCTCATTGAGACATCGTGGGGACCAACTTTGTCCCCAGGGCCCATTGTGACGTCCCAGGACCTCCCGTTGTCCCCAGTGTCCATTGTGACATCCGAGGAGCCCACTTTGTCCCCAGTACCCATTTTGATATTGAGGGGAACCACGTTTGTCCCCAGAGCCCATTGTGACACCATGGGGACCCCCCCTTGTCACTGGGGACCCATTGTGACACCATGGAGACCCCTGCTTGTCCTCAGGGTCCATTGTGACATCTTGGGCACCCCCTTGCTCCCAGGGCCCATTGTGGCACCATGGGGACATCCCCTTTGTCCCCAGGGCCCATTGTGACATTCCAGGACCCCCCATTGTCCCCAGGGCCCATTGTGACATCCACTGCACCCCCTTGTCCCCAGGGCCCATTGTGACATTCAGGGGACCCCTCTTTGTCCCCAGGGCCCATTCTGACATCCTGGAGACCCCCCCTTGTCTCTGGGGCCCATTGTGACGTCCCAGGACCCCCCATTGTCCCCAGGACCCATTGTGACATCCTGGGGATCCCTCCTTGTCCTCAGGGTCCATTGTGACGTCTTAGGACCCCCCATTGTCCCCAGGGCCCATTGTGACATTCAGGGGACGCCTCTTTGAAACCCAGGGCACATTGTGACATCCTGGGGACCCCCCCTTGTCCCCAGAGCCCATTGTGACGTCCCAGGACCCCCCATTGTCCCCAGGGCCCATTGTGACATCCTGGGGATCCCTCCTTGTCCCCAGGGCCCATTGTGACGTCCCAGGACACCCCATTGTCCCCAGGGCCCATTGTGACAGTCAGGGGGCCCCTTTGTCACTGGGGCCCATTGTGACATCCCAGGACCCCACATTGTCCCCAGGACCTATTGTGACATCCTGGGGACCCCACTTGTCCCCAGGACCCATTGTGACACTATGGGGACCCCCCATTGTTCCCAGGGCCCATTGTGACATCCTGGGTACCACCCTTGTCCGCAGGGCTCATTGTGACGTCCCAGGACCCCCCATTGTCCCCAGGGCCCATTGTGACATCCTGGGGATCCCTCCTTGTCCGCAGGGCCCATTGTGACGTCCCAGGAACCCCCATTGTCCCCAGGGCCCATTGTGACATCCTCGGCACCCCCTTGTCCCCAGGGCCCATTGTGACATTCAGGGGACCCCTTTGTTCCCAGGACCCATTGTGACATCCTGGGGACCCCCTCTTGTCACTGGGGCCCATTGTGACGTCCCAGGACCCCCCATTGTCCCCAGGGCCCATTGTGACATTCAGGGGACCCCTCTTTGTCCCCAGGACCCATTGTGAAGTCAAAGGACCCCCCATTGTCCCCAGGGCCCATTGTGACATCCTGGGGATCCCTCCTTGTCCCCAGGGCCCATTGTGACATCCTGGGGACCCTCCTTGTCCCCAGAGCCCATTGTGACATCCAAGGGACCCCCTTTGTCTCCAGGGCCCATTGTGGCACCATGGGGACCCCCTTTGACACTGGGGCCCATTGTGACACCGTCGACACCCCCCTTTGTCCCCAGGGCCCATTGTGACATCCTGAGGACCCCCCTTGTCCCCAGAGCCCATTGTGACATCCAGGGGACCCCCTCTTGTCCCCAGGGCCCATTGTGACGTCCCAGGACCCTCCATTGTCCCCAGGGCCCATTGTGACATCCTGGGGATCCCTCCTTGTCCTCAGGGCCCATTGTGACGTCCCAGGACCGCCCATTGTCCCCAGGGCCCATTGTGACATCCTGGGGATCCCTCCTTGTCCCCAGGGCCCATTGTGACGTCCCAGGACCCCCCATTGTCCACAGGACCCATTGTGACATTCAGGGGACCCCCTTTGTCACTGGGGCCCATTGTGACATCCCAGGACCGCCCATTGTCCCCAGGGCCCATTGTTACATCGTGGGGACCCCACTTGTCCCCAGGACCCATTGTGACACTATGGGGAACCCCCTTGTCCCCAGGGCCCATTGTGACGTCCTGGGTACCACCCTTGTCCGCAGGGCTCATTGTGACGTCCCAGGACCCCCCATTGTCCCCAGGGCCCATTGTGACATCCTCGGCACCCCCTTGTCCCCAGGGCCCATTGTGACATTCAGGGGACCCCTGTTTGTCCCCAGGGCCCATTGTGACATCCTGGGTACCACCCTTGTCCGCAGGGCTCATTGTGACGTCCCAGGACCCCCCATTGTCCCCAGGGCCCATTGTGACATCCTCGGCACCCCCTTGTCCCCAGGGCCCATTGTGACATTCAGGGGACCCCTGTTTGTCCCCAGGGCCCATTGAGACGTCCCAGGACCCCCCACTGTCCCCAGGGCCCATTGTGACATTCAGGGGACCCCCTTTGTCCCCAGGGCCCATTCTGATACCGTGGGGACCCCCTTTGTCCCCAGGGCCCATTGTGACATTCAGGGGACGCTCTTTGTCCACAGGGCCCATTGTGACATCCTGGGGACCCTCCTTGTCCCCAGAGCCCATTGTGACATCCAGGGGACCCCCTTTGTCCCCAGGGCCCATTGTGGCACCATGAGGACCCTCTTTGTCACTGGGGCCCACTGTGACATCACAGGACCCCCCTTTGTCCCCAGGGCCCATTGTGACATCCTGGGGACCCTCCTTGTCCCCAGAGCCCATTGTGACATCCCAGGACCCCACTTTGTCCCCAGGGCTTATTGTGACACCATGGGGATCTCCCTTGTCCCCAGGGCCCATTGTGACATCCCATGACCCCCCTTTGTCCCCAGTGCTATTGTGAAATCCTGGGGACCCCTTTTGTCCCCAGGGCCCATTGTGACACCGTGGGGAACCCCTTTGTCACTGGGGGCCATTGTGACATTCCAGGATTTCACTTTGTCCCCAGGGCTCGTTCTGACACCTTGGGGACTCCCATTGTCCCCAGGGCCCATTGTGACATCCTGGGCAACCCCATTGTCCCCAGGGCCCATTGTGACATCCTGGGGACCCCCATTGTCCCCAAGGCCCATTGTGACATTCCAGGACCCCCCATTGTCCCCAGGGCCCATTGTGACATCCACTGCACCCCCTTGTCCCCAGGGCCCATTGTGACATTCAGGGGGCCCCTCTTTGTCCCCAGGGCCCATTGTGACATCCTGGGGACCCCCGTTGTAACTGGGGCCCATTGTGACGTCCCAGGACCCCCCATTGTCCCCAGGGCCCATTGTGACATCCTGGGGATCCCTCCTTGTCCCCAGGGCCCATTGTGCCGTCTTAGGACCCCCCATTGTCCCCACGGCCCATTGCGACATTCAGGGGACGCCTCTTTGTACCCAAGGCACATTGTGACATCCTGGGGACCCCCCCTTGTCCCCAGGGCCCATTGTGACATCCTGGGGATCCCTCCTTGTCCCCAGGGCCTATTGTGATGTCCCAGGACCCCCCATTGTCCTCCGGACCCATTGTAACATTCAGGGAACCCCTTTGTCACTGGGGCCCATTGTGACATCCCAGGACCGCCCATTGTCCCCAGGGCCCATTGTGACATCCTGGGGACCCCATTTTCCCCAGGACCCATTGTGACCCTATGGGGACCCCCCCTTGTTCCCAGGGCCCATTGTGACACCGTGGGTACCACCCTTGACCGCAGGGCTCATTGTGACATCGCAGGACCCCCCTTTGTCCCCAGAGCCCATTGTGACATACAGGGGACCCCCTTTGTCCCCAGGGCCCATTGTGACATCCTGGGCACCCCTTTTGTCCCCACGGCCCATTGTGGCACCATGGGGACCCCCTTTGTCACTGGGGCCCATTGTGACATCCCAGGACCCCACTTTGTCCCCAGGGCTGATTGTGACGTCCCAGGGCCCCTCTGTGTCCCCAGGGCCCATTGTGACACTTTAGGGACCCCTCTTTGTCCCCAGGGCCCATTGTGACATCCTGGAGACCCCCCCTTGTCCCCAGGGCCCATTGTGACTTCCCAGGACCCCCCTCTGTTCCCAGGGCTCATTGTGACTTTCAGGGGATCCCCCCTTGTCCCCAGGGCTGATTGTGACGTCCTAGGGCCCCTCTGTGTCCCCAAGGCCCATTGTGACGTCCCAGGACCCCCATTGTCCCCAGGGCCCATTGTGACATCCTCGGCACCCCCTTGTCCCCAGGGCCCATTGTGACATTCAGGGGACCCCTCTTTGTCCCCAGGGCCCATTGTGACATCCTGGGGACCCCCTCTTGTCCCCAGGGCCCATTGTGACGTCCCAGGACCCCCCATTGTCCCCAGGGCCCATTGTGACATCCTGGGGATCCCCCCTTGTCACCAGGGCCCATTGTGACATTCAGGGGACCCCCCTTTGTCTCCAGGACATATTGTGAGACCGTGGGGACCTCATTAGTCCCCAGGGCCCATTGTGACATCCTAGGGATCCCCTCTTGTCCCCAGGGCCCATTGTGACGTCCCAGGACCCCCCATTGTCCCCAGGGCCCATTGTGACCTCCTCGGCACCCCCTTGTCCCTAGGGCCCATTGTGACATTCACGGGACCCCCCATTGTCCCCAGGGCCCATTGTGACATCCTGGGGACCCTCCTTGTCCCCAGAGCCCATTGTGACATCCAGGGGAACCCCCTTGTCCCCAGGGCCCATTGTGGCACCATGGGGACCCCCTTTGTCACTGGGGCCCATTGTGACATCCCAGGACCCCCCTTTGTCCCCAGGGCCCATTGTGACATCCTGGGGACCCCCATTGTCCCTAGGGCCCATTGTGACATTCCAGGACCCCCCATTGTCCCCAGGGCCCATTGTGACATCCACTGCACCCCCTTGTCCCCAGGGCCCATTGTGATATTCAGGGGACCCGCCATTGTCCCCAGGGCCCATTGTGACATCCTGGGGACCCCCCCTTGTCACTCGGGCCCATTGTGACGTCCCAGGACCCCCCATTGTCCCCAGGGCCCATTGTGACATTCAGGGCACCCCCTTGTCCCCAGGGCCCATTGTGACATTCAGGGGACCCCTCTTTGTTTCCAGGGCCCATTGTGACATCCTGGGGACCCCCCCTTGTCACTCGGGCCCATTGTGATGTCCCAGGACCCCCCATTGTCCCCAGGGCCCATTGTGACATTCAGGGCACCCCCTTGTCCCCAGGGCCCATTGTGACATTCCAGGGACGCCTCTTTGTACCCAGGGCACACTGTGACATCCTGGGGACCCCCCCTTATCCCCAGGGCCCATTGTGACATCCCAGGACCCCCCATAGTCCGCAGGGCCCATTGTGACATCCTGGGGATCGCTCCTTGTCCCCAGGGCCCATTTTGACGTCCTAGGACCCCCCATTGTCCCCAGGACCCATTGTGACATTCAGGGGGACCCCCTTTGTCTCTGGGGCCCATTGTGACATCCCAGGACCCCACATTGTCCCCAGGGCCCATTGTGACATCCTGGGGACCCCACTTGTCCCCAGGACCCATTGTGACACTATGGGGACATCCACTTGTGCCCAGGGCCCATTGTGGCACTGTGGGTACCACCCTTGTCCGCAGGGCTCATTGTGACATCCCAGGACCCCCCATTGTCCCCAGGGCCCATTGTGACATTCAGGGGACCCCCCTTTGTCGCCAGGGCCCGTTCTGATACCGTGGGGACCTTGTTTGTCCCCAGGGCCCATTGTGACATCCTGGGGATCCTCCGTGTCTCCAGAGCCCATTGTGACATCCAGGGGACCCCCTTTGTCCCCAGGGCCCATTGTGGCACCATAGGGACCCACTTTGTCACTGGGGCCCATTGTGACATCCCAGGACCCCCCCTGGTCCCCAGGGCCCATTGTGACATCCGGCGGACACCCCTTTGTCCCTAGGGCCCATTGTGACATCCTGGGGACCCGTTTCTCCCCACGGCGTATTGTGGCACCATGGGGACTCCCCCTTGTCACTGGGGGCCCATTGTGACACCATGGAGACCCCTGCTTGTCCTCAGGGTCCATTGTGACATCCTGGGCACCCCCTTGCTCCCAGGGCCCATTGTGGCACCATGGGGATACCCCCTTGTCCCCAGGGCCCATTGTGACATTCTAGGACCCCACTTTGTCCCCAGGGCCTATTGTGACACCATGGGGACCACTCCTTGTCCTCAGGACTCATTCTCACATCCTGGGTACCCCCCATTGTCCCCAGGGCCCATTGTGACATCGTGGGGACCCCACTTGTCCCCAGTGTCCATTGTGACACTATGGGGACCCCCCCTTGTGCCCAGGGCCCATAGTGACACCGTGGGTACCACCCTTGTCTGCAGGGCTCATTGTGACATCCCAGGACCCCCCATTGTCCCCAGGGCCCATTGTGACATTCAGGGGACCCCCTTTGTCCCCAGAGCCCATTGTGACATGCTGGGGACGCTCTTTGTCCCCAGGGCCCATTGTGACATCCTGGGGACCCCCTTTGTCCCCAGGGCCCATTGTGGCACCATAGGGACCCCCTTTGTCACTGGGGCCCATTGTGACATCCCAGGACCCTCCCTGGTCCCCAGGCCCCATTGTGACATCCTGGGGACCCCCTTTGTCCCAGGACTTCATTGTGACATCCTGGGGACCCCCCTTGTCCTCAGGGTCCATTGTGACAGCCCAGGACCTTACAATGTCCCCAGGGCCCATTGTGTTATCTGGGGGAACCCCTTGTTCCCAAGGCCCATTGTGACATCCTGGGGACCCACCCTTGTCCCCAGGGCCCATTGTGACATCCCAGGACCCCCCATTGTCCCCAGGGCCCATTGTGACATCCTCGGCACCCCCTTGTCCCCAGGGCCCATTGTGACATTCAGGGGACCCCTCTTTGTCCCCAGGGCCCATTGTGACATCCTGGGGATCCCTCCTTGACCCCAGGGCCCATTGTGACGTCCCAGGACCCCCCATTGTCCCCAGGACCTATTGTGACATCCTGGCCACCCCCTTGCTCCCAGGGCCCATTGTGGCACCATGGGGACACCCCCTTGTCCCCGGTGCCCATTGTGACATCCCAGGACCCCCCTTTGTCCCCAGGAGCCATTGTAGCACCATGGGGACCACTTTTGTCCCCAGGGCCCATTGTGACATTCTAGGACCCCACTTTGTCCCCAGGGCCTATTGTGACACCATGGGGACCCCTCCTTGTCCTCAGGACTCATTCTCACATCCTGGGCACCCGCCATTGTCCCCAGGGCCCATTGTGACATCCTGGGGACCCTCATTGTCCTCAGGGTCCATTGTGACATCCTGGGCACCCCCCATTTTCCCCAGGACCCATTGTGACATCCTGGCCACCCCCTTGCTCCCACGGCCCGTTGTGGCACCATGGGGACACCCCCTTTGACCCCAGGGCCCATTGTGGCACCATGGCAAGCCCTTTTGTCCCCAGGGCCCATTGTGACATTCTTGGACCCCACTTTGTCCCCAGGGCCTATTGTGACACCATGGGGACACCTCCTTGTCACTGGGGACCCATTGTGACACCATGGGGACCCCCCCTTGTCCTCAGGACTCATTCTCACATCCTGGACACCCCCCATTGTCCCCAGGGCCCATTGTGACATCCACTGCACCCCCTTGTCCCCAGGGCCCATTGTGACATTCAGGGGACCCCTCTTTGTCCCCAGGGCCCATTGTGACATGCTGGGGACGCTCTTTGTCCCCAGGGCCCATTGTGACATCCTGGGGACCCTCCTTGTCCCCAGGACCCATTGTGACATCCAGGGGACCCCCTTTGTTCCCAGGGCCCATTGTGGCACCATGAGGACCCTCTTTGTCACTGGGCCCCATTGTGACATCCCAGGACCCCCCTTTGTCCCCAGGGCCCATTGTGACATCCCAGGACACCCCCTTTGTCCCCAGTGCTATTGTGAAATCCTGGGGACCCCTTATGTCCCCAGGGCCCATTGTGCACCATGGGGAGCCCCTTTGTCACTGGGGGCCATTGTGACATTCCAGGATTCCACTTTGTCCCCAGGGCTCGTTCTGACACCTTGGGGACTCCCATTGTCCCCAGGGCCCATTGTGACATCCTGGGGACCCCCATTGTCCCCAGGGCCCACTGTGACATTCCAGGACCCCCCATTGTCCCCAGGGCCCATTGTGACATTCAGGGCACCCCCTTGTCCCCAGGGCCCATTGTGACATTCAGGGGACCCCTCTTTGTCCCCAGGGCCCATTGTGACATCCTGGGGACCCACCCTTGTCACTAGGGCCCATTGTGACGTCCCAGGACCCCCCATTGTCCCCAGGGCCCATTGTGACATCCTGGGGATCCCTCCTTGTCCCCAGGGCCCATTGTGACGTCTTAGGACCCCCCATTGTCCCCAGGGCCCATTGTGACATTCAGGGCACCCCCTTGTCCCCAGGGCCCATTGTGACATTCCGGGGACGCCTCTTTGTACCCAGGGTCCATTGTGACATCCTGGGCACCCCCCATTTTCCGCAGGACCCATTGTGACATCCTGGCCACCCCCTTGCTCCCAGGGCCCGTTGTGGCACCATGGGGACACCCCCTTTGTCCCCAGGACCCATTGTGACATCCCAGGACCCCCCTTTGTCCCCAGGGCCCATTGTGACATCCTGGGCAACCCCATTGTCCCCAGGGCCCATTGTGACATCCTGGGGACCCCCATTGTCCCCAAGGCCCATTGTGACATTCCAGGACCCCCCATTGTCCCCAGGGCCCATTGTGACATCCACTGCACCCCCTTGTCCCCAGGGCCCATTGTGACATTCAGGGGACCCCTCTTTGTCCCCAGGGCCCATTGTGACATCCTGGGGACCCCCGTTGTCACTGGGGCCCATTGTGACGTCCCAGGACCCCCCATTGTCCCCAGGGCCCATTGTGACATCCTGGGGATCCCTCCTTGTCCCCAGGGCCCATTGTGACGTCTTAGGACCCCCCATTGTCCCCAGGGCCCATTGCGACATTCAGGGGACGCCTCTTTGTACCCAGGGCACATTGTGACATCCTGGGGACCCCCCCTTGTCCCCAGGGCCCATTGTGACATCCTGGGGATCCCTCCTTGTCCCCAGGGCCTATTGTGACGTCCCAGGACCCCCCATTGTCCTCCGGACCCATTGTAACATTCAGGGAACCCCTTTGTCACTGGGGCCCATTGTGACATCCCAGGACCGCCCATTGTCCCCAGGGCCCATTGTGACATCCTGGGGACCCCATTTTCCCCAGGACCCATTGTGACATCCTGGGGACCCCATTTTCCCCAGGACCCATTGTGACCCTATGGGGACCCCCCCTTGTTCCCAGGGCCCATTGTGACACCGTGGGTACCACCCTTGACCGCAGGGCTCATTGTGACATCGCAGGACCCCCCTTTGTCCCCAGAGCCCATTGTGACATACAGGGGACCCCCTTTGTCCCCAGGGCCCATTGTGACATCGCAGGACCCACCCTGGTCCCCAGGGCCCATTGTGACATCCTGGGCACCCCTTTTGTCCCCACGGCCCATTGTGGCACCATGGGGACCCCCTTTGTCACTGGGGCCCATTGTGACATCCCAGGACCCCACTTTGTCCCCAGGGCTGATTGTGACGTCCCAGGGCCCCTCTGTGTCCCCAGGGCCCATTGTGACACTTTAGGGACCCCTCTTTGTCTCCAGGGCCCATTGTGACATCCTGGGGATCCTCCGTGTCTCCAGAGCCCATTGTGACATCCAGGGGACCCCCTTTGTCCCCAGGGCCCATTGTGGCACCATAGGGACCCACTTTGTCACTGGGGCCCATTGTGACATCCCAGGACCCCCCCTGGTCCCCAGGGCCCATTGTGACATCCGGCGGACCCCCCTTTGTCCCTAGGGCCCATTGTGACATCCTGGGGACCCGTTTCTCCCGACGGCGTATTGTGGCACCATGGGGACTCCCCCTTGTCACTGGGGGCCCATTGTGACACCATGGAGACCCCTGCTTGTCCTCAGGGTCCATTGTGACATCCTGGGTACCCCCTTGCTCCCAGGGCCCATTGTGGCACCATGGGGATACCCCCTTGTCCCCAGGGCCCATTGTGACATTCTAGGACCCCACTTTGTCCCCAGGGCCTATTGTGACACCATGGGGACCCCTCCTTGTCCTCAGGACTCATTCTCACATCCTGGGTACCCCCCATTGTCCCCAGGGCCCATTGTGACATCGTGGGGACCCCACTTGTCCCCAGGGTCCATTGTGACACTATGGGACCCCCCCTTGTGCCCAGGGCCCATTGTGACACCGTGGGTACCACCCTTGTCTGCAGGGCTCATTGTGACATCCCAGGACCCCCCATTGTCCCCAGGGCCCATTGTGACATTCAGGGGACCCCCTTTGTCCCCAGAGCCCATTGTGACATGCTGGGGACGCTCTTTGTCCCCAGGGCCCATTGTGACATCCTGGGGACCCCCTTTGTCCCCAGGGCCCATTGTGGCACCATAGGGACCCCCTTTGTCACTGGGGCCCATTGTGACATCCCAGGACCCCCCCTGGTCCCCAGGCCCCATTGTGACATCCTGGGGACCCCCTTTGTCCCAGGACTTCATTGTGACATCCTGGGGACCCACCCTTGTCCCCAGGGCCCATTGTGACATCCCAGGACCCCCATTGTCCCCAGGGCCCATTGTGACATCCTCGGCACCCCCTTGTCCCCAGGGCCCATTGTGACATTCAGGGGACCCCTCTTTGTCCCCAGGGCCCATTGTGACATCCTGGGGATCCCTCCTTGACCCCAAGGCCCATTGTGACATCCCAGGACCCCCCATTGTCCCCAGGACCTATTGTGACATCCTGGCCACCCCCTTGCTCCCAGGGCCCATTGTGGCACCATGGGGACACCCCCTTGTCCCCGGTGCCCATTGTGACATCCCAGGACCCCCCTTTGTCCCCAGGAGCCATTGTAGCACCATGGGGACCACTTTTGTCCCCAGGGCCCATTGTGACATTCTAGGACCCCACTTTGTCCCCAGGGCCTATTGTGACACCATGGGGACCCCTCCTTGTCCTCAGGACTCATTCTCACATCCTGGGCACACGCCATTGTCCCCAGGGCCCATTGTGACATCCTGGGGACCCTCATTGTCCTCAGGGTCCATTGTGACATCCTGGGCACCCCCCATTTTCCCCAGGACCCATTGTGACATCCTGGCCACCCCCTTGCTCCCAGGGCCCGTTGTGGCACCATGGGGACACCCCCTTTGACCCCAGGGCCCATTGTGGCACCATGGCAAGCCCTTTTGTCCCCAGGGCCCATTGTGACATTCTTGGACCCCACTTTGTCCCCAGGGCCTATTGTGACACCATGGGGACACCTCCTTGTCACTGGGGACCCATTGTGACACCATGGGGACCCCCCCTTGTCCTCAGGACTCATTCTCACATCCTGGACACCCCCCATTGTCCCCAGGGCCCATCGTGACATCCACTGCACCCCCTTGTCCCCAGGGCCCATTGTGACATTCAGGGGACCCCTCTTTGTCCCCAGGGCCCATTGTGACATGCTGGGGATGCTCTTTGTCCCCAGGGCCCATTGTGACATCCTGGGGACCCCCTTGTCCCCAGTGCCTATTGTGAAATCCTGGGCACCCCCTTTATCCCCAGGGCCCATTGTGACATTCCAGGACACCCCTTGTCCCCATGGCCCATTGTGAAATCCTGGGGACCTCCTTTGTCCCCAGGGCCCATTGTGACGTCCCAGGACCCCCCTTTGTCCCCAGGGTCCATTGTGACATCCTGGGGACCCTCTTTGTCCCCAGGGCCCATTGTGACAGGGTGGGGACTCCCTTTGTCCCCAGGGCCCATTGTGACATCTCAGGATCCCCCTTTGTCCCCAGGGCCCATTGTGACATCTCAGGACACCCCAATTGTTTCCAGGGCCCATTGTGACATCCTGGGGACCGCCCAGTTGTCTCCAGGGCCCATTGTGGCATCCTGGGTACCCCTTTTATCCCCGGGGCCCATTGTGACATCCTGGGGACTCCCCTTGTCACTGGGGACCCATTGTGACACCATGGGGACCACCCCTTTCTCCCCAGGGCCCATTGTGACATCCCAGGACCCCTCTTTGTCCCCAGGGCCCATTGTGACATCCCCGGACCCCCCATTGTCCCCAGAGCCCATTGTGACATCCTTGGGACCCCCATTGTCCCCAGGGCCCATTGTGACATTCAGGGGACAGCCTTTTTCCCAAGGGCCCATTGTGACACCATCGGGACCCCCGTTGTCCCCAGGGCCAATTGTGACACCATGGGGACCCTCCTCGTCACTGCGGACCCATTGTGACACCATGGGGACCTGCCCTCGTCCTCAGGGCCCATTGTGACATCCTGGGGACCCTCTTGTCCCCAGGGCCCATAGTTGCACCCTGGGGACCCCCTCTTTATTCCCAGTGCCCATTGTGACATCCCAGGACCCCCCTATGTCCCCAGGGCCCATTGTGACACCATGGGGACACCCCTTTGACTCCAGGGCCCATTGTCACATCCCAGGACCTCCCAATTGTCCCCAGGGCCCATTGTGACATCCTGGGGACCCGCCCTTGTCCGCAGGGCCCATTGTGAAGTCCCAGGACCCCCTTTGTCCCCAGGGCCCATTGTGACATCCTGGGGACCCCCCTTGTCACTGGGGACCCATTGTATACACCATGGGGACCCCCATTGTCCCCAGGGCCCATTGTGACATCCTGGGGACCCCCCTTGTCACTGGTGACCCATTGTGACACCATGGGGACCCCCGTTTGTCCCCAGGGCTCATTGTGACATCCCAGGACCTCCCATTGTCCCCAGGGCCCATTGTGACATCATGGGGACCGCCTTGTCCCTCTGGCCCGTTGTGGCACCGTGGGGACCTCCTTTGTCCCCAGGGCCCATTGTGACACCATGGGGACCCCTTTTGTCACTGTGGTCCAATGTGACATCCCAGGACCCCACTTTGTACCCAAGGCCCATTGTGACACCGTGGGGACCCCCCTTGTCTCCAGGACCCACCGTGGCACCGTGGGGACCACCCTTGTCACTGGGACCCATTGTAAAACTATGGGGATCCCCCCTTGTCCCCAGAGCCCATTGTGACATCCTGGGGACCCCCTTGTTCCCCATGGCCCACTGTGATGTCCCAGGACCCCCCCCTTGTCCCCAGAGCCCATTGTGACATCCTGGGGACGCCCTTTTTCCCCAGGACCCATTGTGGCACCATTGGGACCCCCTTTGTCACTGGGGCCCATTGTGACTTCCCAGGACCTCACTTTGTCCCCAGGGCCCATTGTGACTTCCGGGGGACCCCCTTTGTCACCAGGGCCCATTGTGACGTCCCCGGACCCCCCATTGTCCCCAGACCCATTGTGACATCTTGGGGACCCGCTTTGTCCCCAGGGCCCATTGTGACATTCAGGGGACAGCCTTTGTCCCAAGGGCCCATTGTGACACCGTTGGAATCCCCGTTGTCCTCAGAGCCCATTGTGACATCCTGGGAACCCCCTTTGTGCCCAGGGCCCATTGTGACATTCAGGGGACCCCACTTTGTCCCCAGGGCCCATTGTGACATCCTGGAGACGCCCTTTGTCCCCAGAGCCCGTTGTGACATCTAAGGACCCCCCAATTGTGCCCAGGGCTCATTGTGACATCCCAGGACCCCCCATTGTCAACAGGGCCCATTGTGATGTCCTAGGCCCCCCCTTTGTCCCCAGGGCCTATTTTGACATACTGGGGACCCCCCTTTGTCCCTAGGGCCCGTTGTGACATCCTGGGGACCTCGTTTGTCACTAGGGTCCATTGTGGCACCATGGGGATGCCCTTTGTCCCCAGGACCCATTGTGACATCCTGGGCACCCCCTTTGTCCCCAGGGCCTATTGTGACAGGGTGGGGACTCCCTTTGTCCCTAGGGCCCATTGTGACATCCTGGGGACCTCGTTTGTCCCCAGGGTCCATTGTGGCACCATGGGGACCCCCTTTGTCCCCAGGGCCGATTGTGAAATCCTGGGGACCCCCTTTGTCCCCAGGACCCATTGTGACATCCTGGGCACACCCTTTGTCCCCAGGGCCTATTGTGACAGTGTGGGGACTCCCTTTGTCCCCAGGGTCCATTGTGAAATTCTGGGGACCCCCTTTGTCCCCAGGGCCCATTGTGACATCCTGGGGACCCCACTTTGTTCCCAGGACCCATTGTGATGTCCACAATGGCCCCGTTGTCCCAAGGGGTCATTGTGACATACTGGGGACCTCCTTTGTCCCCAGGGCCCATTGTGACGTCCCTGGACCCTCCATTTTTCCAAGAGCCCATTGTGACATCCTGGCGACCCTGCTTTTTCCTCAGGGCCCATTGTGGCACCATGGGGAGCCCCTCTGTCTCCAGGGCCCATTGTGACATTTAGGGGACTCATCTTTGTCCCCAGGGCCCATTGTGACATCCCAGGACCCCCCTTTGTCCCCAGGGCCCGTTGTGACATCCTGGGGACCTCGTTTGTCACCAGGGCCCATTGTGACGTCCCCGGACCCCCCATTGTCCCCAGACCCATTGTGACATCTTGGGGACCCGCTTTGTCCCCAGGGCCCATTGTGACATTCAGGGGACAGCCTTTGTCCCAAGGGCCCATTGTGACACCGTTGGAATCCCCGTTGTCCTCAGAGCCCATTGTGACATCCTGGGAACCCCCTTTGTGCCCAGGGCCCATTGTGACATTCAGGGGACCCCACTTTGTCCCCAGGGCCCATTGTGACATCCTGGAGACGCCCTTTGTCCCCAGAGCCCGTTGTGACATCTAAGGACCCCCCAATTGTGCCCAGGGCTCATTGTGACATCCCAGGACCCCCCATTGTCAACAGGGCCCATTGTGATGTCCTAGGCCCCCCCTTTGTCCCCAGGGCCTATTTTGACATCCTGGGGACCCCCCTTTGTCCCTAGGGCCCGTTGTGACATCCTGGGGACCTCGTTTGTCACTAGGGTCCATTGTGGCACCATGGGGATGCCCTTTGTCCCCAGGACCCATTGTGACATCCTGGGCACCCCCTTTGTCCCCAGGGCCTATTGTGACAGGGTGGGGACTCCCTTTGTCCCTAGGGCCCATTGTGACATCCTGGGGACCTCGTTTGTCCCCAGGGTCCATTGTGGCACCATGGGGACCCCCTTTGTCCCCAGGGCCGATTGTGAAATCCTGGGGACCCCCTTTGTCCCCAGGACCCATTGTGACATCCTGGGCACACCCTTTGTCCCCAGGGCCTATTGTGACAGTGTGGGGACTCCCTTTGTCCCCAGGGTCCATTGTGAAATTCTGGGGACCCCCTTTGTCCCCAGGGCCCATTGTGACATCCTGGGGACCCCACTTTGTTCCCAGGACCCATTGTGATGTCCACAATGGCCCCGTTGTCCCAAGGGGTCATTGTGACATACTGGGGACCTCCTTTGTCCCCAGGGCCCATTGTGACGTCCCTGGACCCTCCATTTTTCCAAGAGCCCATTGTGACATCCTGGCGACCCTGCTTTTTCCTCAGGGCCCATTGTGGCACCATGGGGAGCCCCTCTGTCTCCAGGGCCCATTGTGACATTTAGGGGACTCATCTTTGTCCCCAGGGCCCATTGTGACATCCCAGGACCCCCCTTTGTCCCCAGGGCCCGTTGTGACATCCTGGGGACCTCGTTTGTCACTAGGGTCCATTGTGGCACCATGGGGATGCCCTTTGTCCCCAGGACCCATTGTGACATCCTGGGGACCCCCTTTGTCCCCAGGGCCCATTTTGGCACCACAGGGACGCCCTTTGTCACTGGGGCCCATTGTGACATCCCAGGACACCCCTTGTCTCCAGGGCCCTTTGTGACATTCAGGGGACCCCTCTTTGTCCCCAGGGCCCGTTGTTGCATCCTGGGGTCCCCCCTTGTCCCCAGGGCCCATTTTGACATTCAGGAGAGCCCTCTTTGTCCCCAGGGCCTGTTGTGACATCCTGGGGACCCCCTTTGTCACTGGGGCCCATTGTGACATCCCAGGACCCCCCTTTGTCTGCAGGCCCCAATGTGACATTCAGGGGACCCCACTTTGTCCCCAGGGCCCACTGTGATGTCCTAGGACCTCCCTTTGTCCCCAGGGCCCATTGTGACACCGTGGGGACCCCCTGTTTTCCCCAGGGCCCATTGTGACATCTGGTGGACCCCCTTGTCCCCAGGGCCCATCGTGGAACCGTGGGGACCCTCCTTGTCACTAGGGCCCATTGTGACACCATGGGGACCACCCCTTTCTCCCCAGTGCCCATTGTGACATCCTGGGGACCCCACTTGTCCCCAGAGCTCATTATCACATCCTTGGGACCCCTGTGTCCCCAGGGCCCATTGTGACGTCCCAGGACCCCCCATTGTCCCCAGGGTGCATTGTGACACCGTGGGGACCCCATTTG
The DNA here is from genome assembly GCF_037038585.1 of Patagioenas fasciata. Taxonomy (NCBI): domain Eukaryota; kingdom Metazoa; phylum Chordata; class Aves; order Columbiformes; family Columbidae; genus Patagioenas; species Patagioenas fasciata. The sequence goes on along the minus strand of NW_027288767.1, from coordinate 1,979,104 downwards.
TCCCCAGAGCCCATTGTGACATCCTGGGGAGCCCCCTTTGTCCTCAGGGCCCATTGTGACATTTCTGGACCCCCCACTGTCTCCAGGGCCCATTGTGAACATCCTGGGGACCCCTCTTTGTCCCCAGGGCCCATTGTGACATCCTGGGCTGCCCCGTATGTCACCAGGGCCCATTTTGACACCGTGGGGACCCCCTGTTGTCCTCACGGCCCATTGTGACATCCCAGGACCCCCAATTGTCCCCAGGGCCCATTGTGACACCATGGGGAACCCTCTTGTCACTGGGGACGCATTGTGACACAATGGGGACCCCACCTTTGTCTCAAGTGCCCATTGTGACATCCTGGGGACCCCCTTTATCCCCAGGACCCATTGTGACGTCCCAGGACCCCATTTGTCCCCAGGGCCCATTGTGACATCCCAGGGCCCCACTTTGTCCCCAGGGCCCATTGTTACAGGGTGGGACCCCCCTTGTCCCCAGGGCCCATTGTGACATCCTGGTGACTCCCTTTGTCCCCAGGGCCCATTGTGGCACCATGGGGACCCTCTTTGTCACTGGGGCCCATTGTGACATCCCAGGACCCCACTTTGTCTTAGGAGGTCACTAATCGGACTACTGGTACATCCTGACTCTGCTTTCTCAATAAACATTGAAGAACACCTGGGGTTTGTTTGCTCCAAGGGAAAACTTCCCTGCCACGGTTCCTGGTTCCCGGTCCTGTTTCCCGGTCCGGTTTGGCTTCGCTATCAGAACAGCTGCTGCCTCCACAGCCGCGCTCAAAGTCCCCGTTGTGACACCGGGATGGCGGGAGAAGGGGGGTGGCGGGGGCGGCAGCGGCGGCGATTGGAGGGGGGCAGTCGGGGCTGGGCGGACAAGCGGCGGCTGCTGCGGCTCCTCAGGCAGCGACAGCAGCAGCGATCGGGGGGACGTGGGGGGCGGACAAGCGGCGGCTGCTGCGGCTCCTCAGGCAGCGACAGCAGCAGCGATCGGGGGGACGTGGGGGGCGGACAAGCGGCGGCTGCTGCGGCTCCTCAGGCAGCGACAGCAGCAGCGATCGGGGGGACGTGGGGGGCGGACAAGCGGCGGCTGCTGCGGCTCCTCAGGCAGCGACAGCAGCAGCGATCGGGGGGACGTGGGGGGCGGACAAGCGGCGGCTCCTGCGGCTCCTCAGGCAGCGACAGCAGCAGCGATCGGGGGGACGTGGGGGGCGGACAAGCGGCGGCTGCTGCGGCTCCTCAGGCAGCGACAGCAGCAGCGATCGGGGGGACGTGGGGGGCGGACAAGCGGCGGCTCCTGCGGCTCCTCAGGCAGCGACAGCAGCAGCGATCGGGGGGACGTGGGGGGCGGACAAGCGGCGGCTCCTCCGGCCGCGGCCAGGACGTGGCTTCGCCGGCACCGGGGCCCGAGACCGCGCGCTGTGGGGCTGCGGGGCGGGTGTGGGGCCGGGGGTCTCCGGGGGTCCCGCAGCGGCCGCTGTGGGGCGGGATGGGGCGGCTGTGGAATTACCTGTGGGGCACTCATGGGGCTGCTGTAGGGGCTCTTAAGAGGCATGTCTGGAGCACTTATGGGGCGACTATGGGGCAGGTGCTGGGCTGCTACAGCGGGACCTGTGGGGCACCCAGGTATGTGCACCCAGCACCGCGTGCACGCACACGCAGCTACACACTGATGTGTAAGCAAACACGTGGCCACACACACGCACACTTCCACAAGCGTGCCCAGTCCCATCTATTGACAGAAAGACGTACGTGAAATGTACTGACATGCTTGAGGGTAAACACGTGCGTGGATGTTTGGCACACTGCACACACGCACACGTCTGAACGATAATGCTCCAGCTTTAGCATAAATGGAGCTGACATCAAGGCACTCACATGTGGACAGACCAACGTTTATAGGCACTAAGGCTTTCGCGCACAGGTTCGTCCAAGAACAGGCACATACCTGCAGGCACCCTCCGAATGTGTGTTCTGTGCATTCTCTTAAGGGACGCTAGATGGCAGCAAAGACCATGAAATTATTAACCTCAGTCTAACCCTAGGTTTATGACATTTTTTCTTACTATAGATGCGTTTGATGCTAAAAATTCCCCCAAATTGTAATGAATATGCGATAATTGTGTGAATACAAGCATCGCAAGAGCATCCAGTTTTTGGAGCACTTATGGAACATGATAAAGCCAGGCAGAGCCTGACAAAGCGCGACAGAGCCCAACAGGGCTTGACAGAGCCTGATAGAACTCAACAGGGGCCGACAAATCCCGACAGCGCCTGACAGCGAACAGTGGAGTCTGGCCGGGCCTGACAGAGGCTGTCACAGCACGACAGAGCCAGAGGAGCCTGACAGAGCCCAGCAAACCCGACAGGAATAGACAAGGCCTGGGTGCACAGACCTGGGTGCGTGTGGAAAGGTTTCTGCCTGTTTTCCAGTGAGGAATGGTGTGTGTGCACGTGGACAAACAGAAGGCGAAGCAACTCGGTTCCAACACTGAAGAAGGCTGTACAGTCACATAGACACGGGGGCTGCTCCGCTCCTGCTCTCCTGCTCTCTTGCAGGACACAGAGGCCTCAGAGCCCTGTTCAGTTCAGTTCAGTTCCATACAATGTTCACTGACTGCAAGAAAATCCCTCAAATCCCCCACAATGTGGGGCTCAAAAGGGAGTCCCCCTGAAAAGAGGGGGTCACAGTCCAAAAATGCCTGAAAATTCCTGGGGGAGGATAAAACTTATTAAACCCTGTAAATATGAGCGTGAGAATTTCAAACAGAGAGAAGTCTGTCGTTTGTATTTATATATTGCAGAATGGTATTCATGTAGATATAAAATGATTTTAAAATAAAACCCCTTTTCTACTCTGTTATATAAAGGATTTTAGAATGTAAAAAATTTCTGTTGATGGTTTTAAGAATACAAACATCTTATCTATTTGTAGATTAAAAAGTGAAGGACTTGAAAAAGAAAAAAATATCTAGATAGGAACTTAAAATAGAAAAAAGTGTGAGTAGGCAGAGCTCTGTATAATTACTACGTGTTACATAGTCTAAATAGGTAATAAATATCATCTATATATATCCACTCACACCCGTATACATACCTTTAATTTATTAATAAATGTAAATCGATATCCCAGTCTAAATATATATAATTGTAAATATGTCAAAATCTGTAAATTTGAAAAGATACCTGAGTGTTAAAATGGAAGTTTAAATGTATTTAAGTGTAAATAGACACTGGATCAGAGCGCAGCGCGGGGCAAACGGGGACGGGTGATGATAGGCGGAGAGAATGGAAATTGACGTGCTTAGCTGGCCAATCAGATTGCGGAGAGGGAAGAGAAGGGGCGGGCCGCGGGGGAAGGGTTGTCTCGAGGGTTTCCCAATGCGCATGCGCAGAAATGGGCGCTGTGAGGTGCACGGGGCGCTCTCGGCGGCCACGTGCGCGCACCGTTGGAGCCCGGAGCGGACTCGCTGCGCCGCTGTTTCTGCGAGGCCCCGGGGAGTGCCCGGCCCGGCCCCGCCCGGCCCGCTCCGCTCCGTCTCAGAGCCGCCTGGAGAGCCGGGTCGGGCAGCCCCTTCTCGGCTCCAACTCTTCCCGAGCTAAGCCACGCCCCCTTGGGGCCGTGCCATGTTGACCGCACCCTCTCCCTACCCCAAGAGGCTCCTCCCATGGGGGCGTGCCCCAGAGAATCCCCACCCCCAGACCACCTCCCATGGGGCGTGACACAGAGGCTCCGCCCCCCCGAGGGGCTCCCCGTAGGCGTGCCCTCTCAGTACCCGCCCCTCGGCACCGACCCCACCCCATGTAGGCGGGGCCACACCCAGCTGCCCCCTCCCATCTGTGACCCATAACCAACCCCATAGCAGCCCTATGGCTGCCCCACAGGTCCCGCTGTAGCAGCCCAGCACCTGCCCCATAGTCGCCCCATAAGTGCTCCAGACATGCCTCTTAAGAGCCCCTACAGCAGCCCCATGAGTGCCCCACAGGTAATTCCACAGCCGCCCCACCCCGCCCCACAGCGGCCGCTGCGGGACCCCCGGAGCCCCCCGGCCCCACACCCGCCCCGCAGCCCCACAGCGCGCGGTCTCGGGCCCCGGTGCCGGCGAAGCCACGTCCTGGCCGCGGCCGGAGGAGCCGCCGCTTGTCCGCCCCCCACGTCCCCCCGATCGCTGCTGCTGTCGCTGCCTGAGGAGCCGCAGCAGCCGCCGCTTGTCCGCCCCCCCACGTCCCCCCGATCGCTGCTGCTGTCGCTGCCTGAGGAGCCGCAGGAGCCGCCGCTTTTCCGCCCCCCACGTCCCCCCGATCGCTGCTGCTGTCGCTGCCTGAGGAGCCGCAGGAGCCGCCGCTTGTCCGCCCCCCACGTCCCCCCGATCGCTGCTGCTGTCGCTGCCTGAGGAGCCGCAGCAGCCGCCGCTTGTCCGCCCCCCACGTCCCCCCGATCGCTGCTGCTGTCGCTGCCTGAGGAGCCGCAGCAGCCGCCGCTTGTCCGCCCCCCCACGTCCCCCCGATCGCTGCTGCTGTCGCTGCCTGAGGAGCCGCAGCAGCCGCCGCTTGTCCGCCCAGCCCCGACTGCCCCCCCCCAATCGCCGCCGCTGCCGCCCCCGCCACCCCCCTTACAATGTTACAATGTGTTACAATGGGTCCCAGTGACAAGGGTGGTCCCCACGGTGCCACGGTGGGCCCTGGAGACAAGGGGGGTCCCCACGGTGTCACAATGGGCCTTGGGTACAAAGTGGGGTCCTGGGATGTCACATTGGACCACAGTGACAAAAGGGGACCCCATGGTGTCACAATGGGCCCTGGGGACAAAGGAGGTCCCCACGGTGCCACAACGGGCCAGAGGGACAAGGCGGTCCCCATGATGTCACAATGGGCCCTGGGGACAATGGGAGGTCCTGGGATGTCACAATGAGCCCTGGGGACAAACGGGGGTCCCCATGGTGTCACAATGGGTCACCAGTGACAAGGGGGGGTCCCCAGGATGTCACAATGGGCCCTGGGGACAATGGGGGTCCCCATGGTGTATACAATGGGTCCCCAGTGACAAGGGGGGTCCCCAGGATGTCACAATGGGCCCTGGGGACAATTGGGAGGTCCTGGGATGTGACAATGGGCCCTGGAGTCAAAGGGGTGTCCCCATGGTGTCACAATGGGCCCTGGGGACATAGGGGGGTCCTGGGATGTCACAATGGGCACTGGGAATAAAGAGGGGGTCCCCAGGGTGCAACTATGGGCCCTGGGGACAAGAGGGTCCCCAGGATGTCACAATGGGCCCTGAGGACAAGGGCAGGTCCCCATGGTGTCACAATGGGTCCGCAGTGACGAGGAGGGTCCCCATGGTGTCACAATTGGCCCTGGGGACAACGGGGGTCCCGATGGTGTCACAATGGGCCCTTGGGAAAAAGGCTGTCCCCTGAATGTCACAATGGGCCCTGGGGACAATGGGGGTCCCAAGGATGTCACAATGGGCTCTGGGGACAATGGGGGGTCCGGGGATGTCACAATGGGCCCTGGGGACAAAGAGGGGTCCTGGGACGTCACAATGGGCCCTGGTGACAAAGGGGGGTCCTGGGATGTCACAATGGGCCCTGGGGACAAAGGGGGCTCACCAGGATGTCACAATGGGCTCTGGGGACAAAGGGGTCCCCAGGATGTCACAATGGGCACTGGGGAGAAAGGGGTGGTCCCCATGGTGTCACAATGGGTCCCCAGTGACAAGGGGAGTCCCCAGGATGTCACAATGGGCCCCGGGGATAAAAGGGGTACCCAGGATGCCACAATGGGCCCTGGGGACAACTGGGCGGTCCCCAGGATGTCACAATGGGCCCTGGAAACAATTGGGGTGTCCTGAGATGTCACAATGGGCCCTGGGGACAAAGGGGGATCCTGGGACATCACAATGGCCCCTGGGGACAAAGGGAGTCCCCACCCTGTCACAATGGGCCCTGGGGACAAAGGAGGTCCCCAGGATTTCACAATGGGCCATGGGGACAAGGGGTGTCCTGGAATGTCACAATGGGCCCTGGGGACAAAGGGGGTGCCCAGGATGTCACAATAGGCACTGGGGACAAGGGGGTCCCCAGGATGTCACAATGGGCCCTGGGGATGATGGGGGATCCTGGGACATCACAATGGGCCCTGGGGACAATGGGGGGTCTTGGGATGTCACAATGAGCCCTGGGCACAACTGGGAGGTCCCTAAATGTCACAATGGGCCCTGGGGACAAAGGGGGTCCCCACGGTGTCACAATGAGCCCAGGGGACAGAGGGGAGTCCCCAGGATGTCACAACGGGCTCTGGGGACCAGGGGCGTCCCGAGGATGTCACAATGGGCCCTGGGGACAAAGTGGGGTCCTGGGAGGTCACAATGTGCCCTGGGCACAAAGGGGGTTTCCAGGATGTCACAATGGGCTCTGGGGACAACAGGGGTCCCGACGGTGTCACAATAGGCCCTTGGGACAAAGGCTGTCCCCTGAATGTCACAATGGGCCCTGGGGACAATGGGGGTCCCCAGGATGTCACAATGGACCCTGGGGACAATGGGGGGTCCGGGGACGTCACAATGGGCCCTGGGGACAAAGGGGGTCCCCAGGATGTCACAATGGGCCTTCAGTATAAAGTGGGGTCCTGGGATGTCACAATGGGCCCTGGGGACAAAGGGGGGTCCTGGGACGTCACAATGGGCCCTGCGGATCAAGGATGGTGCCCTGGATATCACAATGGGCTCTGGGGACAATGGGGGGTCCTGGAATGTCACAATGGTCCCTAGGGACAAAGGGGGGTCCCTTGGATGTCGCAATGGGGCTGGGGACAAAGGGGGTCCTGGGATGTCACAATGGGCCCTGGGGACAAAGGGGGTCCCCAGGTTGTCACAATGGGCCCTGGGGACAAAGGGGGTCCCCACGGTGTCACAATGGGCCTTGGGGACAAGGGGGTCCTCAGGATGTCACATTGGGCCATGGGGACAAAGAGGGGTCCCCAGGATTTCACAATGGACCCTGGGGACAAAGGGGGGTCCTGGGACGTCACAATGGGCCCTGGGGACAAAGGGTTCCCCAGGATGTCACAATGGGCTCTGGGGACAAAGGAGGTCCCCAGGATGACACAATGGGCCGTGGGGATGACGGGGGGTCCTGGGACGTCACAATGGGCCCTGGGGACAATGGGACGTCCTGATATGTTACAATGAACCCTGGGCACAATTGGGGGGTCCTTAGATACCACAATGGGCCCTGTGGACAAAGGGGGTCCCCATGGTGTCACAATGGGCTCTGGGGACAAAGGGGAGTCCCCAGTATGTCACAATGGGCCCTGGAGACAATGGGGGGTCCTGGGATGTCACAATGGGCCCTGGGGACAACGGGGGTCCCGACGGTGTCACAATGGGCCCTAGGGACAAAGGCTGTCCCCTGAATGTCACAATGGGCCCTGTGGACAATGGGGGTCCCCAGAATGTCACAATGGGCTCTGGGGACAATGGGGGATCCGGGGACGTCACAATGGGCCCTGGGGACAAAGGGGGTCCCCAGGACGTCACAATGGGCCCCAGTGACAAAGGGGGTCCCAATGGTGCCACAATGGGTCCTGGGGAAAAAGGGGGTCCCCAGGATGTCACAATGGGCTCTGGGGACAAGGAGGGGTCCCCAGGATGTCACAATGGGCTCTGGGGACAAGGGGGGGTCCCCATAGTGTTACAATGGGTCCCCAGTGACAAGGGTGGTCCCCAGGATGTCACAATGGGCCCTGGGGACAAAGGGGGTCCTGGGACTTCACTATGGGCCCTGGGGACAAGGGGGTCCCCAGGATGTCACAATGGGCCCTTAGGACAAGGGGGGTCCCCAAGGTGTCACAATGGGCCCTGGGGACAATGGGGAGTCCTGGGACATCACAACAGGCCTGGGGACAAGGGGGATCTCCACCCTGTCACAATGGGCCCTGGGGACAAAGGGGGGTCCTGGGATGTCACAATTGGCCCTGGGGACAAAGGGGGTCCCCATGGTGCCACAATGGGCCCTGGGGACAAAGGGGAGTCCCCAGGATGTCACAATGGGCCCTGAGGACAAGGGGAGGTCCCCAAGGTGTCACAATGGGTCGTCAGTGAGAAGGGGGTCCCCCATGGTGTCACAATGGGCCCTGGGGACAAGGGGGATCCCCAGGGTGTCACAATGGACCCTGGGGAGAAGGGTTTAGGGGGTTGTGTTAGGGGGTTGGAGGATTAGGTGGTGCAGGATTTGGGGGTGCAAGGATTTTGCGGGGCCTGATTTGTGGCTGCAGAGTCTGGGGTTGCAGGTTCCAGGGGTGCAGGATTTGGGGGTTAAGGGTTTAGGGCAGTAGGATATTTGGGTGTAGGAGTTTTGGGTGCCGGGTTTGGGGGCCAGGATTTGGGGTTGCAGGATTTAGGGGTGCAGTGGTTTGGAGTGCAGTGTTTTGGGGTGCAGGGTTTGGGGAAGGAGGATATGGAGGTGCAGGGTTTAGGGTGCAGGATCTTGGGGTGCAGGGGTTTGGGGTGGGGGGCTTGGTAGGGCAGGATTTGGGGGTGGAAAGTTTATTGGGTAGGGCTGGGGGTGCAGGATTTGGGGGTGAAGGGGTTGTGGGGTGCAGGGTTGTGGGGTGCAGGGTTTGGGAGATCGGGACGTGGGGCTGGAGGATTTGGGGGTGCAGGGTTTGGAGCAGCAGAATCTGGGGGTGCAGAGTTGGGGGGTGCAAGATTGGGGGTAGCAGGGTTTTGGGGAGCAGGGTTTCGGGGTCAGGCTTTAGGGGGACAGGGTTTGGGGGGCAGGGTTGGGAGGGATGATTTTGGGGTGCAGGGTTTAGGGCAGCAGGATCTTGGGGTGAAGGGGTTTGGGGTGAAGGGTTGGGTAGGACAGGATTTGGGGTGCAGGTTTTTAGGGTGCAACTTGTGGGGGTCAGGATTTGGGGTACAGGGTTTGGGGGTGCAGGGTTTAGTGGTGCAGGGTTTGGGGGTGCAGGTCTTGGGGAGGCAGAATTAGGGTGCAAGACTTGAGGGTGCAGGGTTTGGGGGTTTGGGACATGGGGCTGGAGGATTTGGGGGTGCAGGATTTGGGGTGCAGTGTGTGGGGGTGTGTCCTGGTTTTGTTAAAAACAAGTTTCTCTTTTAGTGAATTTGCCTGTCAGCTCAAGCCTTCATGTCAGCTGCATTTTCCTGGAGAACCAGACACATGTTTTGGCAAACCCAGCAATGGAATGAAAACTTATTGATAAGCACGGATGGACATCTCGCGAGAGGGGCAACGAGAAAACTGATGTCCGAGAGACTGACCAACGGTGAATAACATTCCATTCACGTGAATACTTCATATAAAAGTGGGAGATCACGAGGATCTCGTCCCCTTTGCCTTTTCCCTTTTCTCCTCATGGCTGACATTAGGAGAGGACCTTGCTGGTCGTCCCTGCGAACGGAGGCCAGTGAGAGACTGAATCCAGCTCCGGTTGGCTGCAGAGTCTGATCCAGGACTTTGGGTGCTGGCTCTGCAGTTGCTGAGACTTACAAGATTGGTTTTGTATATTTTGTATTATTTTCTCGATTCTCATCAGTAGCATCAGTAAAACATCTTGAACTTTTCCAGCTCTCTCCCCTCTGTGCTTCTTCCCCTCCCGATCGCCTGTGCTGAGTGGGAAGGGGGGAGAGGGAGGGGCAAAAGGGGGAAGTGGGGGGGAGAAGAGGTTGACAACACATCTGCCAGGGTTTGATTGTCACCCCGCAATCCTAACCCTCGACAGATAATTGGCGCCCAACGTGGGGCCAGAGAACGGGGTAAATTTGGAGATTTTTGGCTTTTCTACTGCTCTGACGTACCTTTCAATTTTCTTGGCACGGTGCTAGCTCATAGAGTTGTGATACTCGCGCGTCTGTTTGATTCGGATATTATTTAGTCGTGATGATGATCCTGTGTGGTTTGGCACTGGTTTATTTCATTATACTGCAGCCGCTAATGTATTTTTACTCGTTTTTGCTTTACCTTGAAAAACCTCCAGGAGAGATTAAAGAGCAGAATGGCTCTATATTTGCTAATTGGTCAAGCGAATCTTTAGAAAGGCTGACTAACAATACTTTTGTGATTTCGCTGGGACAGTTTGCAAATGTGTTAGAGAACTTTGAATATCCTTGGAGCTTTGATAGAACTGTGATGGTGTTATCTGGTTTGCTGAATGTGTGTCAGTTTGTGTTATTGTTAAGAGAAATAAGGTTCAATAGGAGGTTTGCGTCTCTTCTTAGTCCTGAGATTTGCGGTGCGCCTTCGGAAGCTTTAGCAAAAAGCACTCCTGGCCGCTCGAGAAAAGGCAAAACAGCCAAAGCTGCTGCTGCAGCCACTGCCCCCCCAACCGCGGCTTCGCAGGCTGAAGCTCCAGCTCCTCCGCATTGCTCCTCTGCCAAGGGCGCTGCAGATAACGTTACTTCTCCAGCCTCAAAGGCTGACAAGGCAGCCCCCCCGCCTTCACACACTGGGCACTGTTGCTGCTGTAACCACAGCAATCACTGTGACAGTCATTCAGACTCTGGAAATGAATCAGATGATGGTGAACCCATATCAGCATCAGTTGCTGGTTGTAAGAAAGTCACTAGAAAGACCACCCGTGCAGCAGGTGATGGCACAGGGCCAACATCAACCCAAGAGGCATCATCACCAGGACAGGGTGGAGATGAAGTGACCACCACTCGGTCCTTTTCTCCAGGTGAGCTGAGAGATCTGCGAAAAGACTTCAGTCGTCGTGAAGGCGAGAATATTTTAACCTGGCTGCTGCGATGCTGGGACAATGGGGCAGAAACAATTGAATTAGAAGGTGGTGAAGCCAGGCAGCTGGGATCTCTGTCAAAAGATTCCACCATTGATAGGGCAATTTCAAGAGAGTCTAATGCCGCTACTCTCTGGACCCGACTCCTGCAGCTATGAAAGTCAGATTTCCCTACAAGGAAGATTGTATATCCAAGTTAGGGAAATGGAATACAATGGAGAGAGGTATCCAGTTCCTGAGAGAATGAGCTGTGCGAGAGATCATCTATCTAGGACCAAACAGCCAAGAGGGGACAGACCCAGATAGAATCAATTGTACACGATCTATGTGGCGCAGATTTGTACAAAGTGCACCACCTGCATATGCTAAGTCATTGGCAGGAATGGTCTGGTCAGCTAGAGGTGTACAAGAAATTAATGAAGTGATTGAGCAGCTCCAGTACTTTGAGGACAGCCTTGCTGGTTCTCTACGGGCTTGTGTCTCCGCTGTGGAGAAACTGTGTGAAAAATCTGATGACCGGTTTGAAAAGCTGTTGCAAGAAATCCAAGAGCTCAGAGCAGACTCGTACCGTTCACGACCTGCACAAACCTATGTTTCAGCTGTTAGGAGAAGGCGTTTCCAATCTCGAGAGAGAGGGCAGAGGCAGCCCACAAAAAGAGGTTCACTGTGGTTCTTCCTACATGAGCAGGGAGAAAACATGAACAAGTGGCATGGAAGGCCGACCTCAGAACTTCAGGAACGAGTACGTGAGATAAAAGGAAAAACTCCTAGGAAGGTGGCTGCTCCAGTTTACAAAAGGAGCAGAAGAGATTCTGATGCTCTTGAAGGAACCTCTAATTCACACCCAGAGACTGTGCAAAACAGGAATTAGAGGTGCCCTGCCTCCAACCAGGTGGAGGAAAGGGATAACAGAGTTTATTGGACTGTACAAATACTATGGCCTGGTACAACACAACCCCAGGAGTACAAAGCTTTAGTGGACACTGGTGCTCAGTGCACAATAATTCCTTCTGATTATAAAGGAACACAATCCATCAATATTGTTGGAGTGACTGGGGGATCCCAGGAGCTGACTGTTGTAGAGGCTGAAATGAGCCTAACTGGAAAAAACTGGCAAAAGCATCCCATTGTGACTGGTCCAGATGCTCCGTGCATCCTTGGCATAGACCACCTCAGGAGAGGGTATTTTAAGGACCCAAAAGGGTATAGGTGGGCATTTGGTATAGCAGCTGTGGACACTGAGAAAATTGAACAACTGTCTCATTTACCGGGTCTTTCAGATGACCCCTCTGTTGTAGGACTGCTGAGGGTTGACGATCAGCAGGTGCCAATTGCTACCACGAGGGTGCATCGCCGGCAATATCGCACCAGTCGAGACTCTTTGATTCCTATACAGAAGCCGATCCGTCAATTGGAAAGCCAGGGTGTGATCAGTAAGACCCGCTCACCTTTTAACAGCCCAGTCTGGCCAGTGCGTAAGTCTGGTGATGAGTGGAGACCAACTGTAGGCTATCGTGGCCTGAATGAAGTTACAGCACACTGAATGCTGCTGTGCCTGACATGCTAGAACTGCAATTTGAACTGGAGTCAAAGGCAGTGAAGTGCGATGCTACAATTGACATTGCTCATGCATTTTCTCTATTCCTGCAGCAGCAGAGTGCAGGCCGCAGTTTGCTTTCACCTGGAGGGGCATCCAGTACACATGGAATCGCTTGCCCCAGGGGTGGAAACACAGTGCTACCATCTGCCATGGGCTGATCCAGACCACGCTGGAGCAAGGTGAAGCTCCAGAACACTTGCAATACATTGATGACATCATCGTATGGGGCGACACAGCGAAAGAAGTCTTCAAAAAAGGTGAGAGAATAATTCAGATTATTTGGGATGCTGGTTTTGCCATAAAACGAAGCAAGGTCAAGGGACCTGCACGGGAGATCCAGTTTTTAGGAATAAAATGGCAAGATGGCCGTCGTCAGATCCCAATGGAGGTGATCAACAAAACTGCAGCAATGTCTCCACCTACTAATAAAAAGGAGACACAGACTTTCTTGGGCGTTGTAGGTTTTTGGAGAATGCACATTCCTGACTACAGCCACATTGTGAGCCTCTCTATCGAGTGACTCGTAAAAAGAACCAATTTGAGTGGGGCCCTGAACGCCAAGCCTTTGAACAAATGAAGCGTGAGATAACTCATGCGGTGGCCCTTGGACCAGTCCGAACTGGACTAGATGTTAAAAATGTGCTCTACACCGCAGCCGGAGATAATGGACTTACCTGGAGCCTCTGGCACAAAGCACCAGGAGAAACCTGAGGTCGACCCTTAGGTTTTTGGAGTCAAGGATACAAAGGATATGAGGCCAACTGTACTGCAACTGAAAAGGAGAGACTGGCAGCATATGAAGGAGTTCGAGCTGCTTCAGAAGTGATGGGCACTGAAGCACAGCTCCTCCTGCACCTCGACTGCCGGTGCTGAGCTGGGTGTGCAAAGGGACGGTTCCCTCTCCACATCATGGCACCGAAGTTACATGGAGTAAATGGATTGCACTGATCACGCAATGAGCTCGGATTGGAAGTCCCAACCGTCCAGGGATATTAGAAGTGATTACAGACTGGCCAGAAAGCAAAGACTTTGGGATGTCTGCAGATGAGGAGGAAGTAAAACGTGCTGAAGAAGCACCACCATATAATCCGCTTTCAGAGACTGATAAGCAGTGTGCACTGTTCACAGGTGGATCCTGTCGTCTGTAGGAAAACATCGAAGGTGAAAGCTGCTGTGTGGAGTCCCACACGACAAGTTACAGAAGCCACTGAAGGACAAGGTGAATCCAGTCAGTTTGCAGCAGTGAAAGCCATCCAGCTGGCTTTGGACATTGCCGAACGAGAGAAGTGGCCAATGCTTTGTCTCTATACTGACTCATGGATGGGAGCAAATGCCTTGTGGGGGTGGCTACGGCAATGGAAGAAAAGCAACTGGCAGCGCAGAGGTGAAACCATTGAGAACCACGCTGTGGGAAGACATTGCTGCTCGGCTGGAGAGCCTGCCTGGGGAAGTTGGTCATGTAGATGCTCATGTGCCTAAAAGTCGAGCCACCGAGGAACATCGAAACAACCAACAAGCAGATCAAGCTGCTAAGATTAAAGTAGCTGAGGTGGACTTGGACTGGCAACATAAAGGTGAACTTTTCCTAGCTCGGTGGGCCTATGGTGCTTCAGGGCATCAAGGTAGAGATGCAACATACAAATGGGCTCGTGATCGAGGGGTGCATTTAACTATGGACACTGTTTCACAGGTTATTCATGAATGTGAAACTTGCGCCGAAATCAAACAAGCAAAACGGTTAAAACCTGTATGGTATGGGGGGCGATGGTTAAAGTATAAGTATGGAGAAGCTTGGCAGATTGATTATATTACACTTCCACAAACACGTCAAGGTAAGCGTTATGTACTTACAATGGTGGAAGCAACCACTGGATGGTTGGAAACATCTGCCGTACCTCCTGCTACAGCCCGAAATACCATCTTGGGCCTTGAGAAGCAAGTCCTTTGGTGGCCGGGTACGCCAGAAAGAATTGAATCAGACAATGGTACTCATTTCAAAACCACTATTATAGACAACTGGGCCAAAGAACATGGTATTGAGTGGGTGTATCATATTCCATATCATGCACCAGCCTCTGGGAAAACTGAAAGGTGCAATGGTTTGTTAAAAACTACACTAAAGGCACTTGGTGGTGGAGCCTTTAAAAACTGGGATTCACATTTAGCAAAAGCCACTTGGTTGGTCAACACTAGGGGATCAACCAATCGAGCCGGGCCTGCCCAATCAGAAATTCTATGGACTGTAGAAGGAGATAAAGTCCCTGTAGTACACATGAAAAATATCTTAGGAAAGGCAGTCTGGGTTCCTCCTGCCTCAGGCACAGGCAAACCTATTCGTGGGATTGTTTTTGCCCAGGGACCTGGCAGCACCTGGTGGGTGATGCTTAAGGATGGAGAAGTTCGGTGTGCACCTCAAGGGGATTTGATTTTAGGTGAAAATGTGCAATGCTGAACTGTACGATGTGAATTGCCGCACTAACAATGTTTAATAAGTGTCTTTCAGATCAAGACAATGGTGATGAAACCAGCGCTGGCTTCTTCGAGTGGCGCCCGACACCTTCTTGGAAGTTGGTGTCCTTAACCCACCAACAGGGGTCATGAGATGCACTTGGACCATTTTCCCTGCCCTGGGAGACTGTGGTGACAAAATGAACTTAATGAACTTTTCAAAGGATGGTCCACTGATTAATTACTCCTGTGTATATATGTACATATATATATATATATATATATATATATATATATATAGTAGTGATTAATTAGATTGTATTGATAGATTGTATTGATAAGGTTTAAGTATTCAGTGAATGTCATATGATAAGGGGTGGAATGTCCTGGTTTTGTTAAAAACAAGTTTCTCTTTTAGCGAATTTTTGCCTGTCAGCTAAAGCCTTCATGTCAGCTGCATTTTCCTGGAGAACCCAACACATGTTTTGGTTAAACCCAGCAAGGGAATGCAAACTTATTGATAAGCACGGATGGACATCTCGCGAGAGGGGCAACGAGAAACTGGTGATCGAGAGACTGACCAACGGTGAATAACATTCCATTCACGTGAATACTTCATATAAAAGTGGGAGATCACGAGGATCTCGTCCCTTTTTCCCTTCCCTTTTGCCTTTTTCCTTCCCTTCTGCTCATGGCCGACATCAGGAGAGGACCTTGCTGGTCGTCCCTGCGAACGGAGGCCAGTGAGAGACTGAATCCAGCTCCGGTTGGCTGCAGAGTCTGATCCAGGACTTTGGGTGCTGGCTCTGCAGTTGCTCAGACTTACAAGATGGGTTTTGTATACTTGTATTATTTTCTCTGTTCTTATCAGTAGCATCAGTAAAACATCTTGAACTTTTCCAACTCTCTCCCCTCTGTGCTTCTTCCCCTCCCGATCGCCTGTGCTGAGTGGGAAGGGGGGAGAGGGAGGGGCAAAAGGGGGAGTGGGGGGGAGAGGAGGTTGACAACACATCTGGCAGGGTTTGATTGTCACCCCGCAATCCTAACCCTCGACAGGGACAAAGGGGGTCCTGGGATGTCACAATGGGCCCTGGGGACAAAGGGCGGTCGCCAGGATATCACAATGGGCTCTGGTGACAATGGGGTCCCCAGGATGTCACAATGGGCCCTGGGGACAAGTTGGGGTCCCCTGAATTTCACAATGGGCCCTGGGGACAAAGAGGGCTCCCCAGCATATCACAATGGGCCCTGGGGACAATGGGGGGTCCTGGGACGTCACAATGGGCCCTGGGGACAAGGGGGGGTCCCCAGGATGTCACAATGGGCCCTGGGGACAAAGAGCGTCCCCAGCATGTCACAATGGGCCCTGGGGACAAAGGGGGTCCCCACGGTATCAGAATGGGCCCTGGGGACAAAGGGGGGTCCCCTGAATGTCACAATGGGCCCTGGGGACAATGGGGGGTCCTGGGATGTCTCAATGAGCCCTGCGGACAAGGGTGGTACCCACGGTGTCACAATGGGCCCTGGGCACAACGGGGGGTCCCCATAGTGTCACAATGGGTCCTGGGGACAATGGGGGGTCCTGGGACGTCACAACGGGCCCTGGGGACAAGGGGGGGTCCCCAGGATGTCACAATGGGCCCTGGGGAAAAAGAGGGGTCCCCTGAATGTCACAATGGGCCCTGGGGACAAGGGGGTGCCGAGGATGTCACAATGGGCCCTGGGGACAATGGGGGGTCCTGGGATGTCACAATGGGCCCTGGGGACAATGGGAGTCCCCAGGGTGTCACAATGGGCCTTGGGAACAAGGGGGTCCCCCAGATATCACAATGGGCCCTGGGGACAATGTAAGGTCCTGGGATGTCACAATGGACCCTGAGGACAAGGGGGCTCCCCAGAATGTCACAATGAAGTCTTGGGACAAAGGGGGTCCCCAGGATGTCACAATGGGCCCTGGGGACAAAGCGGGGGTCCTGGAATCTCACAATGGGCCCCAGTGACAAAGGGGGTCCCTATGGTGCCACAATGGGCCCTGGGGACAAAGGGGGTCCCCTGGATGTCAAAATGGGCTCTGGGGACAAGGAGGGTCCCCAGGATGTCACAATGGGCCCTGGGGACAAAGGGGGTCCCCACGGTATCAGAATGGGCCCTGGGGACAAGGGGGGTCCCCTGAATGTCACAATGGGCCCTGGGGACAATGGGGGGTCCTGGGATGTCACAATGAGCCCTGCAGACAAGGGTGGTACCCACAGTGTCACAATGGGCCCTGGGCACAAGGGGGGGTCCCCATAGTGTCACAATGGACCCTGGGGACAAGGGGGTGCCGAGGATGTCACAATGGGCCCTGGGGACAATGGGGGGTCCTGGGACCGCACAATGGGCCCTGAGGACAATGGTGGGTCCCCTGAATGTCAAAATGGGCCCTGGGGACAAAGGGGGGTCCCCAGGATGTCACAATGGGCCCCGGGGACAATGTGGGGTCCTGGGATTTCACAATGGGCCCCAGTGACAAAGGGGGTCCCCTGAATGTCACAATGGGTCCTGGGGACAATGGGGGGTCCTGGGACGTCACAATGGGCCCTGGGGACAAGGGGGGGTCCCCAGGATGTCACAATGGGCCCTGGGGACAAAGAGGGGTCCCCTGAATGTCACAATGGGCCCTGGGGACAATGGGGGGCATCCAGGATGTCAGAATGAGTCATGAGGACAAGGGGGGGTCCCCATGGTGTCACAATGGGTCCCCAGTGACAAGGAGGGGTCCCCATGGTGTCACAATAGGCCCTGGGGACAAAGTGGGGTCCAAGAATGTCACAATGGGCCCTGGGGACAAAAGGGGTTGCCATAGTGCCACAATGGGCCCTGGGGTCAAAGGGGGTCCCCATGGTGCTACAATGGGCCCTGGGGACAAAGGGGGGTCCTGGAATGTCACAATGAGCCCTGGGGACAAAGTGGGTGTCCCCATGGTGCCACAACGGGCCCTGGGAGGAAGGGGATGGCCAGGATGTCACAATGGGTCCTGGGGAAAATGGGGGGTGCCCAGGATGTCACAATGGACCCTGAGGACAAGCGGGGGTCTCCATGGTGTCACAATGGGCCCCAGTGACAAAGGGGGTCCCCTGAATGTCACAATAGGTCGTGGGGACAATAGGGGGTCCTGGGACGTCACAATGGGCCCTGGGGACAAGGAGGGATCCCCAGGATGTCACAATGGGCCCTGGGGACAATGGGGGGTCCTGGGACGTCACAATGGGCCCTGGGGACAAGGGGGGGTCCCCAGGATGTCACAATGGGCCCTGGGGACAAAGAGGGGTCCCCTGAATGTCACAATGGGCCCTGGGAACAAGGGGGTGCAGAGGATGTCACGATGGGCCCTGGAGACAAAGGGGGGTCCTGGGACATCACAATGGGCCCTGGGGACAAGGAGGGATCCCCAGGATGTCACAATGGGCCCTGGGGACAATGGGGGGTCCTGGGACGTCACAATGGGCCCTGGGGACAAGGGGGGGTCCCCAGGATGTCACAATGGGCCCTGGGGACAAGGGCGTGCCGAGGATGTCACAATGGGCCCTGGGGACAATGGGGGGTCCTGGGATCTCACAATGGGCCCTGGGGACAAGGTGGGGTCCCCAGGATGTCACAATGGGCCTTGGGAACAAGGGGGTCCCCCAGATATCACAATGGGCCCTGGGGACAATGTAAGGTCCTGGGCTGTCACAATGGACCCTGAGGACAAGGGGGGACCCCAGGATGTCACAATGAAATCTTGGGACAAAGGGGGTCCCCAGGATGTCACAATGGGCCCTGGGGACAAAGGGGGTCCCCAAGATATCACAATGGGCCCTGGGGACAAGGGGGGTCCCCTGAATGTCACAATGGGCCCTGGGGACAATGGGGGGTCCTGGGATGTCACAATGAGCCCTGGGGACAAGGGTGGTACCCACGGTGTCACAATGGGCCCTGGGCACAAGGGGGGGTCCCCATAGTGTCACAATGGACCCTGGGGACAAGGGGGTGCCGAGGATGTCACAATGGGCCCTGGGGACAATGGGGGGTCCTGGGACCTCACAATGGGCCCTGAGGACAATGGTGGGTCCCCTGAATGTCAAAATGGGCCCTGGGGACAAAGGGGGGTCCGCAGGATGTCACAATGGGCACTGGGATAAAGGGGGGGTCCCCATGGTGTCACAATGGGCCCAAGTGACAAGGAGGGTCCCCACGGTGCCACGATGGGTCCTGGGGACAAGGGCGTCCCCCAGATGTCACAATGGGCCCTGGGGACAATGGGAGGCCCCAAGGTGTTCAGAACGAGCCCTGGGGACAAAGTGGAATCCTGGAATGTCACAATGGCCCCCAGTGACAAAGGGGTTCCCCATGGTCCCACAATGGGCCGTGGGGACAAAAGGGGTCCCCAGGATTTCACAATAGCACTGGGGACAAAGGGGGGTCATGGGATGTCACAATGGGCTCCAGTGACAAAGAGGGTCCTCATGGTGCCACAATGGGCCCTGGGGACAAAGGGGGTCCCCTGGATGTCACAATGGGCCCTGGGGACAAGGAGTGTCCCCAGCATGTCACAATGGGCCCTGGGGACAAAGGGGGTCCCCACGGTATCAGTATGGGCCCTGGGGACAAAGGGGGGTCCTGGGACGTCACAATGGGCCCTGGGGACAAGGAGGGATCCCCAGGATGTCACAATGGGCCCTGGGGACAATGGGGGGTCCCCCAGATGTCACAATGAGCCCTGGGGACCAGGGGGGGTCCTGGGATGTCACAATGGGCCCCAGTGACAAAGAGGGTCCTCATGGTGCCACAATGGGCCCCAGTGACAAAGGGGGTCCCCTGGATGTCACAATGGGCTCTGGGGACAATGGGGGGTCCTGGGACGTCACAATGGGCCCTGGGGACAGGGAGGGCACCCCAGGATGTCACACAGGGCCCTGGGGACAATGGCGGGTCCTGGGACGTCACAGTGGGCCCTGGGAAGAAGGGGGGGTCCCCAGGATGTCACAATGGGCCCTGGGGACAAAGAGGGGTCCCCTGAATGTCACAATGGGCCCTGGGGACAAGGGGGTGCCGAGGATGTCACAATGGGCCCTGGGGAAAATGGGGGTCCTGGCACGTCACGATGGGCCCTGGGGACAAGGAGGGATTCCCAGGATGTCACAATGGGCCCTGGGGACAAGGGGGTGTCCCCAGGATGTCACAATGGGCCCTGCGGACAAGGGTGGTACCCACGGTGTCACAATGGTCACTGGGACAAGGGGGGGTCCCTATAGTGTCACAATGGGTCCTGGGGACAAGTGGGGTCCCCTGAAAGTCACAATGGGCCCTGGGGACAATGTGGGGTCCTGGGATGTCACAATGGGCCCCAGTGACAAACGGGGGCCCCTGAATGTCACAATGGGCCCTGGGGACAATGGGGGGTCCTGGGACGTCACAATGGGCCCTGGGGACAATGGCGGGTCCTGGGATGTCACAATGGGCCCTGGGGACAAGGGGGGGTCCCCAGGACGTCACAATGGGCCCTGGGGACAAAGAGGGGTCCCCTGAATGTCACAATGGGCCCTGGGCACAAGGGGGTGCCGAGGATGTAACAATGGGCCCTGGGGACAATGGGGGGTCCTGGGATGTCACAATGGGCCCTGAGGACAATGGTGGGTCCCCTGAATGTCACAATGGGCCCTGGGGACAAAGGGGGGTCCGCAGGATGTCACAATGGGCACTGGGGACAAAGGGGGGCGTCCCCATGGTGTCACAATGGGCCCAAGTGACAAGGAGGGTCCCCACGGTGCCACGATGGGTCCTGGGGACAAGGGCGTCCCCCAGATGTCACAATGGGCCCTGGGGACAATGGGGTTGCCCAGGATGTCACAATGGGCCCTGGGGACAATGGGAGTCCCCAAGGTGTCAGAACGAGCCCTGGGGACAAAGTGGAATCCTGGAATGTCACAATGGCCCCCAGTGACAAAGGGGTTCCCCATGGTGTCACAATGGGCCGTGGGGACAAAAGGGGTCCCCAGGATTTCACAATAGCACTGGGGACAAAGGGGGGTCATGGGATGTCACAATGGGCTCCAGTGACAAAGAGGGTCCTCATGGTGCCACAATGGGCCCTGGGGACAAAGGGGGTCCCCTGGATGTCACAATGGGCCCTGGGGACAAAGGGGGTCCCCACGGTATCAGTATGGGCCCTGGGGACAAAGGGGGGTCCTGGGACGTCACAATGGGCCCTGGGGACAAGGGGGGGTCCTGGGACGTCACAATGGGCCCTGGGGACAAGGGGGTGCAGAGGATGTCACAATGGGCCCTGGGGACAATGTCGGGTCCTGGGACGTCACAATGGGCCCTGGGGACAAGGGGGGGTCCCCAGGATGTCACAATGGGCCCTGGGGACAAAGAGGGGTCCCCTGAATGTCACAATGGGCCCTGGGGACAAGGGGGTGCAGTGGATGTTACAATGGGCCCTGGGGACCATGGGGGGTGTCCAGGATGTGAGAATGAGTCCTGAGGACAAGGGGGGGTCCCCATGGTGTCACAATGGGTCCCCAGTGACAAGGAGGGGTCCCCATGGTGTCACAATAGGCCCTGGGGACAAAGTGGGGTCCAAGAATGTCACAATGGGCCCTGGGGACAAAAGGGGTTGCCATGGTGCCACAATGGGCCCTGGGGTCAAAGGGGGTCCCCATGGTGCTACAATGGGCCCTGGGGACAAAGGGGGGTCCTGGCATGTCACAATGGGCCCTGGGGACAAAGGGGGTGTCCCCATGGTGCCACAACGGGCCCTGGGAGCAAGGGGGTGGCCAGGATGTCACAATGGGTCCTGGGGAAAATGGGGGGTGCCTAGGATGTCACAATGGACCCTGAGGACAAGCGGGGGTCTCCATGGTGTCACAATGGGCCCCAGTGACAAAGGGGGTCCCCTGAATGTCACAATAGGTCCTGGGGACAATGGGGGGTCCTGGGACGTCACAATGGGCCCTGGGGACAAGGGGGGGTCCCCAGGATGTCACAATGGGCCCTGGGGACAAAGAGGGGTCCCCTGAATGTCACAATGGGCCCTGGGGACAAGGGGGTGCAGAGGATGTCACAATGGGCCCTGGGGACAATGGGGGGTCCTGGGACATCACAATGGGCCCTGGGGACAAGGAGGGATCCCCAGGATGTCACAATGGGCCCTGGGGACAATGGGGGGTCCTGGGACGTCACAATGGGCCCTGGGAAGAAGTGGGGGTCCCCAGGATGTCACAATGGGCCCTGGGGACAAGGGGGTGCCGAGGATGTCACAATGGGCTCTGGGGACAATGGGGGGTCCTGGGATGTCACAATGGGCCCTGGGGACAAGGGTGGGTCCCCAGGATGTCACAATGGGCCTTGGGAACAAGGGGGTCCCCCAGATATCACAATGGGCCCTTGGGACAATGTAAGGTCCTGGGCTGTCACAATGGACCCTGAGGACAAGGGGGGTCCCTAGGATGTCACAATGAAGTCTTGGGACAAAGGGGGTCCCCAGGATGTCACAATGGGCCCTGGGGACAAAGGGGGTCCCCACGGTATCAGAATGGGCCCTGGGGACAAGGGGGGTCCCCTGAATGTCACAATGGGCCCTGGGGACAATGGGGGGTCCTGGGATGTCACAATGAGCCCTGGGGACAAGGGTGGTACCCACAGTGTCACAATGGGCCCTGGGGACAATGGGGGGGTCCCCATAGTGTCACAATGGACCCTGGGGACAAGGGGGTGCCGAGGATGTCACAATGGGCCCTGGGGACAATGGGGGGTCCTGGGACCGCACAATGGGCCCTGAGGACAATGGTGGGTCCCCTGAATGTCAAAATGGGCCCTGGGGACAAAGGGGGGTCCCCAGGATGTCACAATGGGCCCTGGGGACAATGTGGGGTCCTGGGATTTCACAATGGGCCCCAGTGACAAAGGGGGTCCCCTGAATGTCACAATGGGTCCTGGGGACAATGGGGGGTCCTGGGACGTCACAATGGGCCCTGGGGACAAGGGGGGGTCCCCAGGATGTCACAATGGGCCCTGGGGACAAAGAGGGGTCCCCTGAATGTCACAATGGGCCCTGGGGACAGGGGGGTGCAGTGGATGTCACAATGGGCCCTGGGGACAATGGGGGGCATCCAGGATGTCAGAATGAGTCATGAGGACAAGGGGGGGTCCCCATGGTGTCACAATGGGTCCCCAGTGACAAGGAGGGGTCCCCATGGTGTCACAATAGGCCCTGGGGACAAAGTGGGGTCCAAGAATGTCACAATGGGCCCTGGGGACAAAAGGGGTTGCCATAGTGCCACAATGGGCCCTGGGGTCAAAGGGGGTCCCCATGGTGCTACAATGGGCCCTGGGGACAAAGGGGGGTCCTGGGATGTCACAATGGGCCCTGGGGACAAGCGGGGGTCCCCAGGATGTCACAATGGGCCCTGGGGACAAAGAGGGGTCCCCTGAATGTCACAATGGGCCCTGGGGACAAGGGGGTGCAGAGGATGTCACGATGGGCCCTGGAGACAATGGGGGGTCCTGTGACATCACAATGGGCCCTGGGGACAAGGAGGGATCCCCAGGATGTCACAATGGGCCCTGGGGACAATGGGGGGTCCTGGGACGTCACAATGGGCCCTGGGGACAAGGGGGGGTCCCCAGGATGTCACAATGGGCCCTGGGGACAAGGGCGTACCGAGGATGTCACAATGGGCCCTGGGGACAATGGGGGGTCCTGGGATGTCACAATGGGCCCTGGGGACAAGGTGGGGTCCCCAGGATGTCACAATGGGCATTGGGAACAAGGGGGTCCCCCAGATATCACAATGGGCCCTGGGGACAATGTAAGGTCCTGGGCTGTCACAATGGACCCTGAGGACAAGGGGGGACCCCAGGATGTCACAATGAAATCTTGGGACAAAGGGGGTCCCCAGGATGTCACAATGGGCCCTGGGGACAAAGGGGGTCCCCAAGATATCACAATGGGCCCTGGGGACAAGGGGGGTCCCCTGAATGTCACAATGGGCCCTGGGGACAATGGGGGGTCCTGGGATGTCACAATGAGCCCTGGGGACAAGGGTGGTACCCACGGTGTCACAATGGGCCCTGGGCACAAGGGGGGGTCCCCATAGTGTCACAATGGACCCTGGGGACAAGGGGGTGCCGAGGATGTCACAATGGGCCCTGGGGACAATGGGGGGTCCTGGGACCTCACAATGGGCCCTGAGGACAATGGTGGGTCCCCTGAATGTCAAAATGGGCCCTGGGGACAAAGGGGGGTCCGCAGGATGTCACAATGGGCACTGGGGATAAAGGGGGGGTCCCCATGGTGTCACAATGGGCCCAAGTGACAAGGAGGGTCCCCACGGTGCCACGATGGGTCCTGGGGACAAGGGCGTCCCCCAGATGTCACAATGGGCCCTGGGGACAATGGGGTTGCCCAGGATGTCACAATGGGCCCTGGGGACAATGGGGTTGCCCAGGATGTCACAATGGGCCTTGGGAACAAGGGGGTCCCCCAGATATCGCAATGGGCCCTGGGGACAAAGTAAGGTCCTGGGCTGTCACAATGGACCCTGAGGACAAGGGGGGTCCCCCAGATGTCACAATGGGCCCTGGGGACCAGGGGGAGTCCTGGGATGTCACAATGGGCCCCAGTGACAAAGAGGGTCCTCATGGTGCCACAATGGGCCCCAGTGACAAAGGGGGTCCCCTGGATGTCACAATGGGCTCTGGGGACAATGGGGGGTCCTGGGACGTCACAATGGGCCCTGGGGACAAGGAGGGCACCCCAGGATGTCACACAGGGCCCTGGGGACAATGGCGGGTCCTGGGACGTCACAGTGGGCCCTGGGAACAAGGTGGGGTCCCCAGGATGTCACAATGGGCCCTGGGGACAAAGAGGGGTCCCCTGAATGTCACAATGGGCCCTGGGGACAAGGGGGTGCCGAGGATGTCACAATGGGCCCTGGGGAAAATGGGGGTCCTGGCACGTCACGATGGGCCCTGGGGACAAGGAGGGATTCCCAGGATTTCACAATGGGCCCTGCGGACAAGGGTGGTACCCACGGTGTCACAATGGTCACTGGGACAAGGGGGGGGTCCCTATAGTGTCACAATAAGTCCTGGGGACAAGTGGGGTCCCCTGAAAGTCACAATGGGCCCTGGGGACAATGTGGGGTCCTGGGATGTCACAATGGGCCCCAGTGACAAACGGGGGCCCCTGAATGTCACAATGGGCCCTGGGGACAATGGGGGGTCCCCAGGATGTCACAATGGGCCCTGGGGACAATGGCGGGTCCTGGGACGTCACAATGGGCCCTGGGGACAAGGGGGGGTCCCCAGGACGTCACAATGGGCCCTGGGGACAAAGAGGGGTCCCCTGAATGTCACAATGGGCCCTGGGCACAAGGGGGTGTCGAGGATGTCACAATGGGCCCTAGGGACAATGGGGGGTCCTGGGATGTCACAATGGGCCCTGAGGACAATGGTGGGTCCCCTGAATGTCACAATGGGCCCTGGGGACAAAGGGGGGTCCGCAGGATGTCACAATGGGCACTGGGGACAAAGGGGGGCGTCCCCATGGTGTCACAATGGGCCCAAGTGACAAGGAGGGTCCCCACGGTGCCACGATGGGTCCTGGGGACAAGGGCGTCCCCCAGATGTCACAATGGGCCCTGGGGACAAAGGGGGGTGGGCAGGATGTCACAATGGGCCCTGGGGACAATGGGAGTCCCCAAGGTGTCAGAACGAGCCCTGGGGACAAAGTGGAATCCTGGAATGTCACAATGGCCCCCAGTGACAAAGGGGTTCCCCATGGTGTCACAATGGGCCGTGGGGACAAAAGGGGTCCCCAGGATTTCACAACAGCACTGGGGACAAAGGGGGGTCATGGGATGTCACAATGGGCTCCAGTGACAAAGAGGGTCCTCATGGTACCACAATGGGCCCTGGGGACAAAGGGGGTCCCCTGGATGTCACAATGGGCCCTGGGGACAAGGAGGGTCCCCAGCATGTCACAATGGGCCCTGGGGACAAAGGGGGTCCCCACGGTATCAGTATGGGCCCTGGGGACAAAGGGGGGTCCTGGGACGTCACAATGGGCCCTGGGGACAAGGGGGGGTCCTGGGACGTCACAATGGGCCCTGGGGACAAGGGGGTGCAGAGGATGTCACAATGGGCCCTGGGGACAATGTCGGGTCCTGGGACGTCACAATGGGCCCTGGGGACAAGGGGGGGTCCCCAGGATGTCACAATGGGCCCTGGGGACAAAGAGGGGTCCCCTGAATGTCACAATGGGCCCTGGGGACAAGGGGGTGCAGTGGATGTTACAATGGGCCCTGGGGACAATGGGGGGTGTCCAGGATGTGAGAATGAGTCCTGAGGACAAGGGGGGGTCCCCATGGTGTCACAATGGGTCCCCAGTGACAAGGAGGGGTCCCCATGGTGTCACAATAGGCCCTGGGGACAAAGTGGGGTCCAAGAATGTCACAATGGGCCCTGGGGACAAAAGGGGTTGCCATGGTGCCACAATGGGCCCTGGGGTCAAAGGGGGTCCCCATGGTGCTACAATGGGCCCTGGGGACAAAGGGGGGTCCTGGGATGTCACAATGGGCCCTGGGGACAAAGGGGGTCCCCATGGTGCTACAATGGGCCCTGGGGACAAAGGGGGGTCCTGGGACGTCACAATGGGCCCTGGGGACAAGGAGGGATCCCCAGGATGTCAGAATGGGCCCTGGGGACAAAGAGGGGTCCCCTGAATGTCACAATGGGCCCTGGGGACAAGGGGGTGCAGAGGATGTCACAATGGGCCCTGGGGACAATGGGGGGTCCTGGGACATCACAATGGGCCCTGGAGACAAGGAGGGATCCCCAGGATGTCACAATGGGCCCTGGGGACAAGGAGGGATCCCCAGGATGTCACAATGGGCCCTGGGGACAATGGGGGGTCCTGGGATGTCACAATGGGCCCTGGGGACAAGGGTGGGTCCCCAGGATGTCACAATGGGCCTTGGGAACAAGGGGGTCCCCCAGATATCACAATGGGCCCTGGGGACAATGTAAGGTCCTGGGCTGTCACAATGGACCCTGAGGACAAGGGGGGTCCCTAGGATGTCACAATGAAGTCTTGGGACAAAGGGGGTCCCCAGGATGTCACAATGGGGCCTGGGGACCAGGGGGGGTCCCCAGGATGTCACAATGGGCCCCAGTGACAAAGGGGGTCCTTATGGTGCCACAATGGGCCCTGGGGACAAAGGGGGTCCCCTGGATGTCACAATGGGCTCTGGGGACAAGGAGGGTCCCCAGGATGTCACAATGGGCCCTGGGGACAAAGAGCGTCCCCAGGATGTCACAATGGGCCCTGGGGACTAGGGGGGGTCCTGGGATGTCACAATGGGCCCTAGTGACAAAGGGGGTCCCTATGGTGCCACAATGGGCCCTGGGGACAAAGGGGGTCCCCTGGATGTCACAATGGGCTCTGGGGATAAGGAGGGTCCCCAGGATGTCACAATGGGCCCTGGGGACAAAGAGCGTCCCTAGCATGTCACAATGGGCCCTGGGGACAAAGGGGGTCCCCATGGTATCAGAATGGGCCCTGGGGACAAAGGGGGGTCCCCTGAATGTCACAATGGGCCCTGGGGACAATGGGGGGTCCTGGGATGTCACAATGAGCCCTGCAGACAAGTGTGGTACCCACGGTGTCACAATGGGCCCTGGGCACAAGGGGGGGTCCCCATAGTGTCACAATGGGTCCTGGGGACAAGTGGGGTCCCCAGGATGTCACAATGGGCCCTGGGGACAATGTGGGGTCCCCTGAATGTCACAATGGGCCCTGGGGACAATGGGGGGTCCTGGGACCTCACAATGGGCCCTGAGGACAATGGTGGGTCCCCTGAATTTCAAAATGGGCCCTGGGGACAAAGGGGGGTCCGCAGGATGTCACAATGGGCACTGGGGACAAAGGGGGTGTCCCCAGGATGTCACAATGGGCCCTGGGGACAATGTGGGGTCCTGGGATTTCACAATGGGCCCCAGTGACAAAGGGGGGCCCCTGAATGTCACAATGGGCCCTGGGGACAATGGGGGGTCCCGGGACGTCACAATGGGCCTTGGGGTCAAGGAGGGATCCCCAGGATGTCACAATGGGCCCTGGGGACAATGGCGGGTCCTGGGACGTCACAATGGGCCCTGGGGACAAGGGGGGGTCCCCTGGATGTCACAATGGGCCCTGGGGACAAGGAGGGATTCCCAGGACGTCACAATGGGCCCTGGGGACAAGGGGGTGTCCCCAGGATGTCACAATGGGCCCTGCGGACAAGGGTGGTACCCACGGTGTCACAATGGGCACTGGGCACAAGGTGGGGTCCCTATAGTGTCACAACGGGTCCTGGGGACAAGTGGGGTCCCCTGAAAGTCACAATGGGCCCTGGGGACAATGTGGGGTCCTGGGATGTCACAATGGGCGCCAGTGACAAACGGGGGCCCCTGAATGTAACAATGGGACCTGGGGACAATGGGGGGTCCCGGGACGTCACAATGGGCCCTGGGGACAAGGAGGGATCCCCAGGATGTCACAATGGGCCCTGGGGACAAGGAGGGATTCCCAGGACGTCACAATGGGCCCTGGGGACAAGGGGGTGTCCCCAGGATGTCACAATGGGCCCTGGGGACAAGGGGTTCCGAGGATGTCACAATGGGCCCTGGGGACAAGGGAGATCCCCATGGTGTCACAATAAGCCCTGGGGACAAAGTGGGGTCCTGGGATGTCACAATGGGCCCTGGGGACAATGTGGGTCCTGGGACGTCACAATGGGCCCTGGGGACAATGGGGGTCCCCACGGTGCCACGATGGGTCCTGGGGACAAGGGCGTCCCCCTAGATGTCACAATGGGCCCTGGGGACAATGGGGTTGCCCAGGATGTCACAATGGACCCTGGGGACAAAGGGGGGGTCCCCATGGTGTCACAATGGGTCCCCAGTGACAAGGAGGGTTCCCCATGGTGTCACAATAGGCCCTGGGGACAAAGTGGGGTCCTAGAATGTCACAATGAGCCCTGGGGATAAAGGGGGGTCCTGGGATGTCACAATGGGCCCTGGGGACAAGAGGGGATTCCTAGGATGTCACAATGGGCCCTGGGGACAAATGTGGTCCCCACGGTGTCACAATATGTCCTGGAGACAAAGAGGGGTCCCCAGGATGTCACAATGGGCCCTTGGGACAATGGGGTTCCTGGGATGTCACAATGGGTCCCCAGTGACAAAGGGGGTCCCCAGGATGTCTCAATGGGCCCTGAGGACAATGGGAGGTCCCCATGGTGTCACAATGGGTCCCCAGTGACAAGGGAGGTCTCCACGGTGCCAGGATGGGTCCTGGGGACAAGGAGGTCCCCAGGATGTCACAATGGGCCGTGGGGACAAAGAGGCTCCCCAGGATGTCACAATGGGACCTGGGGACAAGGGGGTCTCCAGGAACTCACAATGGGCTCTGGGGACAATGGAGGTTCCCCAGGATGTTCACAATAGGCCCTGAGGACAAGGGGTGGTCCCCATGCTGTCACAATGGGTCTCCAGTGACAAGGGGGTCCCCAAGGTGTCACAATGGGCCCTGGGGACAATGGGGGGTCCTGGGACGTAACAATAGGCCCTGGGGACAAGGGGGTTCCCCACAGTGTCACAATGGGCCCTGGGGACAAAGGGGGTCCGCACGGTGTTACAATGGTCCCGGGGGACAAAGGGGGATGCCCAGGATGTCACAATGGGCCCTGAGGACAAGGGGGGGTCCCCATGGTGTCACAATGGGTCCCCAGTGACAAGGAGGGTCCCCATGGTGTCACGATGGGTCCTGGGGACAAGGGGGTCCCCAGGATGTAACAATGGACCCTGGGGACAATGGGGGGTCCTGGGACGTCACAATGGGTCCCAGTGACATGGGGGTCCCCAGGATGTCACAATGGGCCCTGGGGACAATGTGGGGTCCTGGGATGTCACAATGGGCCCCAGTGACAAAGGGGGTCCCCTGAATGTCACAATGGGCCCTGGGGACAATGGGGGGTCCTGGGACGTCACAATGGGCCCTGGGGACAAGGAGGGATCCCCAGGATGTCACAATGGGCCCTGGGGACAAGGGGGGGTCGCCAGGATGTCACAATGGGCCCTGGGGACAAAGTAAGGTCCTGGGATGTCACAATGGGCCCTGGGGACAAGGGGGGGTCCCCAGGATGTCACAATGGGCCTTGGGAACAAAGGGGTCCCCCAGATATCACAATGGGCCCTGGGGACAATGTAAGGTCCTGGGCTGTCACAATGGACCCTGAGGACAAGGGGGGTCCCCAGGATGTCACAATGAAGTCTTGGGACAAAGGGGGTCCCCAGGATGTTCACAATGGGCCCTGGGGACCAGGGGGGGTCCTAGGATGTCACAATGGGCCCCAGTGACAAAGGGGGTCCCTATGGTGCCACAATGGGCCCTGGGGACAAAGGGGGTCCCCTGGATGTCACAATGGGCTCTGGGGACAAGGAGGGTCCCCAGGATGTCACAATGGGCCCTGGGGACAAAGAGGATCCCCAGCATGTCACAATGGGCCCTGGGGACAAAGGGGGTCCCCACGGTATCAGAATGGGCCCTGGGGACAAGGGGGGTCCCCTGAATGTCACAATAGGCCCTGGGGACAATGGGGGGTCCTGGGATGTCACAATGAGCCCTGCAGACAAGGGTGGTACCCACAGTGTCACAATGGGCCCTGGGCACAAGGGGGGGTCCCCATAGTGTCACAATGGACCCTGGGGACAAGGGGGTGCCGAGGATGTCACAATGGGCCCTGGGGACAATGGGGGGTCCTGGGACCTCACAATGGGCCCTGAGGACAATGGTGGGTCCCCTGAATGTCAAAATGGGCCCTGGGGACAAAGGGGGGTCCGCAGGATGTCACAATGGGCACTGGGGACAAAGGGGGGGTCCCCAGGATGTCACAATGGGCCCTGGGGACAGTGTGGGGTCCTGGGATTTCACAATGGGCCCCAGTGACAAAGGGGGTCCCCTGAATGTCACAATGGGTCCTGGGGACAATGGGGGCTCCTGGGACGTCACAATGGGCCCTGGGGACAAGGAGGGATTCCCAAAATGTCACAATGGGCCCTGGGGACAAGGGGGTGTCCCCAGGATGTCACAATGGGCCCTGCGGACAAGGGTGGTACCCACGGTGTCACAATGGGCACTCGGCACAAGGGGGGGTCCCTATAGTGTCACAATGGGTCCTGGGGACAAGTGTAGTCCCCTAAAAGTCACAATGGGCCCTTGGGACAATGTGGGGTCCTGGGATCTCACAATGGGCCCCAATGACAAACGGGGGCCCCTGAATGTCACAATGGGCCCTGGGGACAATGGGGGGTCCTGGGACGTCACAATGGGCCCTGGGGACAAAGGGCGGTCCTCAGGATATCACAATGGGCCCTGGGGACAAAAGGTGGTCGCCAGGATATCACAATGGGCTTTGGTGACAATGGGGTCCCCAGGATGTCACAATGGGCCCTGGGGACAAAGAGTGTCCCCAGGATATCAGAATGGGCCCTGAGGACAAGTTGGGGTCCCCTGAATTTCACAATGGGCCCTGGGGACAAAGAGGGCTCCCCAACATATCACAATGGGCCCTGGGGACAATGGGGGGTCCTGGGACGTCACAATGGGCCCTGGGGACAAGGAGGGATCCACAGGATGTCACAATGGGCCCTGGGGACAATGGGGGGTCCTGGGACGTCACAATGGGCCCTGGGGACAAGGGGGGGTCCCCAGGATGTCACAATGGGCCCTGGGGACAAAGAGGGGTCCCCTGAATGTCACAATGGGCCCTGGGGACAAGGGGGTGCAGTGGATGTCACAATGGGCTCTGGGGACAATGGGGGGCGTCCAGGATGTGAGAATGAGTCCTGAGGACAAGGCGGGGTCCCCATGGTATCACAATGGGTCCCCAGTGACAAGGAGGGGTCCCCATGGTGTCACAATAGGCCCTAGGGACAAAGTGGGGTCCATGAATGTCACAATGGGCCCTGGGGACAAAAGCGGTTGCCATGGTGCCACAATGGGCCCTGGGGTCAAAGGGGGTCCCCATGGTGCTACAATGGGCCCTGGGGACAAAGGGGGGTCCTGGGATGTCACAATAGGCCCCAGTGACAAAGAGGGTCCCCAGGATGTCACAATGGGCCCTGGGGACAAAGAGGGGTCCCCTGAATGTCACAATGGGCCCTGGGGACAAGGGGGTGCAGAGGATGTCACAATGGGCCCTGGGGACAAGGGTGGTACCCACGGGGTCACAATGGGCCCTGGGCAAAAGGGGGGGTCCCCATAGTGTCACAATGTGTCCTGGGGACAATGGGGGGTCCTGGGACGTCACAATGGGCTCTGGGGACAAGGGGGGGTCCCCAGGATGTCACAATGGGCCCTGGGGACAAAGAGGGGTCCCCTGAATGTCACAATGGGCCCTGGGGACAAGGGGTTGCAGTGGATGTCACAATGGGCCCTGGGGACAATGCGGGGTGTCCAGGATGTGAGAATGAGTCCTGAGGACAAGGGGGGTCCCCATGGTGTCATAATGGGTCCCCAGTGACAAGGAGGGGTCCCCATGGTGTCACAATGGGCCCCAGTGACAAAGGGGGTCCCCTGAATGTCACAATAGGTCCTGGGGACAATGGGGTGTCCTGGGACGTCACAATGGGCCCTGGCGACAAGGAGGGATCCCCATGATGTCACAATTGGCCCTGGGGACAATGGGGGGTCCTGGGACGTCACAATGGGCCCTGGGGACAAGGGGGGGTCCCCAGGATGTCACAATGGGCCCTGGGGACAGGGGGGTGCAGTGGATGTCACAATGGGCCCTGGGGACAATGGGGGGTGTCTAGGATGTCAGAATGACTCCTGAGGACAAGGGGGAGTCCCCATGGTGTCACAATGGGTCCCCAGTGGCAAGGAGGTGTCCCCATGGTGCCACAATAGGCCCTGGGGACAAAGTGGGGTCCAAGAATGTCACAATGGGCCCTGGGGACAAAAGGGGTTGCCATAGTACCACAATGGGCCCTGGGGTCAAAGGGGCTCCCCATGGTGCTACAATGGGCCCTGGGGACAAAGGGGGGTCCTGGGATGTCACAATGGGCCCTGGGGACAAAGGGGGGTCCTGGGATGTCACAATGGGTCCTGGGGACAAAGGGGGTGTCCCCATGCTGCCACAACGGGCCCTGGAAGCAAGGGGGTGGCCAGGATGTCACAATGGGTCCTGGGGAAAATGGGGGGTGCCCAGGATGTCACAATGGAGCCTGAGGACAAGCGGGGGTCTCCATGGTGTCACAATGGGCCCCAGTGACAAAGGGGGTCCCCTGAATGTCACAATAGGTCCTGGGGACAATGGGGGGTCCTGGGATGTCACAATGGGCCCTGGGGACAAGGAGGGATCCCCAGGATGTCACAATGGGCCCTGGGGACAATGGGGGGACCTGGGACGTCACAATGGGCCCTGGGGACAAGGGGGGGTCCCCAGGATGTCACAATGGGCACTGGGGACAAGGGGGGGTCCCCAGGATGTCACAATGGGCACTGGGGACAAGGGGGGGTCCCCTGAATGTCACAATGGGCCCTGGGGACAAGGGGGTGCAGAGGATGTCACAATGGGCCCTGGGGACAATGGGGGGTCCTGGGACATCACAATGGGCCCTGGGGACAAGGAGGGATCCCCAGGATGTCACAATGGGCCCTGGGGACAATGGGGGGTCCTGGGACGTCACAATGGGCCCTGGGGACAATGGGGGGTCCTGGGACGTCACAATGGGCCCTGGGGACAAAGGGCGGTCCTCAGGATATCACAATGGGCCCTGGGGACAAAAGGTGGTCGCCAGGATATCACAATGGGCTTTGGTGACAATGGGGTCCCCAGGATGTCACAATGGGGCCTGGGGACAAAGAGTGTCCCCAGGATATCAGAATGGGCCCTGAGGACAAGTTGGGGTCCCCTGAATTTCACAATGGGCCCTGGGGACAAAGAGGGCTCCCCAACATATCACAATGGGCCCTGGGGACAATGGGGGGTCCTGGGACGTCACAATGGGCCCTGGGGACAAGGAGGGATCCACAGGATGTCACAATGGGCCCTGGGGACAATGGGGGGTCCTGGGACGTCACAATGGGCCCTGGGGACAAGGGGGGGTCCCCAGGATGTCACAATGGGCCCTGGGGACAAAGAGGGGTCCCCTGAATGTCACAATGGGCCCTGGGGACAAGGGGGTGCAGTGGATGTCACAATGGGCCCTGGGGACAATGGGGGGCGTCCAGGATGTGAGAATGAGTCCTGAGGACAAGGCGGGGTCCCCATGGTATCACAATGGGTCCCCAGTGACAAGGAGGGGTCCCCATGGTGTCACAATAGGCCCTAGGGACAAAGTGGGGTCCAAGAATGTCACAATGGGCCCTGGGGACAAAAGCGGTTGCCATGGTGCCACAATGGGCCCTGGGGTCAAAGGGGGTCCCCATGGTGCTACAATGGGCCCTGGGGACAAAGGGGGGTCCTGGGATGTCACAATAGGCCCCAGTGACAAAGAGGGTCCCCAGGATGTCACAATGGGCCCTGGGGACAAAGAGGGGTCCCCTGAATGTCACAATGGGCCCTGGGGACAAGGGGGTGCAGAGGATGTCACAATGGGCCCTGAGGACAAGGGTGGTACCCACGGGGTCACAATGGGCCCTGGGCAAAAGGGGGGGTCCCCATAGTGTCACAATGTGTCCTGGGGACAATGGGGGGTCCTGGGATGTCACAATGGGCTCTGGGGACAAGGGGGGGTCCCCAGGATGTCACAATGGGCCCTGGGGACAAAGAGGGGTCCCCTGAATGTCACAATGGGCCCTGGGGACAAGGGGTTGCAGTGGATGTCACAATGGGCCCTGGGGACAATGCGGGGTGTCCAGGATGTGAGAATGAGTCCTGAGGACAAGGGGGGTCCCCATGGTGTCATAATGGGTCCCCAGTGACAAGGAGGGGTCCCCATGGTGTCACAATGGGCCCCAGTGACAAAGGGGGTCCCCTGAATGTCACAATAGGTCCTGGGGACAATGGGGTGTCCTGGGACGTCACAATGGGCCCTGGCGACAAGGAGGGATCCCCAGGATGTCACAATTGGCCCTGGGGACAATGGGGGGTCCTGGGACGTCACAATGGGCCCTGGGGACAAGGGGGGGTCCCCAGGATGTCACAATGGGCCCTGGGGACAGGGGGGTGCAGTGGATGTCACAATGGGCCCTGGGGACAATGGGGGGTGTCCAGGATGTCAGAATGACTCCTGAGGACAAGGGGGGGTCCCCATGGTGTCACAATGGGTCCCCAGTGGCAAGGAGGGGTCCCCATGGTGTCACAATAGGCCCTGGGGACAAAGTGGGGTCCAAGAATGTCACAATGGGCCCTGGGGACAAAAGGGGTTGCCATAGTACCACAATGGGCCCTGGGGTCAAAGGGGCTCCCCATGGTGCTACAATGGGCCCTGGGGACAAAGGGGGGTCCTGGGATGTCACAATGGGTCCTGGGGACAAAGGGGGTGTCCCCATGGTGCCACAACGGGCCCTGGAAGCAAGGGGGTGGCCAGGATGTCACAATGGGTCCTGGGGAAAATGGGGGGTGCCCAGGATGTCACAATGGAGCCTGAGGACAAGCGGGGGTCTCCATGGTGTCACAATGGGCCCCAGTGACAAAGGGGGTCCCCTGAATGTCACAATAGGTCCTGGGGACAATGGGGGGTCCTGGGATGTCACAATGGGCCCTGGGGACAAGGAGGGATCCCCAGGATGTCACAATGGGCCCTGGGGACAATGGGGGGACCTGGGACGTCACAATGGGCCCTGGGGACAAGGGGGGGTCCCCAGGATGTCACAATGGGCACTGGGGACAAGGGGGGGTCCCCAGGATGTCACAATGGGCCCTGGGGACAAAGGGGGGTCCCCTGAATGTCACAATAGGCCCTGGGGACAAGGGGGTGCAGAGGATGTCACAATGGGCCCTGGGGACAATGGGGGGTCCTGGGACATCACAATGGGCCCTGGGGACAAGGAGGGATCCCCAGGATGTCACAATGGGCCCTGGGGACAATGGGGGGTCCTGGGACGTCACAATGGGCCCTGGGGACAAGGGGGGGTCCCCAGGATGTCACAATGGGCCCTGGGGACAAGGGCGTGCCGAGGATGTCACAATGGGCCCTGGGGACAATGGGCGGTCCTGGGATGTCACAATGGGCCCTGGGGACAAGGTGGGGTCCCCAGGATGTCACAATGGGCCTTGGGAACAAGGGGGTCCCCAAGATATCACAATGGGCCCTGGGGACAATGTAAGGTCCTGGGCTGTCACAATGGACCCTGAGGACAAGGGGGGACCCCAGGATGTCACAATGAAGTCTTGGGACAAAGGGGGTCCCCACGATGTCATAATGGGCCCTGGGGACAAAGGGGGGTCCCCTGAATGTCACAATGGGCCCTGGGGACAATGGGGGGTCCTTGGATGTCACAATGGACCCTGGGGACAAGGGGGTGCCGAGGATGTCACGATGGGCCCTGGGGACAATGGGGGGTCCTGGGACCTCACAATGGGCCCTGAGGACAATGGTGGGTCCCCTGAATGTCAAAATGGGCCCTGGGGACAAAGAGGGGTCCGCAGGATGTCACAATGGGCACTGGGGATAAAGGGGGGGTCCCCATGGTGTCACAATGGGCCCAAGTGACAAGGAGGGTCCCCACGGTGCCACGATGTGTCCTGGGGACAAGGGCTTCCCCCAGATGTCACAATGGGCCCTGGGGACAATGGGGTTGCCCAGGATGTCACAATGGGCCCTGGGGACAATGGGAGGCCCCAAGGTGTTCAGAACGAGCCCTGGGGACAAAGTGGAATCCTGGAATGTCACAATGGCCCCCAGTGACAAAGGGGTTCCCCATGGTGTCACAATGGGCCCTGGGGACAAAAGGGGTCCCCAGGATTTCACAATAGCACTGGGGACAAAGGGGGGTCATGGGATGTCACAATGGGCTCCAGTGACAAAGAGGGTCCCCATGGTGCCACAATGGGCCCTGGCGACAAAGGGGGTCCCCAGGATGTCACAATGGGCCCTGGGGACAAAGTGGGATCCCCTGAATGTCACAATGGGCCGTGGGGACAATGGGGGGTCCTGGGACGTCACAATGGGCCCTGGGGACAAGGGGGTGCAAAGGATGTCACAATGGGCCCTGGGGACAATGTCGGGTCCTGGGACGTCACAATGGGCCCTGGGGAAAAGGGGGGGTCCCCAGGATGTCACAATGGGCCCTGGGGACAAAGAGGGGTCCCCTGAATGTCACAATGGCCCTGGGGTAAAAGGGGGTCCGCATGGTGCTACAATGGGCCCTGGGGACAAAGGGGGGTCCTGGGATGTCAAAATGGGCCCTGGGGACAAAGGGGGTGTCCCCATGGTGCCACAACGGGCCCTGGGAGCAAGGGGATGGCCAGGATGTCACAATGGGTCCTGGGGAAAATGGGGGATGCCCAGGATGTCACAATGGACCCTGAGGACAAGCGGGGGTCTCCATGGTGTCACAATGGGCCCCAGTGACAAAGGGGGTCCCCTGAATGTCACAATAGGTCCTGGGGACAATGGGGGGTCCTGGGACGTCACAATGGGCCCTGGGGACAAGGAGGGATCCCCAGGATGTCAGAATGGGCCCTGGGGACAAAGAGGGGTCCCCTGAATTTCACAATGGGCCCTGGGGACAAGGGGGTGCAGAGCATGTCACAATGGGCCCTGGGGACAATGGGGGGTCCTGGGACATCACAATGGGCCCTGGGGACAAGGAGGGATCCCCAGGATGTCACAATGGGCCCTGGGGACAATGGGGGGTCCTGAGACGTCACAATGGGCCCTGGGGACAAAGAGGGGTCCCCTGAATGTCACAATGGGCCCTGGGGACAAGGGGGTGCCGAGGATGTCACAATGGGCCCTGGGGACAATGGGGGGTCCTGGGATGTCACAATGGGCCCTGGGGACAAGGGGGTCCCCCAGATATCACAATGGGCCCTGGGGACAATGTAAGGTCCTGGGTTGTCACAATGGACTCTGAGGACAAGGGGGGTCCCCAGGATGTCACAATGAAGTCTTGGGACAAAGGGGGTCCCCAGGATGTCACAATGGGGCCTGGGGACCAGGGGGGGTCCTGGGATGTCACAATGGGCCCTGGGGACAAAGAGGGGTCCCTATGGTGCCACAATGGGCCCTGGGGACAAAGTGGGGTCCAAGAATGTCACAATGGGCCCTGGGGACAATGGGGGGTCCTGGGACGTCACAAGGGGCCCTGGGGACAAGGGGGGGTCCCCAGGATGTCACAATGGGCCCTGGTACCAAGGGGGTGCCGAGGATATCACAATGGGCCCTGGGGACAATGGGGGGTCCTGGGATGTCACAATGGGCCCTGGGGACAAAGGGGGGTCCCCAGGATGTCACAATGGGCCTTGGGAACAAGGGGGTCCCCCAGATATCACAATGGGCCCTGGGGACAATGGGGGGTCCTTGGATGTCACAATGGGCCCCAGTGACAAAGGGGGTCCCTATGGTGCCACAATGGGCCCTGGGGACAAAGGGGGTCCCC
This sequence comes from Patagioenas fasciata, assembly GCF_037038585.1. NCBI lineage: Eukaryota > Metazoa > Chordata > Aves > Columbiformes > Columbidae > Patagioenas > Patagioenas fasciata. The sequence continues at coordinate 1,940,684 of NW_027288767.1, read as the reverse complement.
TGGATGTCACAATGTGGTCTGGGGACAAGGAGGGTCCCCAGGATGTCACAATGGGCCCTGGGGACAAGGGGGGGGCCCCAGGATGTCACAATGGGCCTTGGGAACAAGGGGGTCCCCCAGATATCACAATGGGCCCTGGGGACAATGGGGGGTCCTTGGATGTCACAATGGGCCCCAGTGACAAAGGGGGTCCCTATGGTGCCACAATGGGCCCTGGGGACAAAGGGGGTCCCCTGGATGTCACAATGTGCTCTGGGGACAAGGAGGGTCCCCAGGATGTCACAATGGGCCCCAGTGACAAAGGGGGTCCCCTGGATGTCACAATGGGCTCTGGGGACAAGGAGGGTCCCCAGGATGTCACAATGGGCCCTGGGGACAAAGAGCGTCCCCAGCATGTCACAATGGGCCCTGGGGACAAAGGGGGTCCCCACGGTATCAGAATGGGCCCTGGGGACAAAGGGGGGTCCCCTGAATGTCACAATGGGCCCTGGGGACAATGGGGGTCCTGGGATGTCACAATCAGCCCTGCAGACAAGGGTGGTACCCACGGTTTCACAATGGGCCCTGGGCACAAGGGGGGGTCCCCTTAGTGTCACAATGGGTCCTCGGGACAAGTGGGGTCCCCAGGATGTCACAATGGGCCCTGGGGACAATGGGGGGTTCTGGGATGTCACAATGGGCTCTGGGGACAAGGGGGTGCCGAGGATGTCACAATGGGCCCTGGGGACAATGGGGGGTCCTGGGATGTCACAATGGGCTCTGGGGACAAGGGGGTGCCGAGGATGTCACAATGGGCCCTGAGGACAATGGTGGGTCCCCTGAATGTCAAAATGGGCCCTGGGGACAAAGGGGGGTCCGCAGGATGTCACAATGGGCACTGGGGACAAAGGGGGGGTCCCCAGGATGTCACAATGGGCCCTGGGGACAATGTGGGGTCCTGGGATTTCACAATGGGCCCTGGGGACAATGGGGGTCCCCAGGATGTGACAATGGGCCCTGGGGACAATGGGGTTGCCCAGGATGTCACAATGGGCCCTGGGGACAATGGGAGTCCCCAAGGTGTCAGAACGAGCCCTGGGGACAAAGTGGAATCCTGGAATGTCACAATGGCCCCCAGTGACAAAGGGGTTCCCCATGGTGTCATAATGGGCCCTGGGGACAAAAGGGGTCCCCAGGATTTCACAATAGCACTGGGGACAAAGGGGGGTCATGGGATGTCACAATGGGCCCTGGGGACAAGGGAGATCCCCATGGTGTCACAATAAGCCCTGGGGACAAAGTGTGGTCCTGGGATGCCACAATGGGCCCTGGAGACAAAGGGGGTCCCCAGGATGTCACAATGGGCTCTGGGGACAAGGAGGGTCCCCAGGATGTCACAATGGGCCCTGTGGACAAAGAGCGTCCCCAGCATGTCACAATGGGCCCTGGGGACAAAGGGGGTCCCCACGGTATCAGAATGGGCCCTGGGGACAAAGGGGGGTCCCCTGAATGTCACAATGGGCCCTGGGGACAGTGGGGGGTCCTGGGACGTCACAATGGGCCCTGGGGACAAAGGGGGGTCCCCAGCATGTCACAATGGGCCCTGGGGACAAAGAGGGGTCCCCTGAATGTCACAATGGGCCCTGGGGACAAGGGGGTGCAGTGGATGTCACAATGGGCCCTGGGGACAATGGGGGGTGTCCAGGATGTGAGAATGAGTCCTGAGGACAAGGGGGGGTCCCCATGGTGTCACAATGGGTCCCCAGTGACAAGGAGGGGTCCCCATGGTGTCACAATAGGCCCTGGGGACAAAGTGGGGTCCAAGAATGTCACAATGGGCCCTGGGGACAAAAGGGGTTGCCATGGTGCCACAATGGGCCATGGGGTCAAAGGGGACCCCATGGTGCTACAATGGCCCTGGGTACAAAGGGGGGTCCTGGGATGTCACAATGGGCCCTGGGGACAAATGGGGTGTCCCCACGGTGCCACAACGGGCCCTGGGAGCAAGGGGGGTCGCCAGGATGTCACAATGGGGCCTGGGGACCAGGGCGGGTCCTGGGATGTCACAATGGGCCCCAGTGACAAAGGGGGTCCCTATGGTGCCACAATGGGCCCTGGGGACAAAGGGGGTCCCCTGGATGTCACAATGGGCTCTGGGGACAAGGAGGGTCCCCAGGATGTCACAATGGGCCCTGTGGACAAAGAGCGTCCCCAGCATGTCACAATGGGCCCTGGGGACAAAGGGGGTCCCCACGGTATCAGAATGGGCCCTGGGGACAAAGGGGGGTCCCCTGAATGTCACAACGGGCCCTGGGGACTAGGGGGGGTCCTGGGATGTCACAATGGGCCCTAGTGACAAAAAGGGTCCCTATGGTGCCACAATGGGTCCTGGGGACAAGTGGGGTCCCCAGGATGTCACAATGGGCCCTGGGGACTAAGAGGGGTCCCCTGAATGTCACAATGGGCCCTGGGGACAAGGGGGTGCAGAGGATGTCACAATGGGCCCTGGGGACAATGGGGGGTCCCCTGAATGTCAAAATGGGCCCCAGTGACAAGGAGGGATTCCCAGGATGTCACAATGGGCCCTGGAGATAAGGGGGTGTCCCCAGGATGTCACAAGGGCCCTGGGGACAATGTGGGGTCCTGGGATGTCACAATGGGCCCCCGTGACAAACGGGGGCCCCTGAATGTCACAATGGGCCCTGGGGACAATGGGGGTCCTGGGACGTCCCAATTGGCCCTGGGGACAAGGAGGGATCCCCAGAATGTCACAATGGGCCCTGGGGACAAAGAGGGGTCCCCTGAATGTCACAATGGGCCCTGGGGACAAGGGGGTGCCGAGGATGTCACAATGGGCCCTGGGGACAATGGGGGTCCTGGGACGTCACAATGGGCCCTGGGGACACAGAGGGGCCCTAGGACGTCACAATCAGTCCTGGGGACAAGGAGGGGTCCCCTGAGAGTCACAATGAGCCCTGGGAAGAGAGGGGGCTCCCAAGGACATCACAATGGGCCCTGGGAACAATGGGGGGTCCTGGGACGTCACAATTGGCCCTGGGGACAAGGGGGGGTACCCATAGTGTCACAATGGGTCCTGGGGAAAATGGGGTCCCCAGGATGTCACAATGGGCCCTGGGGACAACGTGGGGTCCTGGGATGTCACAATGGGCCCCAGTGACAAAGGGGATCCCCTGAATGTTACAATAGGTCCTGAGGACAGTGGGGGGTCCTGGGACGTCACAATGGGCTCTGGGGACAAGGAGGGATCCCCAGGATGTCACAATGGGCCCTGGGGACAACGGGGGGTCCTAAGACGTCACAATGGGCCCTGGGGCCAAGCAGGGATCCCCAGGATGTCACAATGGGCCCTGGACACAATGGGGGGTCCTGGGACATCACAATGGGCCCCGTTGACAAGGGGGCATCCCCAGGATGTCAAAATGCGCCCTGGGGCCCAGGGGGGTCCTGCGATGTCACAATGGGCCCTGGGGACAAAGGGAGTCCCCTGGATGTCACAATGGACTCTGGGGACAAAGGGGATCCCCACGGTATCAGAATGGACCCTGGGGACAAAGGGGGGTCCTGGGATGTCACAATGAGCCCTGCGGACAAGGGTGGTACCCACGGTGTCACAATGGGCCCTGGGAACAAGGGGGGGTCCCCATAGTGTCACAATGGGTCCTGGGGACAAGTGGGGACCCCAGGATGTGACAATGTGTCCTGGGGACAATGTGGGGTCCTGGGATGTCACAATGGGCCCCAGTGACAAAGGGGCCCCCTGAATGTCACAATGGGTCCTAGGGACAATGGGGGGTCCTGGGACGTCACAACGGGCCCTGGGGACAAGCAGGGATCCCCAGGATGTCACAATGGGCCCTGGGGACAATGGGGGGTCCTGGGACGTCACAATGGGCCCCAGTGACAAGGGGGGGTCCCCTGAATGTCACAATGGGCCCTGGGGACAAAGAGGGGTCCCCTGAATGTCACAATGGGCCCTGGGGACAAGGGGGTGCAGTGGATGTCACAATGGGCCCTGGGGACAATGGGGGGTCCTGGAATGTCACAATGGGCCCTGGGGACAATGGGGGTCCCCAGGATGTGACAATGGGCCCTGGGGACAATGGGGTTGCCCAGGATGTCACAATGGGCCCTGGGGACAATGGGAGTCCCCAAGGTGTCAGAACGAGCCCTGGGGACAAAGTGGAATCCTGGAATGTCACAATGGCCCCCAGTGACAAAGGGGTTCCCCATGGTGTCACAATGGGCCCTGGGGACAAAAGGGGTCCCCAGGATTTCACAATAGCACTGGGGACAAAGGGGGGTCATGGGATGTCACAATGGGCCCTGGGGACAAGGGAGATCCCCATGGTGTCACAATAAGCCCTGGGGACAAAGTGTGGTCCTGGGATGTCACAATGGGCCCTGGGGACAAAGGGGGTCCCCAGGATGTCACAATGGGCTCTGGGGACAAGGAGGGTCCCCAGCATGTCACAATGGGCCCTGGGGACAAAGGGGGTCCCCACGGTATCAGAATGGGCCCTGGGGACAAAGGGGGGTCCCCTGAATGTCACAATGGGCCCTGGGGACAGTGGGGGGTCCTGGGACGTCACAATGGGCCCTGGGGACAAGGGGGGTCCCCAGGATGTCACAATGGGCCCTGGGGACAAAGAGGGGTCCCCTGAATGTCACAATGGGCCCTGGGGACAAGGGGGTGCAGTGGATGTCACAATGGGCCCTGGGGACAATGGGGGGTGTCCAGGATGTGAGAATGAGTCCTGAGGACAAGGGGGGGTCCCCATGGTGTCACAATGGGTCCCCAGTGACAAGGAGGGGTCCCCATGGTGTCACAATAGGCCCTGGGGACAAAGTGGGGTCCAAGAATGTCACAATGGGCCCTGGGGACAAAAGGGGTTGCCATGGTGCCACAATGGGCCATGGGGTCAAAGGGGACCCCATGGTGCTACAATGGCCCTGGGTACAAAGGGGGGTCCTGGGATGTCACAATGGGCCCTGGGGACAAACGGGGTGTCCCCACGGTGCCACAACGGGCCCTGGGAGCAAGGGGGTGGCCCCAGGATGTCACAATGGGTCCTGGGGAAAATGGGGGGTGCCCAGGATGTCACAATGGGCCCTGGGGACAATGTAAGGTCCTGGGCTGTCACAATGGACCCTGAGGACAAGGGGGGTCCCCAGGATGTCACAATGGGGCCTGGGGACCAGGGCGGGTCCTGGGATGTCACAATGGGCCCCAGTGACAAAGGGGGTCCCTATGGTGCCACAATGGGCCCTGGGGACAAAGGGGGTCCCCTGGATGTCACAATGGGCTCTGGGGACAATGGGGGTCCCCAAGATGTGACAATGGGCCCTGGGGACAATGGGGTTGCCCAGGATGTCACAATGGGCCCTGGGGACAATGGGAGTCCCCAAGGTGTCAGAACGAGCCCTGGGGACAAAGTGGAATCCTGGAATGTCACAATGGCCCCCAGTGACAAAGGGGTTCCCCATGGTGTCATAATGGGCCCTGGGGACAAAAGGGGTCCCCAGGATTTCACAATAGCACTGGGGACAAAGGGGGGTCATGGGATGTCACAATGGGCCCTGGGGACAAGGGAGATCCCCATGGTGTCACAATAAGCCCTGGGGACAAAGTGTGGTCCTGGGATGCCACAATGGGCCCTGGGGACAAAGGGGGTCCCCAGGATGTCACAATGGGCTCTGGGGACAAGGAGGGTCCCCAGGATGTCACAATGGGCCCTGTGGACAAAGAGCGTCCCCAGCATGTCACAATGGGCCCTGGGGACAAAGGGGGTCCCCACGGTATCAGAATGGGCCCTGGGGACAAAGGGGGGTCCCCTGAATGTCACAATGGGCCCTGGGGACAGTGGGGGGTCCTGGGACGTCACAATGGGCCCTGGGGACAAAGGGGGGTCCCCAGCATGTCACAATGGGCCCTGGGGACAAAGAGGGGTCCCCTGAATGTCACAATGGGCCCTGGGGACAAGGGGGTGCAGTGGATGTCACAATGGGCCCTGGGGACAATGGGGGGTGTCCAGGATGTGAGAATGAGTCCTGAGGACAAGGGGGGGTCCCCATGGTGTCACAATGGGTCCCCAGTGACAAGGAGGGGTCCCCATGGTGTCACAATAGGCCCTGGGGACAAAGTGGGGTCCAAGAATGTCACAATGGGCCCTGGGGACAAAAGGGGTTGCCATGGTGCCACAATGGGCCATGGGGTCAAAGGGGACCCCATGGTGCTACAATGGCCCTGGGTACAAAGGGGGGTCCTGGGATGTCACAATGGGCCCTGGGGACAAATGGGGTGTCCCCACGGTGCCACAACGGGCCCTGGGAGCAAGGGGGGTCCCCAGGATGTCACAATGGGGCCTGGGGACCAGGGCGGGTCCTGGGATGTCACAATGGGCCCCAGTGACAAAGGGGGTCCCTATGGTGCCACAATGGGCCCTGGGGACAAAGGGGGTCCCCTGGATGTCACAATGGGCTCTGGGGACAAGGAGGGTCCCCAGGATGTCACAATGGGCCCTGTGGACAAAGAGCGTCCCCAGCATGTCACAATGGGCCCTGGGGACAAAGGGGGTCCCCACGGTATCAGAATGGGCCCTGGGGACAAAGGGGGGTCCCCTGAATGTCACAACGGGCCCTGGGGACTAGGGGGGGTCCTGGGATGTCACAATGGGCCCTAGTGACAAAAAGGGTCCCTATGGTGCCACAATGGGTCCTGGGGACAAGTGGGGTCCCCAGGATGTCACAATGGGCCCTGGGGACTAAGAGGGGTCCCCTGAATGTCACAATGGGCCCTGGGGACAAGGGGGTGCAGAGGATGTCACAATGGGCCCTGGGGACAATGGGGGGTCCCCTGAATGTCAAAATGGGCCCCAGTGACAAGGAGGGATTCCCAGGATGTCACAATGGGCCCTGGAGATAAGGGGGTGTCCCCAGGATGTCACAAGGGCCCTGGGGACAATGTGGGGTCCTGGGATGTCACAATGGGCCCCCGTGACAAACGGGGGCCCCTGAATGTCACAATGGGCCCTGGGGACAATGGGGGTCCTGGGACGTCCCAATTGGCCCTGGGGACAAGGAGGGATCCCCAGAATGTCACAATGGGCCCTGGGGACAAACGGGGTGTCCCCACGGTGCCACAACGGGCCCTGGGAGCAAGGGGGTGGCCCCAGGATGTCACAATGGGTCCTGGGGAAAATGGGGGGTGCCCAGGATGTCACAATGGGCCCTGGGGACAATGTAAGGTCCTGGGCTGTCACAATGGACCCTGAGGACAAGGGGGGTCCCCAGGATGTCACAATGGGGCCTGGGGACCAGGGCGGGTCCTGGGATGTCACAATGGGCCCCAGTGACAAAGGGGGTCCCTATGGTGCCACAATGGGCCCTGGGGACAAAGGGGGTCCCCTGGATGTCACAATGGGCTCTGGGGACAATGGGGGTCCCCAAGATGTGACAATGGGCCCTGGGGACAATGGGGTTGCCCAGGATGTCACAATGGGCCCTGGGGACAATGGGAGTCCCCAAGGTGTCAGAACGAGCCCTGGGGACAAAGTGGAATCCTGGAATGTCACAATGGCCCCCAGTGACAAAGGGGTTCCCCATGGTGTCATAATGGGCCCTGGGGACAAAAGGGGTCCCCAGGATTTCACAATAGCACTGGGGACAAAGGGGGGTCATGGGATGTCACAATGGGCCCTGGGGACAAGGGAGATCCCCATGGTGTCACAATAAGCCCTGGGGACAAAGTGTGGTCCTGGGATGCCACAATGGGCCCTGGGGACAAAGGGGGTCCCCAGGATGTCACAATGGGCTCTGGGGACAAGGAGGGTCCCCAGGATGTCACAATGGGCCCTGTGGACAAAGAGCGTCCCCAGCATGTCACAATGGGCCCTGGGGACAAAGGGGGTCCCCACGGTATCAGAATGGGCCCTGGGGACAAAGGGGGGTCCCCTGAATGTCACAATGGGCCCTGGGGACAGTGGGGGGTCCTGGGACGTCACAATGGGCCCTGGGGACAAAGGGGGGTCCCCAGCATGTCACAATGGGCCCTGGGGACAAAGAGGGGTCCCCTGAATGTCACAATGGGCCCTGGGGACAAGGGGGTGCAGTGGATGTCACAATGGGCCCTGGGGACAATGGGGGGTGTCCAGGATGTGAGAATGAGTCCTGAGGACAAGGGGGGGTCCCCATGGTGTCACAATGGGTCCCCAGTGACAAGGAGGGGTCCCCATGGTGTCACAATAGGCCCTGGGGACAAAGTGGGGTCCAAGAATGTCACAATGGGCCCTGGGGACAAAAGGGGTTGCCATGGTGCCACAATGGGCCATGGGGTCAAAGGGGACCCCATGGTGCTACAATGGCCCTGGGTACAAAGGGGGGTCCTGGGATGTCACAATGGGCCCTGGGGACAAATGGGGTGTCCCCACGGTGCCACAACGGGCCCTGGGAGCAAGGGGGGTCCCCAGGATGTCACAATGGGGCCTGGGGACCAGGGCGGGTCCTGGGATGTCACAATGGGCCCCAGTGACAAAGGGGGTCCCTATGGTGCCACAATGGGCCCTGGGGACAAAGGGGGTCCCCTGGATGTCACAATGGGCTCTGGGGACAAGGAGGGTCCCCAGGATGTCACAATGGGCCCTGTGGACAAAGAGCGTCCCCAGCATGTCACAATGGGCCCTGGGGACAAAGGGGGTCCCCACGGTATCAGAATGGGCCCTGGGGACAAAGGGGGGTCCCCTGAATGTCACAACGGGCCCTGGGGACTAGGGGGGGTCCTGGGATGTCACAATGGGCCCTAGTGACAAAAAGGGTCCCTATGGTGCCACAATGGGTCCTGGGGACAAGTGGGGTCCCCAGGATGTCACAATGGGCCCTGGGGACTAAGAGGGGTCCCCTGAATGTCACAATGGGCCCTGGGGACAAGGGGGTGCAGAGGATGTCACAATGGGCCCTGGGGACAATGGGGGGTCCCCTGAATGTCAAAATGGGCCCCAGTGACAAGGAGGGATTCCCAGGATGTCACAATGGGCCCTGGAGATAAGGGGGTGTCCCCAGGATGTCACAAGGGCCCTGGGGACAATGTGGGGTCCTGGGATGTCACAATGGGCCCCCGTGACAAACGGGGGCCCCTGAATGTCACAATGGGCCCTGGGGACAATGGGGGTCCTGGGACGTCCCAATTGGCCCTGGGGACAAGGAGGGATCCCCAGAATGTCACAATGGGCCCTGGGGACAAAGAGGGGTCCCCTGAATGTCACAATGGGCCCTGGGGACAAGGGGGTGCCGAGGATGTCACAATGGGCCCTGGGGACAATGGGGGTCCTGGGACGTCACAATGGGCCCTGGGGACACAGAGGGGCCCTAGGACGTCACAATCAGTCCTGGGGACAAGGAGGGGTCCCCTGAGAGTCACAATGAGCCCTGGGAAGAGAGGGGGCTCCCAAGGACATCACAATGGGCCCTGGGAACAATGGGGGGTCCTGGGACGTCACAATTGGCCCTGGGGACAAGGGGGGGTACCCATAGTGTCACAATGGGTCCTGGGGAAAATGGGGTCCCCAGGATGTCACAATGGGCCCTGGGGACAATGTGGGGTCCTGGGATGTCACAATGGGCCCCAGTGACAAAGGGGATCCCCTGAATGTTACAATAGGTCCTGAGGACAGTGGGGGGTCCTGGGACGTCACAATGGGCTCTGGGGACAAGGAGGGATCCCCAGGATGTCACAATGGGCCCTGGGGACAACGGGGGGTCCTAAGACGTCACAATGGGCCCTGGGGCCAAGCAGGGATCCCCAGGATGTCACAATGGGCCCTGGACACAATGGGGGGTCCTGGGACATCACAATGGGCCCCGTTGACAAGGGGGCATCCCCAGGATGTCAAAATGCGCCCTGGGGCCCAGGGGGGTCCTGCGATGTCACAATGGGCCCTGGGGACAAAGGGAGTCCCCTGGATGTCACAATGGACTCTGGGGACAAAGGGGATCCCCACGGTATCAGAATGGACCCTGGGGACAAAGGGGGGTCCTGGGATGTCACAATGAGCCCTGCGGACAAGGGTGGTACCCACGGTGTCACAATGGGCCCTGGGAACAAGGGGGGGTCCCCATAGTGTCACAATGGGTCCTGGGGACAAGTGGGGACCCCAGGATGTGACAATGTGTCCTGGGGACAATGTGGGGTCCTGGGATGTCACAATGGGCCCCAGTGACAAAGGGGCCCCCTGAATGTCACAATGGGTCCTAGGGACAATGGGGGGTCCTGGGACGTCACAACGGGCCCTGGGGACAAGCAGGGATCCCCAGGATGTCACAATGGGCCCTGGGGACAATGGGGGGTCCTGGGACGTCACAATGGGCCCCAGTGACAAGGGGGGGTCCCCTGAATGTCACAATGGGCCCTGGGGACAAAGAGGGGTCCCCTGAATGTCACAATGGGCCCTGGGGACAAGGGGGTGCAGTGGATGTCACAATGGGCCCTGGGGACAATGGGGGGTCCTGGAATGTCACAATGGGCCCTGGGGACAATGGGGGTCCCCAGGATGTGACAATGGGCCCTGGGGACAATGGGGTTGCCCAGGATGTCACAATGGGCCCTGGGGACAATGGGAGTCCCCAAGGTGTCAGAACGAGCCCTGGGGACAAAGTGGAATCCTGGAATGTCACAATGGCCCCCAGTGACAAAGGGGTTCCCCATGGTGTCACAATGGGCCCTGGGGACAAAAGGGGTCCCCAGGATTTCACAATAGCACTGGGGACAAAGGGGGGTCATGGGATGTCACAATGGGCCCTGGGGACAAGGGAGATCCCCATGGTGTCACAATAAGCCCTGGGGACAAAGTGTGGTCCTGGGATGTCACAATGGGCCCTGGGGACAAAGGGGGTCCCCAGGATGTCACAATGGGCTCTGGGGACAAGGAGGGTCCCCAGGATGTCACAATGGGCCCTGGGGACAAAGAGCGTCCCCAGCATGTCACAATGGGCCCTGGGGACAAAGGGGGTCCCCACGGTATCAGAATGGGCCCTGGGGACAAAGGGGGGTCCCCTGAATGTCACAATGGGCCCTGGGGACAGTGGGGGGTCCTGGGACGTCACAATGGGCCCTGGGGACAAGGGGGGTCCCCAGGATGTCACAATGGGCCCTGGGGACAAAGAGGGGTCCCCTGAATGTCACAATGGGCCCTGGGGACAAGGGGGTGCAGTGGATGTCACAATGGGCCCTGGGGACAATGGGGGGTGTCCAGGATGTGAGAATGAGTCCTGAGGACAAGGGGGGGTCCCCATGGTGTCACAATGGGTCCCCAGTGACAAGGAGGGGTCCCCATGGTGTCACAATAGGCCCTGGGGACAAAGTGGGGTCCAAGAATGTCACAATGGGCCCTGGGGACAAAAGGGGTTGCCATGGTGCCACAATGGGCCATGGGGTCAAAGGGGACCCCATGGTGCTACAATGGCCCTGGGTACAAAGGGGGGTCCTGGGATGTCACAATGGGCCCTGGGGACAAACGGGGTGTCCCCACGGTGCCACAACGGGCCCTGGGAGCAAGGGGGTGGCCCCAGGATGTCACAATGGGTCCTGGGGAAAATGGGGGGTGCCCAGGATGTCACAATGGGCCCTGGGGACAATGTAAGGTCCTGGGCTGTCACAATGGACCCTGAGGACAAGGGGGGTCCCCAGGATGTCACAATGGGGCCTGGGGACCAGGGCGGGTCCTGGGATGTCACAATGGGCCCCAGTGACAAAGGGGGTCCCTATGGTGCCACAATGGGCCCTGGGGACAAAGGGGGTCCCCTGGATGTCACAATGGGCTCTGGGGACAAGGAGGGTCCCCAGGATGTCACAATGGGCCCTGTGGACAAAGAGCGTCCCCAGCATGTCACAATGGGCCCTGGGGACAAAGGGGGTCCCCACGGTATCAGAATGGGCCCTGGGGACAAAGGGGGGTCCCCTGAATGTCACAACGGGCCCTGGGGACTAGGGGGGGTCCTGGGATGTCACAATGGGCCCTAGTGACAAAAAGGGTCCCTATGGTGCCACAATGGGCCCTGGGGACAAAGGGGGTCCCCTGAATGTCAAAATGGGCCCCAGTGACAAGGAGGGATTCCCAGGATGTCACAATGGGCCCTGGAGATAAGGGGGTGTCCCCAGGATGTCACAAGGGCCCTGGGGACAATGTGGGGTCCTGGGATGTCACAATGGGCCCCAGTGACAAACGGGGGCCCCTGAATGTCACAATGGGCCCTGGGGACAATGGGGGTCCTGGGACGTCCCAATTGGCCCTGGGGACAAGGAGGGATCCCCAGAATGTCACAATGGGCCCTGGGGACAATGGCGGGTCCTGGGACGTCCCAATGGGCCCTGGGGACAAGCAGGGATCCCCAGGATGTCACAATGGGCCCTGGGGACAATGGCGGGTCCTGGGACGTCACAATGGGCCCTGGGGACAAGGGGGGGTCCCCAGGATGTCACAATGGGCCCTGGGGAAAAAGAGGGGTCCCCTGAATGTCACAATGGGCCCTGGGGACAAGGGGGTGCTGAGGATGTCACAATGGGCCCTAGGGACAATGGGGGGTCCTGGGACGTCACAATGGGCCCTGGGGACAATGGGGGGTCCTGGGATGTCACAATGGGCCCTGGGGACAAAGGGGCCCCCTGAATGTCACAATGGGTCCTGGGGACAATGGTGGGTCCTGGGACGTCACAATGGGCCCTGGGGATAAGGAGGGATCCCCAGGATGTCACAATGGGCCCCGGGGACAATGGGGGGTCCTGGGACGTCACAATGGGCCCCAGTGACAAGGGGGGGTCCCCAGGATGTCACAGTGTGCCCTGGGTACAAAGAGGCGTCCCCGGAATGTCACAATGGGCCCTGGGGACAAGGGGGTGCCCTGAATGTCACAATGGGGCCTGGGGAAAATGGGGGGTCCTAAGACGTCACAATGGGCCCTGGGGACAATGGGAGTCCCCAAGGTGTCAGAACGAGCCCTGGGGACAAAGTGGAATCCTGGGATGTCACAATGGCCCCCAGTGACAAAGGGGTTCCCCATGGTGTCACAATGGGCCCTGGGGACAAAAGGGGTCCCCAGGATTTCGCAATAGCACTGGGGACAAAGGGGGGTCATGGGATGTCACAATGGGCCTTGGGGACACAGAGGGGCCCTAGGACGTCACAATCAGCCCTGGGGACAAGGGGGGGTCCCCTGAAAGTCACAATGAGCCCTGGGAACAGAGGGGGCTCCCCAGGACATCACAATGGGCCCTGGGGACAAGGGGGGGTCTCCAGGATGTCACAATGGGCCCTGGGGACAAAGAGGGGTCCCTAAAGAGTCACAATGGGCCCTGGGGACACAGAGTGGCCCTGGGACGTCACAATCAGCTCTGGGGACAAAGTGGGGTCCTGGGATGTCACAATGGGCCCCAGTGACAAAGGGGGTCCCCATAGTGCCACAATGGGCCGTGGGGACAAAAGGGGTGCCCAGGATGTCACAATGGGCCCTGGGGACCAGGGTGGTCCTGCGATGTCACAATGGGCCCTGGGGACAAAGGGTGTAGTGGCAGAGCCCCCCCCCGCCCCAGGGGGATGGGGTTGTCGCCAGCCTGGCTTAGAGGTGAAGCCAGAGACAAAAGAGACTAAAGGAGCACCATTAGAATGTAATAATGAGTGAGCAATCGCCGGACACATGCGTGCAGAGCGCGTGGACAGTACATGCAGCCTATCATGTTATTGTATAGCACGAGTTACAACCAATCACGTTGTTGTAAGGCGCGTGGACAGGGCAGCTTTGCTATAAAGCCAGCCCGGTCCGACAATAAAGCGAACTCTGTGAACATCACATTGGTGTGTCAGGTTCCGTGGCTCGCATGGATAAAGCAACACTTTGGTGACCCCGACGTGATCCTTCGTATCGAAGCAAGATCGCCGGAAGTGAAGACGCGAGGACGCCACCTGGGGGCGACACCAGCCCAGCGCTCAATCATAGCGGAAAGTAGGCCTACGAAGAAGCAGGTGGCATGGGAAACACGGCATCCGTGGAAGAAAAAATAATAGTGAGAAGTATTCTGCAGCTGGCTGCAAGAACAGGAAGAATTTTGGAAAAAGACGCGGTGGAGCGCCTTTTACTATTCGCCCAGCGTAAGGGCTGTGTTCGTTCGACGGACGAATTTTTTTCTCCCGGTACATGGGAGGACATAGGGACCGAACTATGGGAAGCGGTTACAAGGGGGAGCCGCGAGGCTTGCGATCTCGCCGGACCCTGGCGGGAGGTCAGGCAGCTGATGCAGGAAGTCTCAGAGGAGCCGGAGCTGTGTGCCGTCCCCTCGGAGCCGCCCGCTGCGAGCTGCCCACCCTCCAAGAACTCCGAAGAATCAACACCGCTGGTGTGTCCCGTATCAGATCTGGAGTTCTGGGGCGGAGAGCAAATTCTACCCTCTGCGCCCGTTGAGCCATTGCCTGGCTCCGACAACGAATGGCAGCAACCGGCAAGTTTCAACAAGCCAGGACAAGTTAATCCAGCCGACGTGCCTTTGCCGGAGGACCCGATGGAACACCGGGACGGAGCACCGCAGAATCGCCCTGACTGCCAGGAGGAGAGCCACGTGCAGAGCCTGAAGGACTTACTGAGACGGCAGGAGAGCCAGATGCAAGAAGTTCTAGAAGCTATGAAACGACTAGATGGCGGTAACAGTAAAACTTCGCGGTTAATAGCATATAAAAAGGCGTCAGATGCAATTAAGGACGGGCTGGAGGCAATTGGCAGGGAATGTGAAAAACGGGGAAAACAGGAAAGGGAGGGGGTGGAATTAGACCTCACTCCGGAGGAGCTCCGTATCAAAAGGGAGCGAATACAAAAATGGGCTAGACAATGTGTTGAAGATGGGATGTGGTCTGTAAGAGAAGCAGATGAATATTTGAGAGCGCGATATGGAAAAGGGCTGGAGACTGGGTTAGCAGATCGGTTTGCAAATATGCGTCGACTTACTGATCCACAGGGAAACACAAGGGAATTGTATAGCAGTGATAATAATGATAATTTGGGTGCTGCCCCTGTGCATCAGGGTAGAGATATTCCTCGAGATCATTCTTATAATGCAGGGCAACGTTGGCAAGGGGTAATCAGAGATGCAACTATTGAAGGGATCATGTTACCTGGTAGTATTACAGCAATGCCAGTGCACATAGATAATAGAGGACAAAGGCAGTGATCGCCTTTTGATTGGAAAACGGTTAAGCAATTGCAAAGTGCAGTTATGCAATATGGTATGGATAATAAGCATGTGATGCAGCTAATCAATTCATTTTTCAAGGGGCAAGTACTAACTCAAACAGATATTAGGGCATTGATGGAGTTATTGCTTCCTCCAACGGGGTATTTGCTGTTCTTGGACAAGTGGCAGGGGAAAGTGGAATTGGCAGTATTAGAAAATGTTCGTTTACCAGCTGATGATCCGTTGCGGTTAGCGAGCATGGACCAGTTACTGGGTCGTGGGCAATATGCGGATGGTGCTACTCAGGCAGCACTTCATCCAAGGATTTTGCAGCAAACGCAAGGGCTTGCCTTGGCAGCAGTGAAAGAATTGCCAAATAGAGGTAACCCTGTGCCACCCTATTCTACAATAAAGCAGGATCCTGGGGAACCATATATGAAGTTTGTAGATCGTTTGAAAGAAGCTATAGATGCCTGTCCTAACTTGACTCCAGAGGCAAAAGCTGCTGTGGGGAAAGATTTGGCTATGATGAATGCAAACACCCAATGCCAACAGATACTAGCCGGTTTGGGAAAAAGTGCTTCTTTAGCAGAGATGGTGGAAGCTTGCACACGGGTACCAATTATGCAACAGGAGGTAGAAAAAGCAAAAATACATGCTCAAGCCCACGCTGCGGCCTTGGCTGCAGCACTTAAGCCTGCAATGAAAGGTCGAAGCCCTTCTTCTCGCGGCCTAGCATGTTTTACTTGTGGACAAACAGGACATATTAGAAGAAATTGCCCTCAGTATACTCGGAGAGGGGGACCTAGTAATGGCACTAGTCAGTCACCAGCCCCTCTCAATAATTTGCGCTTTGATGGCACGTGCAGTCGGTGTCATAAGTATGGACACCGAGTAGTGGAGTGTCGATCAAGATTTAAAAAAGATGGGACACCGCTGCCGGGAAACGGGAGGACCAGCGCCAGGGGCTGGGGCGCGATGACACCACAATACCAGCCGAGAGGGGGAACAGCCATGGTTGCTTGTCCGAGCTCAGGGCAGCAACCTCAGGAAGCGCAGGCGTCGATCTGGCCGTGGGAACAGACGTCACAATAACAGACCGGTCTGTACATGTAGTTCCATCTACAGTAACAGGGCCCCTAGGGTATGGATTGAGTGCACTTTTAATAGGTTGTTCTTCTGCTTCAAGACAGGGGTTGTTTGTTTTGCCAGGATTAATAGACTCTGATTATGTTGGACCCATAGGTATTATGTTGCAAGTCTTAACACCCCCTGTGACTATTAAACAGGGGACCCGTATAGCACAATTGGTACCTTTTAAAGCATGTGTTCCAAAGGCTTTAAATACAGAAAGAGGTCAGAAAGGTTTTGGTTCTACTGGAGCCCCTGTGGTTGCTTTCACGGAAAAACTGACTTTGGACAAACCATCTAGGGTAGTTTCCATTATTGGGCCTGGCAGTGAGATTAAGAGGAAAAGAATGCTTTTAGATTCAGGCGCAGATGTGACGATTATCCCTCGCACTGACTGGCCTTTGTGTTGGCCTTTAGAAGCAGTAAATACCATGGTAGTGGGGATAGGGGGGGCCACTCCCACCCACATCAGCACACATATGGTTAAGATAAGGGAGGAGGGCGAGGGCTTAGAGGCATGGGTACGACCTTATGTTCTAAACACAACAATTGCATTATTGGGAAGGGATGTGATGTCTCAGTGGGGAATAGTTATGCAGTCACCTTTTTAATAATGGCCATTGCAGCGAGCGACACCCGGCCATGTATGAAGCTGAGTTGGGAAACAAATGATCCTGTCTGGGTGGATCAATGGCCATTACCAAAAGAAAAGCTCGCACATTTAGAGGAGCTGGTTGAAGAGCAACTCAGTCTCCGACATTTGGTCCCTTCCACCAGCCCGTGGAATACACCTGTTTTTACTATCCAGAAGAAATCAGGGAAGTGGCGTTTGTTACAGGACCTCAGGGCAATTAATGCAGTAATGAAAGATATGGGGGCACTACAACCAGGTCTTCCTACCCCAACCATGCTTCCAAAAGATTGGGATATAACTGTCATTGATCTGAAGGATTGTTTTTTCACGATTCCTTTACACCCAGAGGATTGTGAAAAATTTGCCTTTACTGTTCCAGTGCTTAATCATCAAGCTCCCACAAAAAGATATCATTGGGTAGTGCTACCTCAGGGAATGAAAAATTCTCCTACTATTTGCCAATGGTATGTAGATTTGGCTTTAAAATCATTCAGGCAACAACACCCTCAGATGATCATCTATCATTATATGGATGATATCCTTTTGTGCAATAAAGAGAAAATTAGTAAGGACATAATAACTCAGTTGACAAAGCAATTAGGTCAATGGGGTCTGGTTGTGGCACCAGAAAAGGTACAGCAAACCGCACCATGGAAATATTTAGGATATGAACTAACTCAGGCCATGATTAGACCTCAGAAGCTTACTGTGAAAGCAAAGATAGCAACCCTTCACGATGCAATGAAGTTAGTAGGGGACTTACAGTGGATAAGAAATGTTGTGGGTATTACAAATACAGATTTGCAACCGCTGTTTAGTCTCCTCCGTGGGGGACGAGACCCCCAAGAACCACGGTGCCTCACACCAGAAGCACAGAAAGCGCTTGAGCAGATTGCAAGAAAAGTTTCACAGAATACTGCTCAGCGGGTAAGATCAGAATTGCCTGTTACTCTCTATGTCTATAATACCAATAAGGAAGTGGCAGGACTTTTGGCCCAGTGGAGCACGGAAGAAAAGGATCCATTGGTAATATTAGAATGGATATTTTTAAACAGCCAAAAACAAAAAACCATCATTCAGAGGTGGGAAGCCATTGCCCAAGTGATAGTGAAAGGACTAAGCAGATTTCTGACATTGTCTGGACTATATGTTGCTAAAATTGTGATCCCTATTTCCCTCAATTTGTTTGAACAGATCCTTCTCAAACATGACGATCTTGCCTCAGCTCTTGCCCGGATTCCGGTGCAGGTGGACAATCATTATCCACCACATCCTATATTTAAGACCAACCTCCCCTTAGAGCCTATGTCAATTTTTAGTGAGCATCCACTAGATGCTATAACCATTTTCACAGATGCGAGTAGTCGCTCATGCAAAGGAGGCTTTGTATGGTTTGAGAATGGTCAGTGGCATTCACAGATTGTCATAGCTGAAGGATCGGTTCAAATTTTAGAATTGCGAGCGGTGACAGCAGCATTGCAAAAATGGCATAACTCTCCAGTTAATCTGGTAACAGATTCTCTTTATGTTGTGGGAATTGTACAAAGAATACATAGAGCACTTTTGCAGCGAGTTTCCAATTCCTTATTGTTTGAAGCATTGTTAGATTTGTGGAACGTATTAGATTATAGGACAGCACCAGTATTTATCATGCATATAAAAAGCCATACTAACATACCAGGTGGTCTAGTAGAGGGAAACAGCATCATAGACAAACTTGTGGCAGTAGCAGATATATCCCCTTTTGAACAAGCCAGACAAGCTCACGAATTCTTTCATCAATCCTCAGCAGCACTCCGAAAGCAGTTTACAATTACAAAGGAACAAGCTCGAGCCATTATCGCAGCTTGTCCTGATTGTGCCCGCATAGTCCCTCTCCAACAAAAGGGAGTAAATCCTCGGGGCTTGCAGCCAGGTCAGTTATGGCAAACTGATATTACTGAATTTGCACCATTTGGCAGACAAAAGTACATTCATGTCTCCATAGATACCTGTTCAGGACTGCTGTGGGCTACAGCCTTGACCTCAGCAAATGCAAAGGCAGTAAAACGTCATTTACTACAAGCTTTTGCTGTCATGGGTGTCCCTACACAAATCAAAACAGATAATGGTCCTGCATACCACTCTGACAGACTTGCAGCCTTCCTCACCCAGTGGAAGGTACAGCACCTGTTTGGAATCCCTTATAATTCTACTGGCCAAGCAATTATTGAGCGTGCACACCGTGCATTAAAAATCTCTTGTCTGTTTTGAAAAAACAAGGGGGAATTGGTGTGAGCCCAGAAGAGGTATTGATGAAGGCATTGTAGGTGCTGAACTGGCTTAATCCTAAAAGTGAAACTGAAATGGAACCGGTTGTTATGCACCAAATCAAAAATGTCAAAGATTTTTCCGAAAATGTGCCTAAGGTTAGTGTGTTTAATCCGACAACACAACAATGGGAAGGTCCTATGTCACTAATAACCTGGGGAAGGGGATATGCTTGTGTTTCTACAGGTAACCACAAAAATTCATGGATCCCAGCAAAGTGGGTGAGACCTTGGCTAGCTAACAGAGAAGAAACCGGTTGCAGTGATGACAACCCTTAACCTCAGACTTGTTATCGCTTTAAGCAATGAATGTAGCCAATGTTGAGAATACCACTTTGTAAAACAGAGCAGCAATTAATTTTTTGTTATTGGACATGTTCACAGTTATGAAGAGTTTGATTGTATGTGTTGTTTGAACTTAAAAGATAAAAAGATAGAAGATTTGCAGAACAAGAAAATAACAGAAGATACTGGGTTTTTTGGGGTGAATGCCTTGTTTGGTTAAAAGGAATATTGAAAACAGGTTTGTTCTTGTTAATTGTAATTGTATCAGCCTTAATGTTCTTACCCTGTATTTCACACTGTATTTAAAGCATGATATGGCGTATTGTTAATATTAAATAAAAGAGGGGGAGATGTAGTGGCAGAGCCCCCCCCGCCCCAGGGGGATGGGGTTGTCGCCAGCCTGGCTGAGAGGTGAAGCCAGAGACAAAAGAGACTAAAGGAGCACCATTAGAAGGT
This sequence comes from Patagioenas fasciata, assembly GCF_037038585.1. Lineage (NCBI taxonomy): Eukaryota > Metazoa > Chordata > Aves > Columbiformes > Columbidae > Patagioenas > Patagioenas fasciata. The sequence continues at coordinate 1,920,664 of NW_027288767.1, read as the reverse complement.
AACAATGAGTGAGCAATCGCCGGACACATGCGTGCAGAGCGCGTGGACAGTACATGCAGCCTATCATGTTATTGTATAGCACGAGTTACAACCAATCACGTTGTTGTAAGGCGCGTGGACAGGGCAGCTTTGCTATAAAGCCAGCCCGGTCCGACAATAAAGCGAACTCTGTGAACATCATATTGGTGTGTCAGGTTCCGTGGCTCGCATGGATAAAGCAACACCTGGGCAGTGCCAGGCGGTGTGAGCAGGACAGAGCTGAGCACACAGCGGGTGGGACGGGGTCTGTGACACGGACAGGGAGCAGACCCAGGGACAGAGACACAGCTGCAGGAGCACAGCCATGGGCAGGAAGAGTTAACTGCTACCAGAAATGCTGTGGATGGGATTTAGGAACCTCTCTCACATCCCCTGCAGTGCAGACACATTTCCCAGTGCAACCCCTGATCTCCTCTCCTCTCCATCAGAGCCTCTGCCCCGAAGCCATGGGGTCCAGGTCCTGAGTCTCCACCTCAGCAGCTGGACCTCCAGGGGAAGGGTTCCTGGAACGTGAAACACAAAAAAGGTGCTAAAAGTACTTGCTCTACAGTGTCATTTCATGAGTGGCAGCAGCACAGTCGGGTAAGGAGAAGGTTCCACAGCATGCCCGTCTGCCTTTCTGTCCTTGCTTTATTTCTCAGAAGCACTGCAGTGTCCTTCCCTGTTTCTCCACCTGTTCCTGGAGCTCTTGCTCTCTGGGGTTGGGGTGGGACATGCAGCTGAAATATTCCCATGGTATGCATGGTCTTAGGAGCAAAGCACCGTGACTCAGCCTAAGTAGATCTGCCGCTTATTCTTTTGTACTGCCAGCAGATTGTGGAAGTAGAGTATAAAACCCATCCTTATGGAGAGATCTGTGCATTTTAGGCTTAGTCTAAGTAAGTGGGACCGGCGGGCAAGGACTGAACCGGAACGGCGGGGCGGTTGGTCCTACGCAGGGACAGGAGCTGGACGCGACCGAGCGAGCCTCTCGCGGGTGGCTGCGGGACAGTGTACGCGACTCTACGAGTCGAGCTTTTCGACCCTCGCGATCCGTGCACACGCTCGGCGAGTCCGTGTCTGGAGTTTCGGGGCTCGCGCGTGGCGTGGGGATGCGGGTTTCGTGGCGGTGGTTTTTTTTTTTTTGGTGGGGGTTTATTTCGGCAGGGGCGGCGGGGTCGTGGTGGTGTCGTCGTGCCCCCCACCCGCACCTGCCGCCGCCGCCGCCGTATAATTTCACTTCGTGTTCCGGCTCAGACTGCACGGCGAGCACAAACACCCCCCCCCCCGCCCGCACCCCAAAGCGCGGTCTCTCCCGCCCTCGCCTTGCCCCCCGCCCCCTCCGGCCCACCCGCGGGAAGGGCCGGAGGGGGTCGGCAACTGCGCGCGCCGCGCATGCGCGCTCTCCCCGGCAACCGGCCCCCTGCCCCCCGCCAGGTGCCCAACGGTCAGTCGCTCGGAGTCAAGCCCGTCGGGCGGGCGGTCGCGGGGAGGCCAGCGCGGGAGCGTCTTGCCGATCGGCCGAGGAACCCCGCGCGCGGGTAGGCAGGGAGGCAGGCGGGCCGGGACGGGGACACGGGGACGGGGACGCGGTGTCTCTATGCCTCCCCGGGGGGAGGCAAAGCCGCTGGCGGGGTCGGTTTCTTCTTCAGCCCGCGGCCGGGGCGGGCAGCGGGCCGAGGGACCGAGCGAGCGAGCCACCGAGGAAGAAGCGCGGGAGGCGGCAGCACGGGCAGGTGAGGGGGTTAGGCCTCCGACAGCGGGGCTGAGAAACCGCGGGACGCCCGCGTGCCCCCCCCCCCCCCCCCGTCCACCCCCCCCCGCCGTCCACCCCCGTCCACCCCGGGCACGGAGCCGGCAGGGACGCCCCGGCTTCGCGGGGGGGAGGCGAACTCGCTGGCGGGGGGTGGGGAGGACTTGGACTACTGAATGTATTAACTGAACAAAGCGCGGGGTCGTACGTGGCACAAACAGTAAACCCAGAAATGCACATACTATCATGAAGCCTATTTTCTTCCACCAGGCTCCCCCAAATAAGTTACCCCACCAATGGCTAGTAAGTATAGAATTGCATTTCTGTACTGGTACATGTGCAACGCGTTTTATCTCCTCTGCTATTTTCATTATGGCTTCCCCATCGTTATCTCTTTCCAAACAACACTCCGAAGTATTCAGTTTCCCACAGACGCCCCCCTCTCTTCAGCTAAAAGCCAATCTCACGCTCCCTGATTTTGGTACACTGCAGCTCTGGTCTGAGACAATTGTCTCGCTATGAGATTCGGTGCCTCAGCCGTCTGGTTGCTTATTATTTCAACCACTGCTTGCAACCGAATAATTTGGTTTAGCATATATATAGGGGTACGGGATCCCCAGTTTCCACCCCCCGCAGTGAATCACTCCCTGACAGCCGGGCAGGATGGGGGTCTCGGGCCCGGTCCCACTGCCCTGGGCGCTGAGCAGGCAGCAGCTGCAATAAATGGTGATGGGCAACCAAGCACTGGTGTGGTCTGAGTGGGGTTCCATGGGGCAGGATGGGAGAAAGCCCCACTGTGTTTGCTTTTTCAGGAGAAAAATAAGTGCTAAAAAGCCACTTTGGGGGTGCCCAGGTGGATCCAGTGGTATCCAGACCCCCCCCAGAGGGAGCATCCCCCAGCACCCCCAAGTCCTTCGCAGGGCTGCTCTCAGGCCCTCCATCCCCAGCTTGTGTTGATAGCCGTGGTTGCCCGGGGCAGCTGCGTCTCCCAGGCGAGCTGGGTCCCGCCCCGGCCCGCCCCCGGCTCCTCGCAGTGTCCCTTCCCCCGGGCAACGCGGCTCTTCCCCGCAAACACCCGCCGGTGCCGGCCGGATGGAGCAGGCGGTGGAGCCGGTGCCCGGCGCCGAGCGGCTGTGCCGGTGCGCGGCGCGGGGGCTGGGGGTGCCGGCGGAGCGCTGGGAGCGCTGGGCAGGCGGGGAGGCGGCGGGGCCGCTGCTGCAGAGCTTCCTGGCGGGGCCGGCGGGGCCGGCGCTGCTGCTCTGGCGGGGCCCGGCCGGGGAGCTGGAGCTGGGGCCGCCCCCGCCGCCCCCCGCCGCCCGCCGCAAGGGGCTGTTCTTCCTGCGGGCCCCCGGCGCCGGCCCCGGGGAGCTGCTCTGCGGGGACCTGCCCGCCGATGCCCTGCGGCACTTTGCCGCCCTCGTGGAGGAGGTGAGGATGAGGGGCCACGGGGGCAGGCTCAACATGAGGAGAAATTTGTTTGCTAGGAGGTGCCAGAGCCTGGCCCAGGCTGCCCAGGGCGGGTGTGGAGTCTCCTTCTCTGAGACATTGAAACTCGCCTGGACCCACCTGTGTGATCTGCTCTGTGACCCTGCGTGAGCAGGGCTTGGACTGGGGGATCTGCAGAGATCCCTTCAACCTAACCAGGCTGGGATCCTGTGAGGCCTGGGCAGCCCCGGAGGTGCAGAGGGAGCCCTGGCACCCATGAGTACCGGGTGCCCCTCGCACATGGCAGCGGGGAAGGTGTCCCCTCCTACAGACAGGCTCCTTGGCCTCCCTCCCTTCTCTGCTGATGCACTTGTACCCTTAACTCTGCCCTTTGCAGTACCATGGACGGCTTTAGAACTCATATAAACCACCTGAATGCTGATCCACATCAGCTCTGTCTATCAGTGGGGTCCTTGTGGGACTGATGTACCCACAGGTGCTGGAGGGGACATCTGCAGGTCACCTACTCCAAACCCCTGCTCAAGCAGGGCCATCCAGAGCCAGTTGCCCAGGGCCATGTCCAGGTAGCTCTTCATTATCTCTAAGGATGGAGACTTCACAACCTCTTTGAGCAACCTGGGCCAGTGCTCGATTACTCTCATAGTGAAAAAGTGTTTTGTGATGTTCAGGAGCCTCCTGTAGCTCAGTGTCGGGTTATCTCAGGTGGGCTGATGTTTTCTTAAAGAGATCGTCAAGAGGTTCGAGTGCTTTTGCTTTGCTGTGTTATTAGCCTGAACTAGACAATGTTGTTTCGGTTTATTCCTGATGGCTCCTCGCCTGGAGAAGTCTCAGGAATGAGGCTGTAATGGGAAAGCAGAGGAGCTGCTGGATTTGAGAAGCTCTGATCATGATGTTTGGTATATTAAGATGGTGACTGATAGATTGGATTCCCAAGAGCAGGCTGCCAGACTGGTTATCCTGGTTTTGTGAGAAAACACATTATTTATACGGGGAGCTTTTGTTTTGATGAGCCCCGTGGTCTTGCGAAGTCTGCACAAACAGTGGTTTTGCATCACGGCTGGCCAATAGCATTGCAAGCACCGTCTGCTATGGGTAGATGGTGGGGTAGGAACACTTTGGCAGATCCTGTTAAATCCTGTTTTCTGAATGCCTTTGGGAGCCGGGATTGTGCGTCCCAGCTGCGTGTTTGCAGGCTTTGCTCTCCCCTGTGCAGACATGCAGTATTTCTGCAGGGAGCAGATTGTGCCTGGTTTTCATCCTATTTTCCTCTCAAGCTTCACTTGAAGGCAAAAGCAGCGGTGGTGCTGGGTCAGGCAGATGGGGTGGGTCTGCGTGAAGGTGAAAAAGGTCTTGAATTTCCTGGGGTTGGGGTCGTGTGTTCCTCTGCCCACACTTTGTCTTTATTCGGTGAGGGGTCACAGCTGGTGACCTTGTCCACTTGTTGCTTCACTCCTGCGGTGCCGAAGGGAACACACCTGCTCTGTGGGCTGGGGCTTCATCCTGAGTCCAGTTATCATTTTAACAGTCAGAAAGAAAATGAACGGCTATCATTTGCCTGGTTACAACATCACTGGCATTAGCAGTCCACGTGCTTTAAGTAATAGAGACACATCTTGCTAATAATGCAGCTAAAACTGCTGAAGGTGAACTCGTCAGCACCTGCCCGTGTGTTCCCTGGGGTTGTGCTCCCCCTTCCCACGGCTCCCTGGGCACGAAGGTGGCTGGTCGGGTCTTCTTCGGGTCTACAGAGCCAGCCACAGTTCCAAAGAGTCTTCAGCATCCTGGGACAGCACCATGGAGGTGCTGAGCTGCTTTATTCCGTTTCAATTTTATGTCCATTTGCAGCTATTTTTATGCCTTTAGTCACCTCCCCCCCCTCCCCTACCCCCACCCTGAGTCCAGTAACACAAAGGGCTGTTGTTTGTCACTAGGGACAACCTGGCTTTGTTAGGCTGTTGCCACAGGCTGGTCCCAGTGCAGAGCCAGCCAGGATAGGTGACAGACACGGTGTTGCTGTCACAGCTCAAACAAGCCAAAAGCAGCTCAAATCTGGGCAAACCCCGACCAGCCCCACAACCCCATGCTGCCGGGTCAGTAAAAGTGCTGATAAAGGCAAAGCTCCTGTTTGGTGGGCTGCAGCTGGGACCTGGGGGACCCTCACCACCAGTGTATCCCAGGGGGTACCAGCAGACCTTCCCTTGCAGCACACTGAGCTCAGCCCAGCCCTGGCAGGCTCAAAGGGCAGCCTGACGGCTGTGCCCATGGGCAGGGACATGGGGACCAAGCACCGGGGACAGTTGTGAGGGCAAGGGACAGCAGCCCATGGGGCCATCTCCAGTTGCGGGCTTGAAAGGCTGGGAGAGCCTGGGGATGGGGCTGCTCACTTTGCCTACTGGCTTCCACCCTCCTTGGCTGCTTGGATTTGGGGAAAAGGGTGTTCTGCTGTATAAAGTGGGCCTGTAGAGATGCCCATTCATCATCAGCTGCCTCTATTTCACATGGGAACTGCTTGAGACAGCAATGAATATGGGTCTCCAGGCTTGGCCAAGCACAGACCTCAGAGCCTGGTGGCCCGTCCGTCTCCTGCTGCACTTTTTTCTCCATTGGTCTTCCGTGACTCCCGCTGTAGGTGATCGTGCCCATCCTAACGAACAAGAAGAACCATCAGGGCTGGCCACAAGTGGTGTCACAAGACATCGTGCGTCATGTCCACAACCTCAAAAGTACCATTTTCACAGTTGTTGGCCAAGTAGACGGCAAGACCTTGCTGCCTCTCCCAGCTGGCTCAGAGGGAATTGAGGACATTGATCTGGAAAATGAGAAATCGTGAGTACCACCCCAAAATAACAGGTTCTGGAAGGTCCAGAGAAGCAGATGCGTTTGTACATCAAGTTGTCATCGTGTCTGGGCTGCGTGCGTGCCCCTGTGGAACCCCAGGAGATGTGTGGGTGCAGTGGAATGAATCACTCCTCAGACAGGACGTGGTGCGGGTGGGATTTTGTGAGAAGTTACTGCTTCCAAGGCAGTGGGGTGACCTGTCCTCAGCTTCCCAGCCCACTTGGTGGTGTTTCTTGCTGAATTAAGTGAGTTAATGACTGCAGGGATGTAGAATATTTTGAGGGAGAATGGTATGGGGAGAGAGAATCTTGCTGGATGTGTGAGTCTCCAGGTCAGATCCTGAACCTGAATGGATCTGATGTGACAATGACTGGCTGTGCAGAGAGGTGGCGACTGGCTCTTCATTTCCACCATTCACTTTATGAACAGTGTTGTTGCCCACACTGCTGCAGACGTTCAGCCATTTTCTCCAGAGTGTAATTCCTATATTAAACCAGTGACAAAATCTTATGGGGTTTGATTGTTTTGTGGTTTTGAAATGTGAAACCCTGTAAAATCCAGCTGCCCACACGGCCATTGGAAGTAGATCCAACTGAGCAATGCACATCAACAAAGTTAATCACGTACTCTGTTTACTACAGCATGGAACGGATAGATAAATCTCTGGTGTATGCCATGGAGTCGGCCATCATAGACTGGAGCCACCAGATCCAGGAGGCACTGAAGAAAGAGTCTTCAGAGCCTCTCCTGCAAGGCAGCAATCCGAACCCGAAGGTGGAGCTGGAGTTCTGGAAGAACAGGTACCCAGAGCAGCCTGGCCAGTGCATGGTGCCCTGTGGTGCTGGTTTTGTGTAGAGGGAGAGTGCTGGTGGTGGAGCTGCTAATTCCATGAGTTGAGAAGAACAGGCCACTTGGGGTTCATGTAGGCTTCAACTAAGGAAAATTGCTCCCGCACAGAAAATCATCATGATCTGCAAAGTGCCTGGGAGGTCACTGGGCAGCTGGCTGTGTTTTAACTTAGCCCCACCACAGGGGCTACACCTCAAGGGACTTTTTTCAGAAATGCCCTTTACAGGATCCCAGGCTGGCTGGGCTGAAGGGACCTCTGCAGATCCCCCAGTCCAAGCCCTGCTCACGCAGGGTCACAGAGCAGATCACACAGGTGGGTCCAGGCGGGTTCGAATGTCTCAGAGAAGGAGACTCCACACCCGCTCTGGGCACTCTTTCGTCACTGTTCACTAGGAGCCATCCACAGGGGTAATTGCTGATGGACACCTGCTGGGGGCTGTCTGGAAATGGTGCATCTCAGCTGGCTGCTGTTCATCTGTCAGGGCCAGAGGGGCTTTAGATGCTCAGGAGCCTGGGAGTGGTATTTCCTCCTGCCCTTTGAAAACCTTTGTGCTGTACTGGTTCAGGCTGACTCGGGGCAAAGCCCTGCTGGCTGGAGAGCTGTTGCTAATGCCTGCAGAAACACGATGGCTTTTTTTCAGCGATGTTCTGTCAGTAGCAGAGCTGCTGTCATGCTGAACTCAGCACTTTCTGTCCTGTAGGGTTTGTCTGTGCCTCATGCAGCTTTCTCCCATTTCCACAGTCCATGTGTAGCTGGAGGAAGCCCTGAATCAGGCCCAGGGGAAACAGATGATGTTGGGGGACAGCTGATGGCCCAGTGTAGGTGGGTAACATGGCCACCAGCATCCTGGTGTGCATCAAGAACAGTGTGGCCAGCAGGCCCAGGGCAATGACTGTCCCACTGTACTCAGCGCTGGGGAAGCCAAACCTCAAATCAGTTTTGGGCCCCTCAGGCCAAGAAAGACCTTGAGGTAGTGGAGTGAGTTGAGAGAAGGGAATGGAGCTGGTGAGGGGCTGGAGCACAAGTGTGATGGGAGTGGCTGAGGGACCTGGGGGGTTCAGCTGGAGAACAGGAGCTGAGGGGAGACCTTCTGATCTCTGCACTGCCTGAAAGGAGCTTGGAGCCAGGGGGGGTCGGGCTCTGCTCCCCAGGAACAAGCGCCAGGATGAGAGGAAACGGCCTCAAGTTGCGCCAGGGGAGGCTGAGGTTGGATATTAGGAAACATTTCTTCCCAGAAGGGGTTGTGAAGCATTGGAACAGGCTGCCCAGGGCAGTGGTGGAGTCACCATTCCTGGAGGGGTTGAACAGTCACAGAGATGACATTCTCAGGGACACGGGGCAGTGCCAGGGGTTAGGTTATGGTTGGACTCGATGATCTTGAGGGTCTCTTCCAACCAACTGATTCTGTGATTCTGTGTCTCGGTTGCTGTAGGTGTGATGACCTGGAATGCATTTACAACCAGCTGACAACGAGGAAGGTCAGGAACATGATGGAGCTGCTGGAGAGAGTTGAGAGCAGCTACATCCCAGCCTTCGAAACCATGCTAATGGATGTTGAGGCAGGTGAGATGCTGGGGCAACTTTACCACAGTGCTGGCTTCTGGCCTTTCTTCATGGCCTGGTGTGACTGATTTCAAGCCAAATCTTTCTAGTTTGTGAATTGAGACTGGGCTGCTTGTGCTTGAGTCTAGGCTTTTGTTTCCAGGCTGGGACAAGCTCCATCGCTGGTCTGTTGAGCCAGACTCTTGCCAAAGTTCAGGGTGAATGGGTTTGGGAGTTTATTCTGCTGTAATAAAGTGTTTGCATTACTCTAACAGGACTCACGTCAACTTCCACCAGCTCCTCTGGTGTTATTATGCAGGAACGGGAGTTCAGACTAAGAGGACAGATCTTGTACCTAAGACTGCTTTGTTAGAGCGCTGCTTCTCAGGCTTTGGCCACTGCAGCCCGAATTTCCTTGCTTTGCTTTGCTTAGGGGAGTTGAGCGCAGCCCAAGGAAATATTGCAAATCCCTGTCTGTAGTGAAAAACAGTGTAGTCCTGCTGGTCTGTCCCTGCAGACCAACACAGCTGGACATCCATGTCCAACCCAGCTGCTCTCTGGCACAATGAAACCATCTAGACTGTGTTAGCTGTGCACGTGCTGGCAGAAAACACTGTTCTTCACCACTTCACGTGCAAACATTGAATCTCTTAAGGATCTGTGTCACACTCTGCATTGTGCAGTTTAAATGGGCTGGAGAAACACCCCTTATATAAGGAGCCAAGGGTTCATTGTTAAACTAATTAATACTTTAAGGGTTTAATCAAAATACAACAAATATTTGGTTTTAATCCGGCTACAGCGATACTAACCCTAATTGGATAATTTGGACTATAATTGTTAATTTCCATTACAGCGCAGTTCAGATTTGTGTGCACCTGCTTTTAAGTCTCTGCCCCTTTCCCTGGCATTGTACTGGTGTGGCTGCTGTTGGTGGATTTGCTGGGAGGGTGATGCTGATAGTGGGAGTCTCTTCTTCCTTGGTCTTGGGCCTTAGGGGTTATTTTTGCATGCATTCAAGCACTTCTGTCACTTCTTGTTGGTCCACAGGTTTAATTGCACAACGATCTGGTTTTATTAATGCTTGCGCTCTGGGGTAATTCTTCAGGGTAAAACCACAGAGCTGTACAGAGCTAAGCTAAAGCTTTCGACGAGTCAGACATCAGTTGCTTTACTGTTGACAGGTTTTCTATTACAGTCAGGACTAGTGGGGCCGTCGTCATCTGCCCACTGGACAAGGAGTTGCTTGAGCCAAAACTGAGCTAAAAAGGGCTCAGGCCAAGGCTGTACAGCCTGTCGTGCTGTACAGCAAGGCCGTGGCTCACAGCCATGGCAGCACTGTATTTTTGGTGCTGTTGGGCAAATTCCGTGTGACTTTTTAGCAGTTGTGGACTCAGGCTCTCCACGAAGCCCTGTCCCAGCTCCCTGTCCCCTGCCATCACATCAGCTTATTTCTGTTCTGGTTACTGCCGCAGGTGAGTGATGTTCACGAGTGAGTGACCTGCAGCACACAGGTGGCTGAGGGTGCTCAGTGCTTGTCAGGACAGTTTCTTTTCCCAGGCACTTTTCCATGTGGTGAGGCCAGCACCTAGCTGGGAACCCAGCACACCGCAGCTGGGTGGTTCTTACCGCTTCTCACGTCTCTCAACACAGCTTTGACTGAAGCTCAGGACGTTCACCTGCACCTGACACCCCTCAAGCGCCGCTTGGAAGACGTAGAGAGGGTTGAGTTCAGCGAGGTGAAGCCTTTCCTGCTCCCCCTGCTCCACGTGGTGTGTTTGATCTGGGTCACCTCCAAGCACTACAACATGCCCGTGCGGATAGTGGTGCTGCTCCAGGAGATCTGCAACCTTCTCATTGAGCAGGTCTGTGGCTGTGATGCCTGTGTTTGCAGTCCCCTGTGTCCCCTCTCCCCTTCTTCCTATTGTCCTTCCCTGGAAAAGTGATTCTTTAGGCAACATTTAACTTAATAAACAGGTTCAAATGTGTTCAACACAAGAAGTCCTTGTTTTCCATGATGGCAGAAGTGACCTCTCAGGTGTGATTTTGCTCTTCCAGGCCCTGGTGTACCTGTCTCCAGAAGACCTTCTGAAAGGGGACATGGAGGAGAGCCTGGGCAAGGTGCGAATGGTGCTCGGTATCCTGAACATGTTCAAAGAGGCATTTGAGGAGAGAAGGGAAAAACTGCACATGTATTATGAACCAGGCCAAGAAGTGAGGGAGTGGGACTTCAGCTCCACGATGGTGTTTGCGAGGCTGGACACCTTCCTGAAGAGACTGGAGATGGTGGAGGTGAGACTCTGGTCTTGAAAAACATTGCAAACCGTCAGGAGAACTCTGTAGCCAGGAGATCACTTGCTGGCATCTTTCCTTTCTATAGCTTCACCTGATACCAGGGAATGGGGCCACTCTTTTGCTGTTAGGTCTCCTGTTACAGCGAGTCTAAGACTGTGTTTTACTATGTCCTGCTCAGTGCATATGTAAGCTGGTCAGGTTGATAGGTGTGTTTTTTGCTCTCAGGAGTCCCGTTGGACTCCTTGCTCCTGTTGGGGCAAGAAAAGGAGGATTACTGGAGGTGTGGTTTGCACAGCTGTAAATAAAGCAATGTAATCTCCCAGGTCTCCTGGTGCCATCAGAGACAGATTTAGGTTATGGTTGGACTCAATGATCTTAAGGGTCTCTTGCAACTGAAATGGTTCTATGATTCTATGACACCCTAGAGCTGGGTCCTGCCTGTCTTGGAGAGGCCAGATGGCAGGATCCCCTTGGCTGTGCCACGTGGGCCTGGGGAGGAGCAGGGACACGTTCCTCACCAGGTTGTCCCTTCGCATCCTCATAGTCCATCAAACTGGGGTGCTGTGGCTCAGGGGTGTCCCTGTTTGCCAGATCTGTCACCTGAGGCAGGGACGTTGGGGTGTCATCCCTGAGCTCCCAGTGTGGCCAAGGGCTCCTTGAGCCACAGGAGATGTTCTGCAGAGAGCAGGTCTGAGTGTGAATGTGGGAGCTCCCTATGCTCTCCTTACCACATGGCTGTGTCTGGAGACCACAGACATACAGACACCATATGTACCTGTTATACAGACACTGTATATACCTCTTATACAGATACTGTATGTACCTCTTGTACAGACCTTGCATGTACCTGTTATCTCTCACGTGGCTAACCACACACATTCATCTGCTCTCCACACACATCCCAAATGAATTTCTTTGTTGATTGTTGCTGCGTTCTCAGTGTGTAGGGTTGGATGGCCAGTGTACAGGTTGCTGGTGTTTGCAGTTTTACTGCTTTAAATGTGCCATATACTTTTATGTGTTCCTTAATTAACTATGTTGAAAACTGTCATGACTGGTGCCTATTTTAAAAGTATTCATAATGATGGTTTCCAGTAGGGTTTGATGTGAAATAAACCAAATTATGCTGGTCAGTGTAGAGAGGAATATAAATAGACACAGGAATAACTGCAGGTTATCATGAGGACAGTGTTGGTGACAGGTTTACTGGGACCCTGTAAAGGCTCTGGGGCACTGACTGCTGGGATTCCATGGATGCCATGGGCACACTGTGGATATGGGCTGCAGACAAAAGCCAGTGGGGAGGTTTTGAGCTGGGGCACTGTGCGTTTTGACCAGTGTCTGTTTCCTCCTTCCGTGGCTGTCCCACACTCCAGGGACAGTAGAAGCTGCAGTATCTGGAGTCAGAGGGAGAGCCTGCGGAGTGAGCTGTAAAACAATAATTAAAAGCATAGTGCACACCAGCCTTTTAATGAGGAAAACTGCTGCATCTCTCTCCGTCTCAATTTCCCCTCATCACTTCATTTCAAGCAACCTTGCAAGACAAAGCAAGGGACAACTGGTATTTCCACATTATTTTTTTGCCTTACTAGGTATTTGTTCAAGCGGATGTGCTGGTGTGTCGAAGTGAATATGAATGCATATGTGCATTTGTTTTCGAATTTTCATAAAAGCTGCAGTTACACTGGTGCATGGGTAGCCCATGAGCACGTGAAGAGGGAAGGATCCCTTTCCTTTGGTTCGTTGCACTGTTTCATATTACGTGTCTGTGGTAAAACCTGCTGCCCTGCTCGGGTGGCCCCAGGACAAGTGCAAGCAGAGAGTGGCCACCAGTACATTCCTGTGCACATTTCTCCTGGTCCTCTGAGACAATGGATGTTCAACCAGCCCTTACTTGGCCCTACCTAGGGAGACAGATGAGGTGGGATGGCAGCAGAGCTGCCCAGTGCTGCCACCACCACTGGGGGAGCGGGACATTTTCCCAAGAGGTGACACTGCCAGGCTGCAGAGGATGGGAAGGGAAGGGAAGGGAAGGGAAGGGAAGGGAAGGGAAGGGAAGGGAAGGGAAGGGAAGGGAAGGGAAGGGAAGGGAAGGGAAGGGAAGGGAAGGGAAGGGAAGGGAAGGACCCGTGTGCCACCTCAGCAGAGAGGGCCAGCGGGGCAGGTGCTGCAACACCCACTTGGACACGTGGAGGTTTGACTGCGCAGGAGCTTTGGACAGTTTGGGTACCTGTAAACATTAGAAATCTGTCCTTGGTTAATACCTATAAAATTGGGATTCTTAGCTATGCTGGATGACATATAAGAGTCTCATATCCTGCTTTGGATCTGTCCTTTAAATACACTTAAAAGCGATTTTACAGTTGTCATGGTATTTCTAGTGGCTGCAGCAGGTCTCACTGGGCAGGGACGTGTTATGAGCAGCCACTGATGCTCAGGACAGGCAGATCAGGCTCCCCCCTTCCCATCCCTGCCACCCAGCCTGAGCACCAGCGCTGTGCTTGGGAAGGTCCCTCAGCAAGTGCAACTCTGTCGTGACAACTGTTGTCATCTTCTTTTGTCAACATCATGACCTGTGTCTCCCTCCGTTGACTTTGAAGGATCTCCTGGCAACTTCCTTGGACTTGATGAAGCTGGAGAAAATTGAATTCAGTGGGATTAAAGGGAAGACCCTGGGCCAGCAGGTCCTGGACATGTATGAGGAATTCCAGGAGGCATACAAGGTGTTTTCAGAGCGAACCTATGACTGTCTTGACCTGACCAACACGGTAGGTGGGACCAGTTTGCGGGAACATCAGGAACATGTGCATGTTTCCAAAGCAGCAGTTTCCTGCTATCTTCTTCCCAGCTCTTTCCTCCTTTCATTATGATCTGATCTGGTACTGGAGGGAACAGGGAGCCGCTGGCCTTTCCTGCAGAGATTTGGGACTTCTTGCACGTCTATATCTAACATATCTTGCTAGATCAGCACCTTAGATCAGTGCAGCTGGGAAACTGGGATTTCCATGAGTTATGCACAAGCTTTTGCTGTACATGGTGCTTGCTGAGGTATAAGAGCTATACCAACACCCACATCTCTTTGCTTTCCTGCTCTTGGTATTTACCATGTTTCCCCAAAAATAAGACCTACCCCAAAAACAAGCTATAGCATGATTTTTCAGGATGCTTGAAATATGAACCCTATTCAAAAAATTAGCCCTAGTTACAGTTCATAAAAAAGTCAATTTAAATAGGGTCCAGGCAGCTATACATGTAAAAAAGTAAGCATCTTTTGCAGCAAAAATTAATATAAGACTCTGTCTTAGTTTTGGAAAAACAAGGTAGTTTGCCTGATGAGGGCCAACTCAGATCATCTCTGGGATGTGTTCGCTCCTGCCTAGATGAACACATGGCATCTGGGGCTCTCAGAATTCAAGGATGCTCTATTTTATGATCAGTAGTGCTTTAATTAAAGGAATATTCCCAGCCCTCTGGGACCTGCCTGGTGTGGGGATGGGTGGCTCGTGCTTTGCTTCCTGCAGCTCCCAGTACATCTCTGCAGGGGGTGGCACGTCCCCAGTGTTTCTTGCTGGAAAGCTGCTTGCTCCATAGCACCCCTCCTTCAGCAGGGCAGGCACAGAGGAGAGGTGACAGTGGCTCTGCAGGAGGTGGCTTGGGTTTGGTGACCCCATGGCCATTTGTGTGACTCTGAGTCATGTTTGTTCTTTCAGTGCTCTAGTTTTGCACCCTCTGCCACTGCTGGAGCCGTTTTTTTTAGCTAAAACATGGCATCTGGATCTGCTGGAGCTCAGCAGTAGCAATAGTAAAAGCTATTTCCTTGCACTTTGTCCTTTGGAAAAGAGACACATGACCTCATTTTTAGTGGTTTTGTCCAAGCTAGAACAGAAGGACTGTCACGGACTGTCAAGTTCAGTCTTTGATTTGGACTCTTTTACGTGTAGGAAAACAAATATAGATGTTACTCTTGAAGTTCAAAGGATTTATTACAATTGAAGCAAGAAAAGCAGTGCAAGAAGATGATGGAAATTACAGAAACCCAGTACTGTTGAGTTTGAAAAGGACCTCTGGAGATCACCCAGTCCACCTTCCCTGCTCAAAGCAGGCTCAGCTAGAGCAGGACTGTGACTGGTCAGGTGAAATATCTCCAAGATTACCTATGTCCAAGTGTGGAGACTCCACAGCCTCTCTGGGCAACCTGTGCGAGTGTTTTGAAACTGCCTCACTCACAACCAGCTCACCATGGAACCACAGGCTTGTTTTGACTTGAAAGTAGGTTGGATTTGGGACTCAGCAGGTGCATCCGTGGGTTTTCTGGATGATGGTGTGGTCTTCAGGCCAAGTGGTGGGGGAGAGGGTGTGGAAATAGTCCATCTTGCCTGTAGGCTGAAGATAGTGCCATGTGGGCTGTGGAAAGCCCTCAGGACCAAAGGGTCCCTCCCAGAGAAAGGGCCAACATCTCAGCCATGGGACAGCACAGAAATGTTCTCAAGCTTCGTGAGGACTTTGCCACGTTGCGATGGCTGAAGATTGGCCAGAGGAGTGGCTTAGTTCACGGTGAATAAGAGAGGGCATCTCTGGATCGAGGAGTTACAGGTACCTTCCTAGTGCCATCTTGCAGCCTCACAGCTTGTGTTTTGCCTTTGTGCAGGACTTTGAGCAGGATGCCTTTGGTTTCCAGCAGAAAGTAGAAGACATGGACCGTCGGCTGGGCACCATTTTCATCCAGGCTTTTGATGACGCCTCCAACTTGGACCACGCCTTCAAGGTTTGTTTATCGCTCCCTTGCTCTTCCCTAAAAGGGAAATCAGGGCACCCGGCTCGGTGAGAATCACGCTGAGGAGACCAGGCAGTGCTGGAGCCACGGGCACATGGGGCTGGTGTTTGCTGGTGGGACAGTGGGACTTGTAGCTTTTGGGCTGCTCTTGGTTTGGGATGCTCAGGCTGGTGGGTCCCTCACAAAGCTTTTGGATGCCAGGAGATATATTTGTGTCTCTCTCTGCAAGTTGGGGGAAATCATGCTTTTTCTAGGATTTCCTGGTGAGAATTGATATTGTTAGTATCAATTTGTTAATATTATTAATACATGGATCTGTTTCAGTTTTGGAAACAGGTTTTCTAGAAACAAAGCTGGTTTATTTATCAATTAATCTATCTTGCAGAAATAATAAATGGTATTTTTTTTAAAAAATCAATATAAGCATTTGTAGAAAAGACTTTAGCAAGTGACAGTGTTTATCTTTGTAAGTTTTTTGAAAAAAATAGAAAATCTTGAAGCATTTGAAGAACAACAGTTGGAATGTGGTCCAACCCCAGAGAAAGTCTGAGAGGCCCCGTAACAAAGGGAGCAAATTTCCTTTTTCCAAAGTGCCCATCGGTGCGGACAGTATTGAAGCCTCTGGGCTGGGGAGGAAGGTCCCAGCTGATCTCTCTGCAGGAGTCGGGGTTGTAAATTTTTCCCCTCTTCTTTTCCTGCGTGTTCACCCCAACAGCTGCTGGACATGTTCGGGAGCCTTTTGGAGCGACCGGTAGTCGCTGCAGATGCTGCTGGCAAATACTCCGTCCTCATCAGCATGTTCAGCAGGGCCCTGGACCACGCCAGGCTGATCTACTCCCGGCACATCCAGGCAGAGCTGAAGCTCGGTAGGTAGAACGTGCTGAGTAAAATGGGTTTTACAGGGAGTTTGATTGAGATTAATTTGGGGGGGAAATGATTTATTTTTCTAAGGAACCCAAAACTTTACAAATTGCAGATGTTTTCAGCCTCTGTAGCTCCTAGTGGCAATGGAAATGCCTGGGAAAGCTCTGTTCTTAGTATTAAAGCAAATAATTGGTTAGGAGTAAAAATACCCTTTTTCAAATGTGTATGCATGATATGTGACTGGGAATGGAGACACATGCTGAGCTTTTCTCCCAGCGAGGCTGTGACAGGAGGTTTCTCTCCACATTTGTGTGCTGCCTCCAACACCCCATGGGACCTGCAAACCCACTCATGTGCTCCTCAGAATGAATTTATTTTGTTTCCCTTACAATGCTTAAAATGCAAAGTATGCGAGTGGGACTTTGTAACCAAGGGTTTAATCAGCCTTTTCCAAGTTTATTATTCCCCGTGACTGTTGGCACAGGGGGGAATGGGTGGATTTCTATCAGATTATGAGGATTCAAGTGTGTCATTTTGAACAATAACCTATTTACTTGCCTCAGAAAGATCATACTGGAACGAGACAAGTCCTGGACTGGAGAGAATCATGGAGAGAATCATTTGCTGTGAATTTGTGGTTATTGTTCTGTGGCTGTTAGATAAGACGGACAGAAGTAACTCCTGGTCAGAAATCCCTATGTCAGTGTTTGTGAGGGGCGGGGAATGTGTCCCAGGCAAGGGACACCTCACATCAGCTCAGGTTTGGACATAGTCTGGGCTTCTCGTTCGATCTCAGCTCCTTATTCAAGATCCAGAGGCACTTGCCTTGGTCACAGACCTACATCAGTGTGGCAGATGTTGGATTTAAGGAAGGAAGCTGGGAAATCAGAGCAGTTTTCTGCAAATGAGGTTCTGTTGTTGCATCTTTGGGGTTACAAGTGCAGTGTTCAGTCAAATGCTGTTCCAATGTGCCCTCCCCAGGATCCCCCCTGTGCACAAGAACATGCCGCCGGTGGCTGGAGCGCTGCGCTGGGCGCAGGAGCTGCGAGCGCGAATCCAGGTGCCGTTTGATCACTTCAGGCACATCCCACATCTGTGCGTGTCTGTTCCAGCTAAGTTGCTTTATGACCACCTTGCTATCTTCTCTGTAATCAATCTGATTTTCTTTCTGTGGTGAACATTATCCCATGGTTATAGCTGAAATAATTCTTAGTCAAAGAGGTGTGAAGTGGTTGCACTGGTGCTTTTCAGCTTCCTTGTGATCATTATTTTTTTTAAGAAACTCATTAACTGGATTTGTTTTGAAGCGATTAAGAGGCACAGTGGGCTATTCAGCTTTCAGACATAGTTCCCGGGTTGCAATTGAAAGAGGTATCAGAACCTTTCCTGCTGCAATCCCACTCAGCATGTTCTCCAGGACCTCCTCAGCTGCAAGTCCTGGTTCTGGCATCATCCAAACTGTGAATAGCAGAGAAGTGCTGGGCTGGACTCAGCTGAGATGGGTCGATGGAGCTGGGTTTGCATGTTGGGGAGCAGACGAGCATTTTGTTGGGCAGAAGAAAACTTTCTCAGCGTTAAACAAAGGAGCCATCTCCCAAGATCAAGGAAAGAAACCAATGCTGGTATATTTATCACCCAAATGCTTGTTATAACGGATGGTGTCAGGGAAGTATGGCCTCATACTCACAGCTGGCACCACATGAGACAACATTTAAGAGCTCTGTAAGCAAGGCAGTGTTGGACTTATGACAACTGAGGATGTTCCAGGGACTGCACCTGGTAGCTCACAGGAATGGCTTCACGTGTGCTGGTCAGGATTCTGTGTAAATGGATCCACTTTTTTAATGTACTTGACCAAAATAACTTGACCGTCACTGTACCATGTTTGTAACCTTCTCTCACTGTATCTTGCCATTAAGTGTCTTTAAGTGCACAGTTATTCTGCAGCAGCAAAGACATTGGTGCAATGAAACAAACTCTTGGGCTGTTCCCAGCACAGAGCCCAAGTTATCATGTCTGATTTGAACCTAAATGGCAAATTTTTGTCCACCATGAAGGACCCACATCTGCATTTCACACTGATTTTCTGTCCTCTGTTTAGAGTAGTTAATAACATGCTCTGCAACGGTGGTGACATGATGCTGTTGAAAGGGAAAAAGGATTAAAAAGGAGAAACAAAAGTGGTTTTGCTGGGATTTACTTGGATTTGCTCAGAGGACTTGTTTACTTCCAGCAGGTTTCTCAGCACTTGCCCAGCGGTGACTGCTCAGGCGCTCCTTTTTTCCAGCTTTTGGTTAAGTTAATTCAAGTTTTGTCAATATGTCCTCCAAAATCAACAACCATCTTGAGGAAAACTTGGATATTGTAGATGAAACAGTGGGGAAAAGACAGCATGATAAGAATTCCTCTGGCCTGCTGTTCCCTGGGCTGTACAGCCCTGGCAGCGTGGCCAGGGCTCTGCCTCCCGCACTCTGGGGCACCTTTGCTCTTCGGTTTGAGGGGCATGAATTGGGCACCGCCAAGAGCTTCATCTGCCGGGAGCCACACTCTGCTTCTTTCTGTGCCTCTTTGACCTCAGAAAGTGGTGGCTGGTGAGCAGAGGTTGCCCTGCTCTGTGCAAACACCGGAGCATTGAGTATGTTACGGAGACCAGTGTTCCTCCAGCAGCTCTGGGCCCTTGTTCTTCCCCCAGGACGTGGTTCGCATTTGCCAGTTGCCATGCAAACACCCGCAAAAGGGCGCACTGGGGCTTGGAGAGCTTTTGTGCAGTGAAATGGTTTTGGGCGATATGGTGGGGTTGGAATGTAAGATCCCCAGCCAGGCTCTGCCTGCAAGGTGGTGGGTGGTTTTGGGAAGGGGTAAATAGAGACTGCAGCCTCACAGGGCTAAATGTAACGCTGAGCTTGTCTGTTGTGCCACCAGCTGCTTGGACTCTGCTGAAGGAAGAAGGGTGGTAGAGAAGTATGAAGAAATGATCCAGCTGCTCGACAGGTAAGTGGTGGCTCAGGCATGACTGTAACTATATGAAAAAAAGCCAAACCTTATAGAATCATAGAATTGTTTTGGTTGGAAGAGACCCTCATGTCCATCCATTAACACAACCCTGGCACTGCCCCGTGTCCCTGAGAACCTCGTCTCCACGTCTGTCCACCCCTCCAGGGATGATGACTCCACCACTGCCCTCGCAGCCTGTTCCAATGCCCGACAGCCCTTTGGGGAAGAAATGTTTCCTAATATCCAGTCTGAACCTCCCCTGGTGCAGCTTGAGGCCATTTCCTTCTCCTTCTCTAAACCACCTTTCAGCACATTTGCAAGCCCAGGGCCTGAGAATGTCTCTTTCTAAGCCAGAAGGAATTTTGTGATGAGAGAGGAGGAGGAATCCTTTGCTACACACCACAGTCTTTCTGTGATATCTTGAAATGAGAAGTTTGCATGGGAGGGACAGGGGCTGTGCAGCCCAGCAGAAATGTTGGAACGAGATTCTTTTGGATGTAGGAGATGCTGTGGTAGAAAACCTGAGCTGACCAGAAGTCTCAATCCACTTGTGCCCATTCACAGTGTACTTACCGTGGCTGTAATGTGTGTATTCCACAAGTGGGAGTGGGATTCGTTGCACCTCACTTAATATCTTAATGTTTGATGCTAAAACTGAACTGATTGCTCTGAGCTTTTGAATGTTTGTCCCCAAATTTGAATCCTCTGCTAAGAATGGTACTTGGGGGATCTTTGTTTTCCTGACTTGATGCTGTCACTGGTTTTCAGGTGTTTGTCTTTGAAGCCAAGATCTTTATGGAGGTGGTGTGGGTGGGTTTTAAATATTCCTTGATGTTCTTCAGCCCTCAGAAGTGGACTTGGCTTTTATTTGGTTCTATGTCTTGGTGTGCGGGCTTGGCAGCTACGTGGTGGATGTTTTAATTTGTTTGTTTGTTTTTCGGCAGGTATCAGGAGAAGCTCTATGCAGACTGGTCCCAGACAGTCTCTGAAAAATCACAGTACAACCTTACTCAACCGCTTATCCGGCGAGATCCAGAAACCAAACTGATCACAGTTAATTTTGATCCCCAGGTAAGAACTAGCTTTCCTGTCTGCTGGAGGGCACGTCTCCAAGCTGTGCCCCACCGTGCATGGCAAGTCTGGTGGGATCACTACTAGATCTGTTCTGCTGAGGTCCCTGGAGCATCTGTTATGGGTGACATGAATTAACCATCCCCTTTGTGGGCTCTGTCTCCTGGTAAAATATCAGGATTACAGTTTAAGCAGCGCAGATTGTAATTAAAGCCAGAAAGTCTGTGAGTAGCCAGATGTTAACTGGTGTCAACATCTCCAGAGCAGGTTGGTTTGACGCTGGTGTGGGGAGCGTAGGAGCATCATCCTACAGACGTGGGTTCGTGTTATGTTTACCTGAAATCTGAGCTTCCTGAAAGGGTATAAAAATCCCAGGAAAGGTTTGTTTTGTTACTTCAGTGTTGTGGCTGTTGGATTTCCTTAATTGTGGTGCAGGAGGCTTCCAGTAGGTCTCTGTTCCCTAGGGCTGCCCTCTCCAGCACAGGGAGGCCTGACCATCCCCCTGCCCAAAGCAGAGGCAGGGTCCAAGCCAGCAGAGTGCAGAGGTGGATTCAAAGGTTCTGGGGCCTGATGAGAGCTGGGGCCTCTCAAATGTGAAATGCCATTTGCTGCGGAGGTGCTGAATCTCAGGGGCCTGGGAAAACATCAAACACTTCCCCCTTTCCCTGGGACTTGCTGCTGTTAGAGAAAAGTGTTGAGGTTCCAGAGCTCATTCCAGCTTGGCTCTCAGACAAAGGATTTGTCCAGCTCCTTGGAATCTCCTTGCTAAGGTGGGAAGCAAATGGCCCCAGGGGATGTTTTCCACCCTTCACCCTGGTGCCAGGGTTTGGAGCCTGTGACGTGCTGAGCATGTTCTCAGCTCCAGTCTCTGAGTGCTTCTGCGCTGCTCTCAGCTTTCCATACTGAGGCCTGCCTCATGTCCTCAGGTGCCTGCTTAGCAGCCCCTTCATGCCCTTCAGAGCAGATAGGAGCACCTCATTTTGCCTAAAGGGAGGATGTATTTGCAACCCTTCAACATTAAAGAATCTTCCAGAGCTCACCTTCCATGGAGGAGAGGGAAAGAGGGTAAGACATCCTTGACACCATGGTGGGGATGTCTCAGACATTCCAGTGCATAAAAGGGAGGGGAGTTTGGTTCTATCTCACTTGGCCTCCTGCTCCCTCAATCCCCTGCTTTTCCCTTCCTCCCATCCCATCCTCTTCCATCCACCTCCTCAAACTGCTCCCTTCACCCTTCTGCGCTCTGTCTTTCTTTCCTCTTCTTGTCATTGTGGACATAGTCACTTTAGTATTGTAGATACTCCTCACCCCTGCCATTGCCCATACAATATACTGAATTTCTGTCACCCAGCCAAAATGTGCAGTTTCAGGAGCATTTTCCCTCTCACAAGCCACTAAACTGAGCAAAGATTTTTTTTTTTTGTCTTAGAAGTGATATATTGCGTTGGAAGACCTTGCTGCTCCGTTTGTTGCAGGGACTCACTTCTACTTGGGTTTATAGTTTAATAACCCACTCAATCCCGTTCCATCACAACTCAAAGATGCTTTTGGTTGTGCCTCCTCCTGCAGGCACAGTATTGCTGAAAGACTGTATTGATGAGGATAGCTGAGAAGACCAGAGATCATCATGGCTTTTAGAGGCTGCACAGGGTTTGCTGGCTGGGTAGTTAACAGAGCTATATGTCTTTGATTGGGAAGCAAATCAGAGGCAAAGATCAATGGGAGGGAGATGGTCTGGACTAGGAGGTGTCCAGGCCCTTCTCAGAGCGTGCTGCTTTGTGAATAAAACAGCAGGAACCCCCTAAGATCCCCAGAATTGACGGGAGGGTGTCTACCAGGTGAATGGGGAGGATTGTCTCACATTCAGCTCTCTGCCTTGTTTCTGCAGCTGGTGTCGGTGCTGAGGGAGCTGAGCTACCTGTCTGGCAGCCGGCTGGGAGCCATCCCACCCACGGCAGCAGAAATCTATTCCTCCAAGGAGTCATACCGGCAGCTGGCGGCCAACTTGGAGCTGATGGTGAACAGATACAACAAGGTCCTGAAGACAGTCCTGGAGGTCGAATACCCTCTCATACAGGAGCAGCTGTGGGATATTAACTTGAAGCTGAAGAAGGCAGAAGAAACACTCAACTGGAAGATGGAGGGTGAGCTAGCTCTGTGTTAGGGCAAAAGAGGCCGTACAGGATTTCACAGAATCCCAGACTGGTGAGGGCTGAAGAGACCTCTGGAGATCTCCCAGTCCAACCCCCCTGCTCACGCAGGGTCACAGAGCAGATCACACAGGTGGGTCCAGGCGGGTTTCAATGTCTCAGAGAAGGAGACTCCACACCCGCTCTGGGCAGCCTGGGCCAGACTCTGGCACCTCCCAGCAAACAAGTTTCTGCTCATGTTCAGATGGAGCCTCCTGTGTTTCAGTCTGTGCCTGTTGCCCCTCACCCTGGTGCTGGGCACCACTGAACAGAGTCTGGTCCATCCTCTGACAGCCACCCTGAGATATTGATCCCATTGATCAGATCCCTCTCAGCTTCTCTTCTCCAGCTCAACAGCCCCAGCTCTCTCAGCCTTTCCTCAGAAGAAAAATGCTCCAGACCCCTCAGCATCTTGGTAGCCACCGCTGGGCTCTCCCCAGTAATTCCTTGTCCTTCTTAAAGTGGGGTGCCCAGAACTGGACACACCGCTCAGATGGGGCCTCACGAGTGCAGAGCAGAGGGGGAGGATTCACCTCCCTCGACCTGCTGGCCACACTCCTACTCACGCAGCCCAGGTACCATCAACCTTCTTGGCCACAGGGCACATTGCTCATGGTTAACCTGCTCACTTGGGTCTCATCAGATTCCTCCCATGTCCCCAGCCTCCATCACCTGGTTCCCAGTGACAGTTCACAGCAGGGCAGGGGACTCTCCAGCAGAGCCAGCACTGGGGAGACAAAGGGCAGCCCCCAGCCTGCCTGCTCCTTCCCATCTTACCTTGATCTGCTTGGGCTGGGGACAGGATCCTGATCCCTTCAGCTTCCCTCTGGGCTTTTGGGGAAGAGAGGCTGCCCTGTAAGCAGTGATGCTGAGGAAACGGCAAGATTGGGGTTTGTGAGAGCTGGCAAGGCTGGGGTTGAAGAGTCTGCTCCCTGCCCGTGCCAGCCCAAGTGACCCACTGTGTGGTCATGTCCCTGTGTCCCCAAGGCACTGCTTTCTCCCTGAGTTGTGCAGGGACTGGGACCCCTTGGCCCAGCCATCTGGCTTGGGACAGACTTCTCCCGGTGGGGGCCAGGGCCACCTCGTTATCCTTTCCAGCCAGATGAAATACTGTGGTTAGTGGTGAGGTTTGTGCACCGTGACTTTGGGATGATTTAACCAGTGTTCTTGCTTGATCAGTTTTAACTGCAAAGCAGAATGGAGGAAGACAATTTGTTTCCTCTTGGTGAAAGCAAACTGCTCGCTGTTGGAATATATATTTCTGTCATCAGGCTTGTGGTATGAACAGGAACAAGTGTCCTCCCTTGGGAACTTGCAAAGCAGAATTCCTCATGCTGAAAAACTCTTTCTCCATTGCACAACAAAGATGAAGGGACTTTCCTGCAGATGAAGTTCCCTGAATCTAAATGCAGCCCTCGCTGGTACCTTGGGCTGTCACAGCCTGTGTTTGTGGGGCTGTGGGTCCCTGCTCTAGTGACAGTGGCAGGAACACTCAGCCTGTTGTCCTTGTTCTCTCTCTGGTAGCAGATTAAATCTGGGTACGGGAAAGGGGGAAGTGTCAGACGTCCCCACGGTGCTGGTGCTCCTGGCAGAAAACAGAGGCTGCAGCTGTACCATGGATTGTTGGGGTAGGAGGGAGCTAGAAGTGACTCTTTTGGTTGAGGTGGTAAGTCTCTTGTGTTAATGATGGGTGAGAAATACATGAAACCGTGGGGGAAAAGTCTTATGGAGAGTGCACAAGAGCTTGGCCATGCAGCTCTGAAAAAAAGTAGTCAATCATCTCATTTTTTACCAGGTGTCTGGGATCACATCTCCATGGTGATGGATGATGTCCATGACCTCGAGCAGAGGATACAGAAAGCCAAAAACAATGTTGAGGAGATCCAGACCATCGTGGGATCGTGGGCGTCGCCCATATTTGTGAGAAGAGATTGTAAAAGAGAATCGCTGCTGAGCCTGGAGGACTGTCAGGACCGCCTGGAACGGCGTTACAGCCTTGTCCGAGAGTCAGGGCAGAGGATTCATCTGCTGGTGAAGGTGAGGGGGGACCTTCTCCAGGGGTTTGTTGACTCTTCATAGGCTCTGGGTGTCTCTCCGCTCTGGTGAAAATGTCCAGAGCTGCTTCACCTTAAAATTAACTCCCTTAACTCATTTGAAAAACTTACCCGTTGTTGATTAAGGAATACTTTGATGGGTGAGCTGGTACAGCTGAGTGTGCGGGGCTGCTGACCAGGCACCGAGTTTGGAGCAGGAGTGGGAGCCGATGCAGCCCAGTCTGGCTCCCAGTCCTGGTTCTTGTGAAGCCACTAGAGGGGAGTCGTGCATCAGGCTTTGGGATCCTGCTCAGAGGAAAAACTCCTCCGAAATATTCACCTTAAAATGGAGAGGCAGCTGGCTGTGGCTGACCTTTCTGCTTTAGGCTTGTTGTTCCTCTGTGGGAGCAGGAGGTGACGCTGTCAGTCCAGGGAGAAGCTGAGTAACAAGAAAAAAGCTGCTGTCTGAACCCTGGGTTTTTTCCAGTGGCTTTGCCAGAGCTGAGAGTCCTCTTTGCAGAGCAGGAGAAAGCCCAAATCTCTGCGCCTCACCTGCCCAGAGGTTTTAGCGTGTCAGGGACAGCACCTTGGCTGGAAGGCAGATGGATTTTAGGTCCAGCCCACTCCTGAGGGTCACCATCTGGCCTTGGACTCTGGAGAGACTGGGCTGACCCTCTCTGGGACACTGAGCCCTTGTTGCTCACCTTACTTCACTGTCTGCACTCAGCCTTGGGCTTCTGACCCACTTCTGTACCCTCTGAACCCACGGCGAGGATTTTACTATGCCCACGTTGTCCTGCTGCTACAGCTGTGACAGGCTCAACCACCTCCAGCTACACCCAAAAGATGGGAACACTTCCTAAATTGACCGGAGAGAACATGGGGCTGTGGCCAAGGCAGAAGGGCTGGCACCGCTGCTCTGGTGGCTCACAGGGCAGGACCAACTGCAAAGCAGCATGAAGGTCCTGGGGAGGGAAAGGCACCGTGGCCCAAAATAGGATGTCCCCATGCCTCTGTCCTGCTGTGCTGGTCAAACCTGGAGGAACAGCAGCAAAGGGGCCAAGAGCTGGTCTGCTGTGTTTCCCTTGGGTGTTCAGGTCTTCTTTTGAGCAGGTGAGTCTTGAGGCTGCTGAGAGAAGAGCAGAGAGAGTTTGGGTACGTGCACCCACAAGCACAGGCAGGACAGTGAGATGCTGGCTTGCATTGCCCTTTTGCACCAGGATGAGGCCTCTGGAGTAAAGGTTCAGTAGAACACCAGTGACAAGGGGGCATTGTCAAATACAAGGGCATGGGACGGTGAAGAGGGGGTGGTGCTTTCAAATGGGCATTCCCATAGTGTTCAGTCCTGTGAAGTTCCCCTTTCTCTTGTGTCAGCAAAATGTGGAGGTGAGTCTGCAAGGCACCAGAGCCCTGGCTTGCTCTGTTAACAGTTTAATCACTCAGCGTTGATGGGTAAAGTTGGGGAGCAGCAACTCTGGGTTGACTCAAGCCCAATTGGCAATGCCACTCTATCTTGAGGAGGCTGAGGCCAGACCTTCTTGCTCTCTGCAACTGTCTGAAAGGAGGTTGGAGCATGGAGGGGGTTGGTCTCTTCTCCCAAGTAGTAAGAGATAGGATGAGAGGAAGTGGCCTCAAGTTGCACCAAGGAAAGTTCAGATTGGATATTAGGAAAAAATAATTCACAGAGAGGATTGTGAAGCTTTGGAATAGGCTGCCCAGAGCAGTGGTGGAGTCACATCCCTGGAGGTGTTAACAAATGTACAGATGGGGTTCTTAGGGACATGGGTTAGTGGTGGAGTTAGGTTATGGTTGGATTCGATGATCTTGAGGGTCTCTTCCAACCAGAATGATTCTATGATCTCATGTGTGCCAAGCTGCCATGCCACTGGGAATGGCACCCTCTCCTGTGTCCCCAGAGATGAAATACAGCCAGCTTTGAACCCCTGGCAGCAGACTGCAAGCTGGACCTTACGTTTTTTTTGAGCCCGTGCCTGTGTTGAGAGCCCCTGGCAGGCTTAGGAGAAAGAGCCCTCAGAGGGCATAGCAAGGCCGGAACAGGATCACGGCAGAGCCTGGGAGGTGCAGGGGATGGATACCCAGGCTGGTCTTGTGGGTGTGGAAGAGGAGACGCAAGAAGGATGGGGCCATTCTGTGGCCTAGAAAACCGTGAATTTCCTGACTGTGAACTTGCCTGGAGGTAAGGAACGCAATAAGCTGAGAAGGGAGGCTGTAAGCCAACCCTTTGTCTTCTGATCCCAATCTTTAACTATTTTCACTTGGTTTATTTAAAAACCCTTTTCTGAATTTTAAAGTTCTCTTGTTTTGAGATGACCATTTGTAGGGCAGAGGTGTAAGCAGTCCACTTGGAAGGACTCATCCACCCAAGGTAACATTATACAGGCCACAAGGACTGAGGCTTCATGCATTGGGATGAGCCTTTGGCCCAGGTCTGCAAAGCACCCTTGAGCCCTTTGGCCTCAGAGAAGAGGGAGGAGAAGGTTGCAGGGCTGCTAAGTCTCTCACGCACTCCATTTTTACCTTGTGATTATTTTGAGTTGCTTCAGATGACAAAGCAGCCCTTGACAGAAGGAGAAAATTGTGGCCATGCTACCAGCAGCAACATCCGTCTGTCTGGTTTCTCACCCCCCGCAGGGCTGGTACCTGTGTGCTCATTGCCATGAGTCCTCAGCTGTGGGCAGCTCTTGTAGGACAGACTCAGCCCCGCTGTATTTCAAAGTGTCGTCTTTTTCTTCCAGGAAAACCAGAGCCTCTTACTTGCAGACCCAGCATCTGACATCTGGAAGGCCTATGTGGATTACGTGGATGAGATAGTTCTGGATGGATTCTTCACTGCCATTGAGTGCTCACTCAAGTACCTCCTCGAAAACACAGGTAACTGCTGGTTCCTCAGCTCTGGCCGTGATACCATCTTCAGTCTCACCAAAAGGAAGTTTCTGTTTTGTGCTTTGACTTGTGGTGGTCTTTCTACTCTGCCTCTTGCATTGTCTACAGCAAGTGCTGGAGGAGCCTCCAGACTCAGAGGGTAACTCTGTCCCCTGGTCACTGGAGCAAAGCCTTGCTCAAGGGAAGGGACAGAGATGACTGTGCACCATTTGCTGGGATTTGTGAACAGACAAAATTGAGGCATCATTCCAAGTCTGTTCTTGGGCATCAGCCATCTCCTGACCTCCCATGCACAAAGCATCAAGGTGACACAACCTTTCGTTTGTGGAGAGTCTCAAGAGTTGGTTCTGTGGATGAAAGACATGAAAGAAAAACCTCCATCGCTGAGGAGTGAGGAGAGGGGTCACCAAAGCAGAGCTCCTGCCTAAGGCTGCCACGGAGGGTCACTCTGCTGAGAGCAGCTGTGTCCAGCTAAAGCACATCTTCAGAACGCTTCCCTCCTGGATGTGGAGGCACACTGAGCTGGAGAATTGCATCCAGTTCCTCACCATCTTGTTAAAAACAAGCACAGAATTTCACATTTGTGAAACCAGTTGGTGTTTTATTTTTTCATGCCTTTCTCCACTAAATTAAAGAGCCTCTTGGTTCCTGTTGTTTTTCTCCTCTTTAAGTACTTATGCGCTGTAATTGTTCAGCTCTCAGACTCCCTTTTGATTAGCTGAAGAGCCTGGTCTCTTTAAGGCTTCCCTCCACAGCATTTTTCCGGTCCTTAAATCACTTGTGTCTCATCTGTTCTCCAGTATCTCCTGTGGGTACCAGAACACCAGCTGGTTTGGCAGCCTCCCCTCTGCGTTGTATGCAGACACAATGTCACTGGACCCAGCGAGTGGGTGTCCCACCTGCCTGGTGTCCCTGTGGGGCATGTGTGTGTCTTGTGGTGGGATGTTAGTGGTGGCTCTAGATCACTTTTCTCCCCTTCAAAAATAACCTGGCACCTCTGTTCTTCCCTACCAGATCCCAAGGCAGGGCTTCCTCCCCTGTTTGAGGTGCAGCTGGATTTGGTGATCCCAGATTTGATATTTCAACCCTCCTTGGACCCTGGCACAAACGATGGCTTCTACGACGTGGTGGAAGGTCTTCTCAACGACATCTACCGGATCTCATCGCTGGTGCCCAGGCTGGCTGAGCACAGCGGCTTCCTCCACTACCGGGTCCGTGGCTGTGGAGCTCCCTCACGCTGTGTGGCAGTGAGGAGGTGCCACGCTGCCCCCGCATCACTGCGAGCTCCTCTCCTCTTCTCTCCAGGCTGACATGGAGGTAACATGGCTGACCTGGCCGACATGCGCCATGAGCTGATGGGGCGTGTGCAGGCCGTGATGGCGGCCTGCTGTGATTACCGCAGTGCCTTCGACCACTACTCCTACCTGTACGGGGAGGACAGAAAGGAGTTCTTCCGCCAGTTCCTCCTCTACGGGCACATTCTCACTGCGGCAGAAATCGAGGCCCATGCAGAGAACGGGGTCCCTGAGTCACCTCCCACGCTGCAGCAGTTCCGAGAGCAGATTGACTCCTACGAGAAGATCTATGAGGAGGTGAATCGCATCGAGCCCATCAGCATTTTCCAGAGTTGGATGAAAGTTGATGCTCGGCCTTTCAAAGCGTCTCTGCTGAATGTGATTAAACGGTGGAGCTTGGTGTTCAAGCAGCATCTCATGGACCACGTCATGCACAGGTAGGAACCGTTCTACCTCTTCTTCCCAGAACCAAAGTGGGTTTCTCTTGTGTTGGCTGGGCTTTATCATTTCACACTGATAAGCAAAAGGCTAATACAGGAGCAAGAGGAGGGGGCACACACCCCCTGCCAGCTCCATCGCATCTCTGCTAACTTTCATCCCCTCGTCTCTGCTGGGAGCAGCTGGTCCAGCTGAGTGTGTAAAGTGCAAACAGTTCCACGAACTCGGTACCATCGACATCCTGCGAGCTGATGCTCCTACGACCTACTGTGTGGTGTTGGACAGGATGTCTGTTTGTCTGTTCATCCTGGTCCAACTAATCTAATCTCTTCTAGGGCTCTATGCTTATTTTGTTGAATTTGCCATCAGTAAAGCTGCATTAATGCCATGAGATACTTGCTCCGTTTCTAAATGCAGTGCTCTTTTGAGTGCACTCTCTGTAAAAAAAGTAATTTGGGTTGCCTGGCATGAGCAGTCATGGGGAGGCAGTTTCAAGGTTACAAAAAGGAGGAGCTTTGGATGTAAGTTTTGAATTAACATGTGTTCCCTGCTCTGAATAGCTGCTCAGCCGCCTGGTCTCTGCAGGATGATGTGTTAGGTGATTTGAGTAGTAGCAGCTGAAGGATGCCACAGGGCTTGGATGCTTACGAAGAAATATTTACAGACATATGTACTAGTGAAGGCTGCTGCGTGTGGTGGCTGCTGTGATCTCTTGTGTTCTTTTCAGCACGATAATTCCTGTGCAAAGAGGTTTTTGCATAGGTTAGAACAGGCATTTAGGAGTTCTTATTAAGAGCTCCTGACTCAGCAGTTTAGTCTTTAATAGGTGAAGTGTTTAGGGCTATGTTTTGGTCCAGCAGCATCCACAGAATTTAAGCGGGCACTTCAAAAGTAAGCGTTTTGAGAAGGGAAGAATGGAAAGGACCAAAGATCCAGGAGCCCATCAAGCTCTGCTAACAGTGTCCAGCAGCTGGTGAGATCAAGAAGCAGGTAGGGAAACTTCCCCCAAATAGTCTCCTTGTCTCTAACCATTCATACCTGAGGCCTTTGAGAGTCATGGGTTGTACCTTTGTATCTAAAGACCTGGATGGATTTTTTTTTCTCCCACAAAAGTTCGGTTGCTTTTCTGAACCGCTGTGAATTTTTAACATCTGCATCCTTCTGCAGCAGAGACTTACCCTCTGAAATAAGGCAGCGTGCGAAGAAGAATCCCTGTTTGTTGTAGCTTTACAACCTACCAGGTTCATTTGTTGAATTCTTGTATTGGAAGAGATGACATGAAAACTGTCCTTTCAAATTCACTCTCTTCAGACCACAGACCCGAGCTCACAGGTCTCCCTTATAGAATCATAGGATAGAGTCATAGAATCTGTTTGGTTGGAAGAGACCATCAAGATCACAGAGTCCAACCATAACCTAACTCTGGCGCTACCCCATGTCCCTGAGAACCTCATCTATATGTCTATCCAACCCCTCCAGGGATGGTGACTCCACCACTGCCCAGGGCAGCCTGTTCCAGGGCCCGACAGCCATTTCTGTGAATAATTTTTTTCCTAATACCCAATCTGAACCTCCCCTGGAGAAATTTGAGGCCATTTTATCTTATCACTTGCTACCTGAGAGAAGAGACCAACCCCCTCCATGCTCCAACCTCCTTTCAGACAGTTGCAGAGATCAGGTCTCCCCTCATCTCCTGTTCTCCAGGCTGAACAGCCCCAGCTCCCTCAGCTGCTCCTCGTAAGACTTGTGCTCCTCAAATGCCTTTTCTCCAACCTGTGAAGTCCCAACCCATTTATCCGTTCCTCACAGGAAGCTGTACCACATCTATGGATCCCTGTGAGCATGAACTGTGGTTCTGATGCCCTCAGCATGTTGCCATGTGATGGGCAGAGTTAGCCAGGCCTTTCCCTCTCCGTGCCAGTCCAGCTGCCTGGATGATTCCGGTAGGAACTGCTCTCATTTGGTGCTTTCCTGTTTTGTGTTCTACAGCTTGTCTGACCTGGACGAGTTCATAAAAACTGCTGACAAAGGTTTGAGCAAAAAGGTTGAAAAAGGCGATTATGATGGTTTGGTGGAGATCATGGGGCATCTCCTGGCCGTTAAGGAAAGGCACAGTGTCACCGATGCCATGTTCGAGCCCCTGAAGCAAACCGTCGAACTGCTGAAGACGTATGAGCAAGAGCTGCCGGAGGAAGTCTATAAGCAACTGGAGGTGGGTGAAAAGCTGCGGTGGACACGGCGGTTTGCCGAGTAGCCAGCGTCAAAGAGTATGAGCTTAAGAGCATTGCAGGAATATTTAAAGCCCCACTCCCTGTCATTAGAGGGCCTCAGTGGATAGTATTTTACTATTGTGGGATGTGCCTTAATAGCTCTAAATTTTGGAGTTATATTGAGGTTTTTCTTTTAAAGCAGAGATTAAGCCTTTTGTTATGTATGAAAAACATAGAATTGCCTGCTCCAACTCTCAGCGATTACTCTTGAAAAAAATTAATGCATTTTCAAATACATCTGTTAATTAGTTTGAATTATAATTATTTTTAAATAAGCCAGTTCTTGGCAACTGTGGAGATGGGAAGGATAATGTTGGCAGAGGAGTCGCCTTCTCATAGGACTTCAGTCCTCCACTAGGTCTATAACACCCAATCTGCTTGACCCAGAGGACATCACTGGGAGCACGTTATGAAAGTATTTCAGCACCTTTCCACATCTGGCCCTGATGAATCAATTTTTCTTTGGGGAATTCTTCTCATTTCTGGACAGGGGACCATGAGGTGACGGTTGGAAAAGCCTGTGGGATGCCCAGCCAGCCTTGGGGAACTGGCAGCAGTCACCATGTTACGGTGGAGGAGCGTGTGGCTACGTACTGATGGATACCCCTTAGTCACGGGGCGTTGTGTGCAGAGGGCTCTGTGTAGGACACCAGGTTTAAGGCAGAGCTTTTTGGGGAGAAGTTCCTCCCTCTGCTGCAGGCTTGGATGGGACCTGAGCGGGGTTCAGCAATCCCCCAGTTTTCTGCTGGTGCAGCCGTGATCCACGGATGGTTGTATCACCAAATCTGACACGGGTAAGGGTCCTAAAGATAACTGGATTCCTACAGACACCCTGAAAAACAGAAGAGCTGCATTAAATGAATGTTTTGGCTGCTACAGCAGCTTCAGTTCAGCATAAAAAATGGTGCTATGGGGAACCCAGCTCTGCTGATTCCTCTGCCCAAGAGCTGCTTGCTTGGTGCCTGTTTGTGCGTGTAGATTTGAACAACTGATTTATTTTTCTGACAGAAGAAATGAGGTATGCAGGGCAGCCATTCAGATGTAGGAGATAACAAAACAGTTTCCTTCTTTCTGGCAAGTGACAGCAACACATAGTTGAATAATTCATTCACTGCTGTACACAGTAGGAAAACCAAAGTAAGTTCCTCCAGGTACCGCTCCCTCCATGGCCATGAAGATGGATGGGCTGGAGCTGATAGTTTGTATGAGAAGGACAAGGAAGCAGCTCCATGTGTGCCCTGCTATGGTCATGGATAGTGATTTCTACAGAGACTGGAACATGAAGTGCCAGAAAGAGACCCCTCAGGAGGGACTGGCCCTGCTCTGGCCGCCTCTGCTGCCTCCAGGTTATTTCGCTTCTTTGCATAGTGTTGGTGCATCTCCATTAGTCTTCTCAACTATGTGCACTGGGATGAAAAGAAGCCCAAAGTCTTTCCTGTAGGCTGGCACAGTACCTGGGGAAGTGGGAGAGCAAAGCTGTGGGACTTGAGGACAGCAGAGCCCTGGCTGGTGTCACTGTCTGGGGTGAGGATTTGGCTCGAGAAGTCTAGTGAGAAGAGAAGAAATCAAATCTCTTTCTAAATAAAATCCCAGGTGCAAAGGGTGGATTGTTAGCAGTGCTGTGCACCAGCAGCTTGGATGCAGTCCTGAGAAAAAAACTGTCTTATTTAGTACTAATATTATACAGGCAGGCTGGAGGGATTTGCCCCAGAAAGCTCTGTAGAAGTCCTTCTGGCATAATATCTTCTGCTCTAAGAGCTGGCTGGAAATTTCCCAGGCTCTGTTTCTTAATTAGCTCTGGGAAGCCGGACGATCTGATGAACTTGCATCCTCAGCCCACCCTCCTGCCTCCAGCCAGCTCTGGGTCCCGCTGGGCTCGGTGTCAGGAGAACTGTGCTCTCTCAACCACCGAGCCATCCTGGGAGCCCAGGATCTGGTCTGGGACCCTTCTTCTGAAGTTATTTAACATGTTTTTGCAATCAGAGCAGTCAGTTTTAAAGTCTCAGTCTTCATTCGTCTTCAAAATTGTGGATAACTGATAAGTTTTATCCCAAATTGTGTTTAGCTTTTGCATCACAACAAAACTTCCTTGCAGTTTTAGGCATGGAATCTGTTGCTTTTCCTGTTCTGTGATTGTCCGTAAACAGATCAGTCACATCTTATATCAAATAGCAAATACTGCCTACCGTCATTTAAATTTTGCTTGCAGGAGCTGCCAGAAAAATGGAACAATATAAAGAAGCTGGCGATAGCTGTGAAGCAGCATGTGGCTCCTCTGCAGGCGAACGAAATGACAGTTGTGCGCAAGAGCTGTGCGGCGTTTGATGTTGAGCAACACAGATTCAGAGAGCGATTTCGGAAAGAAGCACCATTCAGGTACAGTGAAATTATAACATCAGAGAAGCCCTGAGGAAGAAAAGCTTCATGGGATCATCTCGGAGTGTCCTGAGGATGTGTTCTTGAACCCTTGCATACATTTCCTACCTGCTCACGGTGTTGTATCTGTTATGCCCTGGGTGTTTTGTCCCTGCAAACACTGTAAGGTGTTAGCAAGAGATTCAATCTGGATGCTGAGTGCACAATATTGCTTAAAGGGGTTGTCAGCAGTGCCATGTGGCTGCACCATCAATGGGTACTATAGATGTATCATGTCTGCTTTGTGTCTCAGAGGCACCATTTGTTCTATGTTTTCTTTAGAAGTTGTTACAATATCACTTATGAAGAATAAACATTTCTTTCTAGGTTTGACACCAAAAAGCCTTATCAACTGCTGGATACAAAGCACATTGAGATTAAACAAATGGAGTCAGCCATGACCTCGATTTATGAATCAGCTGGTCTGTTTGAAGTCATAGTGCCAGACTATAAACAACTGAAGCAGTGCCGAAAGGAGCTGTGTCTTCTCAAAGAGCTCTGGGATATGATCTCCCTTGTGGGCACTTGCCTTGATGACTGGCAGACCACCAAATGGGCGGATATTAACGTGGAAAACATGGATCTGGAGTGTAAAAAGTTTGCAAGAGAGATTCGGAATTTGGATAAGGAGGTGAGGGCGTGGGATGCTTTCACTGGGCTGGACAGCAAGGTGAAGAACATGCTGACGGCCCTGAAAGCTGTGGCAGAACTTCAAAATCCCGCCATTAGGGAAAGGCACTGGAATCAGCTGATGCAGGTGACGGGTGTGAGGTTTGTGATGGACTCGGACACCACGCTGGCTGACCTCCTGAAGCTCAACCTCCATAACTTTGAGGATGAGGTTCGTGGCATTGTGGACAAAGCGGTACGAGAAATGAGTATGGAGAAAGTCCTGAAGGAGCTAAAAATGAGTTGGAGCACCATGGAGTTTCAGTATGAGCCTCACCCCCGGACGAACATCCCGTTGCTGAAGTCAGACGAGGAACTCATAGAAACTTTAGAAGACAACCAGGTGCAGCTGCAGAATTTAATGACATCCAAATGTATTGCTTTCTTCTTGGAGGAAGTGTCCATATGGCAGAGGAAGCTGTCCACAACAGATTCCGTCATTTCTCTCTGGTTCGAAGTGCAGCGTACGTGGTCTCACTTGGAGAGCATATTCATAGGCTCAGAAGATATACGGGCACAGCTTCCTAAGGTATGAAATCCCAAATCCTATTTTTCCTGTGTGGAAAGCGTTGAAGAAGAGCCTCCATTACACAGAAGAAGGTTGTCTATATTGCCGTGTTCCCCCAAGCAGGACTGTTCTCTTGCTGCATTGCTTTCTTGGAGGCTCCCTTAATGCTACAGCAGTTTCCCCAGTGTTGCCCCAGGCTGTTTTTGTACTGTTGGTTGTGCCTGAACCCTGCTGAGAAACTGTTTTTCCTCCCCTCCACCATTGCACAGCAGATGCAGAGTTCCTGGAGGCTGAGCAGGAGGCTGCTGGCTTCCTTCAGTGATACAGGCATGTTCCCTCTTTCCTTGGAGGGGAGAAGACGGAGATAATTACTCAGATGGTGCAAATTGTCAAATCAGAGCTGGACCAGGCAGCTTTGCAGTATCCGCTTCCCTGCCTCCAGTGCTGGTGCAGCAGGAGAGCAGCTCTTCTCCCACTTCAGCTTCAGAAAATTGAGCAGAGTTGTCACTGATGCCCTCCTCAGGGTTGTGACCTCCTCAGGGCTGTCTTTGAGTCCAGCTTCCAGTCTTATTCCCTATTCTCTTGATTATTTAGAAAATCTTCCAAGCTTGTTCCTGGCCCCGCTGGACCACTCGCAGCCCTGTGGAGGAACCTGCCTTTCACTCACGAGTGACCCACAGTTGGCTGTGTGACCCCCGTCCCTGTTCACGAGCAGCATCGCTGACAGCACCACTGTGGGACGAACACCCACGAGGGGATGTGCGCAGCCCATTGACCCCTGGACAACACACTGTTCTGTCTCCAACCCTGCACTCTGCTCTGCTTGGACTGTTCCTCCATCTGCTTCAGAGAGCACGCTGTGCTGAGTGTCCTGGGGGCAGTTTTTGGCCCCTCACACCAAGAAAGCCCTTGTGGTGCTGGAGCAAGTTGAGAGAAGGGAATGGAGCTGGTGAGGGGCTGGAGCACAAGTGTGATGGGAGCGGCTGAGGGACCTGGGGGGTTCAGCTGGAGAACAGGAGGTGAGGGGAGACCTTCTGATCTCTGAACTGCCTGAAGGGAGCTTGGAGCCAGGGGGGGTCGGGCTCTGCTCCCCAGGAACAAGCGCCAGGAGCAGAGGAAGCGGCCTCAAGTTGCGCCAGGGGAGGCTGAGGTTGGATCTGGGGAACAATTTCTTCCCCAAAGGGCTGTGGGGCATTGGAACAGGCTGCCCAGGGCAGTGCTGGAGTCACCATCCCTGGAAGATGTATAGATGAGGAACATGGTTTAGTACTAGATTTAGGTTATGGTTGGACTCAGTGATCTCAATGGTCTCCTCCAGCTAAATGATTCTATGATTCTGGGCACACCTCGCTCACTGGGCAATATATACAGGTGCTGATAACCAGTGCCCTGAGGCTGTACCATGTGCCAGCAAGCTCTTAATATCCAGGAGCTATCTAATGTCATGTATGAAATTGCATCATGATTTACATTTGCATCCTGCTGGGCAGCTGTCTGCATCTCAGTAGCTGTCTGGCAGTGGTATGAACCATAGAACCATAGGATGTCCTGACTTGGAAGGACCCATCAGGATTGTCAAGTCCAACTCCTGTCCCTGCACAGGACACCCCACAATTCACCCTGTGTGTCTGAGGACGTTGCCCAGTCTCTCCTTGAACACTGTCAGGTTGGGGCTGTGACCCCTCCCTGGGAGCCTGTTCAGTGTCCAGCACCTCTGGGTGAAGAACCTTTTCCTCATGTCCCACTGCCCTCCCTGGCACATCTTCTGCCATTCCCTGGGTTCTGTCACTGTCACAGAGAAGAGCTCAGCCCTGCCCCTCCTGCTCCTGCTGAGGAACCTGCAGCCCCATGAGCTCTGCCCTCAGTCTCCTCTGCTCCAGCTGAGCAAACCCAGGGACTTCAGTCGCTCCTCATACGGTTTCCCCTCCGAACCCTTCACCAAGTTCATGTCCCTCCTCTGGACACCCTCCAGTAGCTTTATCTCCTTTTCTCCTGTGTCCCCAGCCCTGCACACAGTGAATGCTGCAGGTGAGGCCGCCCCAGCACAGAGCAGAGCGGGACAATCCCCTCCCTGCCCGGCTGGCCGTGCTGTGCTGGATGCACCAGGACACGGGGCCCTCTTGGCTCCAGGGACACAGGTGGCTCAGTCAGCAGCTTCTCTTCCGTAAAAGAAAGACTGAAGCTCAAAGTCTCTGTAGCTGAGCACCCTCAGGATGCATCCAGGGCTGGGGGGATGTGCTGACAGGCTGTGGGATGCTCACCTGGAGCTGGATCTGTGGCGTGAGTGTAGGGAGGGCTCAACCTTCCAGATGGAGCCTTGCTCCTGGGGCTGAACACAGGGTAGCGTGGAAGTGTTACCTGGACTGCTTGGAACACTTGTTCAGTGTCCCGCCTCACTTAGGAGGCCTGACCTGGGAAGAAGGGAGGAGCAGAGATGTTTTGAACATAGCTTGCTTTATTCTTCAGTGTTTAGCTCCAGAAATTCAGAGTCCCTGTTAGATATGGAGCATAATTGTTGATGAGGGCCTCCGGTGCTGACGTGGGGTTTCCATACCCTCATTGAAGGCAAGGAAGGGCTCTCCTCTACAAGAGTCATCATACCCGTTTTGTGGATGGGTGTTGGGATTCCTGTGCTGTAGCAGGAGGGGAGGAGTGCACTCACATGAGGCTGGGAGCCTTTCCACGGTGTGGGAGCATCTCCTGCTGCTGCAGCCAGGGAAACTTGGTACTTCACCTGGACATGGGAGAGAGAGATTTATGAGGTTTTCCAAGGGGAATTAAATCCCATGAAAATGGTTGGTCCTAGACATTGCCTCCTGCATGGAGCACTTTATCCACAACCCCTTTGGGATACAGTGACAAGAAGGCAAGTGCCTGTTTGCAGACTAGTTTCAGGCAAGTCAGTGGAAGAGCCATTCTGGAATGGTGGAGGGGTCCCTGTCTGCACTGGACAGAAGGTTTTCCCCTCAACCCAAAGACAGCACCCAGAGGATGGAGACCTTTAGCACAAAATCCATGTTTTACCATGAACATGTTTGTGTTGCTTTTTAGGACTCCAAACGCTTTGAAGGGATTGATGTGGACTTTAAAGAACTGGCCTATGAAACTCAGAAAACCCCAAATGTGGTTGAGGCCACCAATAAACCAGGTCTGTCCCAACAACTGGAGGACATTCAGAGTAGGTAGGTACAACTTCAGTCCCAGGATTTTGTCAGAGACTGGGATCAGCTCTAATAAGTTGGTTTAACCTGTGCTCCAAGGCTTTCCTTCTGGACTGTGCGTTCTTTGCATTCACACATTGAGTCTTTTTATTCATGATCCATCACCCTGAAGCCCCCAAGGTGGATTCTGGCTTTGCGTATGTGCAAACTCTTATCTTGAATATTGATTTGCACACATACAAAGCTAGGCACTCAGTTGGTTTTAATAACATGTGGCCTCACTGCCACCCCAAATTTGGTGTCTTAAATATCTATTTAGCAGTCCAAGCAGGGATATCTGCAGCAGAGCTGATCCCATGTGCTTTAATTAACAAAATTATCTTTGTGTGTGTACCCTTCACAGATGGTATAACTAAACTCCCTGAGAAAGACCTTCATGTCCAGAGATGGATACAGTTCTCACCTAACATATGAGCTACTCTACCTGGAACACACCTAACAAGTTAACGTGATAGCTGTTGTGTCAGTAATAACTATCCATTTAAAATAGAGATCTAATTTTACTTCCTAAACAGATAAGGCCCGTGTTCCCCACAGAGGACTCACTGCATGTTATTTATGAACTTTGAAAGCTCAGCAGCAGTTTAACATGTAAACACTGAGAGATTCATTTTAGAACGGAGCAAACAAGTTTCTTTTCAGGCTTCACAAGCACAAAAAGCTGAGTAGGTTTGAATCAGACTTTAAAATGTGCTCATTAGAATAAAAGCAGTTTTGGAAACTTTCATCCTAGTGTGAAATCACCTGTGGCAGTTGAGAGCTTGTCTAAAACAGTAAGTCAGACTGCAAAGCCTTTCTAGCCTCTTCTTCCACCTGTGTTTCTGCTTTTTGGTGAGGATTCTCTGACTCTTTGTCTGTTTGACCCTTGGGAGTGGAGAGAGATCTATGAGTTACTATGTGCTTTGTTATCTATTTGGAAAATGCTGTAAAGGAGCAGCCTGCAGGCTCAGCTCATGTCTGGCATTTCCCCATGGGAGGGGAGAATCTGCTCGATAACCCAAACTGTAGCACGACACATTAAAGGATATTCACCCGCCTGTCCTGGGCTCTATTTTTCTGCTCTTCTCCCCAGGTTGTCCCTGTGTGAGAAGGCTTTGGCTGAATATTTGGACATGAAAAGATTGGCCTTTCCCAGATTTTACTTTGTTTCTTCAGCAGATTTATTGGCTATTCTTTCCAATGGCACCAACCCACAGCTGGTAAGCCTTGCACTATGTCACCTTCACATTTTCCAGCTGTCAGTAATGTCAGGGTGGAAGATGCTGTCTAGGGACTCAGCTGTAGCTTATCCTTTCTTGAGTGCCTTTTCTCCCACCCTCACTTGGATTAACAATAACTCTTTCACTGCTGGCCTTCATCTGTCGTCTCTGAAAGGCAATGCGCACACCGTATGTTGTCCCATCTGTCCCTGGTGATGCTTGCAGATGGTTCTGAAAGCACTGCACAGAGCAGAGCTATGTTCTTGATACCATAAAAACAGTGGGTTTGTTTCTGCTGGGATACAGTGAGGTTGGGGGAAACCATTTCTTGAGGATCTCAGCCAAAACTTGTTGCTGAGCTTGGTTCCCCAAGCTGGGATGCCAGCAAACAGCATCTGTTGTTGAAAGAGCCACAGACCGGTCATTCAAATGTGACAGTGTTGACAACCGAGGGCTTGGAGACGTCTCTGTTTTTAGGCAGAGGAGACATCTGCTAGTCAGCCACTTCTTCCTTCCCCCATGCAAAGGTCTTTGGGATGGCCTGTTTACAGGGGAAGAGCAGAACACAGCCTGGAAGAGGTAAGACAGCTGGTGGTCAGACAGTGGCTGTGGCCAAGGCAGGACTTCCTTGGGTTGCCACCCACCCCTGCACAGCTCTGCTTGGCCTTGTTTGGGACGCATCTTTTATTCAGAGGTTGGTGCATAAAACCAGTCAAAACGTTCACAGCAAAAGGCGAGTGTTGGATGATGAACAAAGTCCTAATTCTGTCTTTTGGTAGCGAGTATTTTCACTTTCTTCAGGCTTTCCACCATTTTCAGTATTGATGTGAGCACAGGAATGGAGCAGGTTTGCATGTGTATTTGGAAATGCTGTTGTTTACCTCTAACCTTTAACGCTGCTTCTATCTGTGTCTGCTGCTGGGTGATTTCAGCCCACAGAGTATCATAAATACATAGTTGATTGATATTTAAAATGAAGAGGAAAAAAAAAACACAGGAAGCAAAGATACTGTGTTGAAATGCTCTGTTGAGTAAGAAGAAATTCCTGGTGTTTTCTGTTATTCAAAAGTATTTGCAGTAAAATCAAAGTAAATGTCAAGCAGTATCATACATAGATACACTCTCAGCCTTCCCAATGTAGTTTCAAAGTCTGATGATTCCTAAAGGAGGATTAAATACACAATGACATTATCCTCGTGAACTGGGTGCTGAACTTGTGCAGATTCAGGTGCGCTCGGGCTCTGGCAGCAGGATCGCAGCAAGTGCTGGGGTTGTGTCCGAACCCTCCAGACTGGACAGGGTCTGGGAAGGGGCAGCTGGGGATTTGTGACCAGAAGCTTCTACATGTAAGAAAAAGTTTCTACGGTTTACTTACGGTTTGAAAAGAGATAAGCTTATGGCCTCAAGATACGCTTAATGGCCTCAAGTTGTGCCAGGGGAGGTTCAGATTGGATATTGTAAAAAAATTCTTCCCAGAAAGGGCTGTGGGGCATGGGAACAGGCTGCCCAGGGCAGTGCTGGAGTCACCATCCCTGGAGGGGTTTAAAAGACATTTAGACGAGGTTCTTAGGGACATGGATTAGTGCCAGAGCTAGGGTATGGCTGGACTTGATCCTGAGGGTTTCTTCCACCCAAAATGATTCTGTGATCTGGGGGGATGCTGAGTGCCCTGTGCTTCTCAGAGTCACTTAGCACCTCCCAGGGTTTGGCCCTGCTTGTATGTGTGTGAGAAGCTGCGTCCACTTGCAGCACAGCTCATGAGAGGGAGGGTTGTAGTTCTTTGTGAGTCAGTGAGTCAGAATTAGATGGACAAATCCACCTCCACCCTTCCTTCTCTGAAAGCATCAGAGCATTGGGCATCTCACGCAGAATCCCAGAATGTCAGGGGTTGAAGGGCCCTGGAAAGCTCATCCAGTGCAATCCCCCCATGGAGCAGGAACACCCAGCTGAGGTTCCACAGGAAGGTGTCCAGGGGGTTTGAATGTCTGCAGAGAAGGAGACTCCACAGCCTCCCTGGGCAGCCTGGGCCAGGCTCTGACACCCTCACTGAGAAGAAGTTTCTTCTCAAATTTAAGTGAAACCTCCTGTGTTCCAGTTTGAACCCATTCCCCCTTGTCCTATCACTGGTTGTCACCGAGGAGAGCCTGGCTCCATTCTCCTGACACTCCCCCTTTAGATATCTGTAAACATGAATGAGTCCCCCCTCTGTCTCCTCTTCTCCAGCTCCAGAGCCCCAGCTCCCTCAGCCTTTCCTCACACGGGAGATGCTCCACTCCCTTCAGCATCTTGGTGGCTGCGCTGGACTCTCTGCAGCAGTTCCCTGTCCTTCTGGAGCTGAGGGGCCACAACTGGACACAATATTCCAGATGTGGTCTCACCAGGGCAGAGCAGAGGGGCAGGAGAACCTCTCTGACCTACTGACCACCCCCTTCTAACCCACCCCAGGTACCATTGGCCTTCCTGGCCACAAGGGCCCAGTGCTGGCTCATGGTCACCCTGCTGTCCCCAGGACCCCCAGGTCCCTTTCCCTCATTTCTCATCTCCCCTATGGGAGTTTTTCTACCTCTCTGCTGTAATTGAGAGAGGCAGCTCCTGTCTGGGACTGCTTTGGGAGCTTCCCCTTTCTGTGGGGACGTCAATCCTAGGAGAATCTCACCTTCATTGGCGTGGGGCGCGCAGTGATGCAGTTGTGTGTTACGCAGTGGTCTGGAAGAAGTGCTGGTGACCTGCTCAGCTCCCAGCAGGCAGATGCTGATGTTGAGAGCCCACAGCATCTCCCTGTTGGCTTTGCAGACTCAGATGGAGGTGAACAGGAAAGAACTGAATTATTCTTTTCCTTCTGGAAGAGTGCTTTTGGTGAACATGGTTGTTCTATAGGAGGTCTGGGCTGTTTATCATAGGTCTTAGGCAGAAATAAAGATCTTTCTTCTCCATGAAAGAGAATTTAGGATATTTCACTAGCACAAAATCAGTTTCTAGTAGTGGAAAAACAGGAAAGTTCATAGTGAAGAAAACTCCACGTTGTGCTGAGAATAGGATGAGGTGGAGAAATGGCTACAGACTTCTCATCACTACATGTAGGGAAATTTGGGGTAGGAGTCATGAGGTGTTTCAATGTTTTCTATGCTTTTGCTCTGTATGGAAGATTTCCCAATGGAGAAACATGATTTATTAAGGCATGTCTGTTTTCTAAATTACGTAGAAATAGGTGGAAGTATTACAAGAGACAGCAAGAGGCTTTTGTTGGCAGTATGTTGGCCACATTTGAGAAGATGTGGTGCTACCTAAATATCCAAGATATTTTGTTAACATGATTTTGCTTGTGACATGTATAGTGATCTTCATTCCGCTCGTCCTATCTCGGTTGCTTTATTTACACAACCCGTTTTGCAGGTGCAACGTCATCTTTCCAAACTCTTTGACAGCTTGGCCAGGATGAAATTCCAGCTGGACTCTGAGCAAAAGCCAACCAAGGTTGGCCTGGGAATGTACAGTAGAGAGGAGGAGTACGTCAGCTTCAGCGAGCCCTGTGACTGCAGTGGGCAGGTGAGAGGGAAGTCCTTGTCTATCAAAACTGTCCGGTGGAGTCTGCTCCCCTGCCCCTCGTGTGAGATCCCTTGCCAAGACGTCACAGAGCTTCACTGCTCTCCCTTGGTGCATGAGAAAAGCTGGAAGAGGTGGTGATTTAGTACCTCCTTACACCACAACCTTTCGTGTCACTCTGGATAGGTCCTCACTAAGGGGGGACGTGGATGTCGCAGTCCACTGTGAGAGAAAGAGCTGTGCCATTTTTCTGACTAGGTTCTTAATTTGATTTTTTCTAAGACCTTTTGAAGGTTAGTCTTAAAGCTTGCTACAAATATCCTCGGTGAGGGAGGGGATGCAGACTGAAAAGAGACTAAGCTATTCCATAGTACCTCTGCACGGGTGTGTTTGGCAGGAGAAGGCCTTTTACCTGTTTCTCAAGTCTTCATTATTTCATACCACGAGTGAAAGTATGAAATGTAAGAATCAAGCTACTGCTCAGCTTATCTATCCTGGTAGTTTCACCTTTCTGCATGGTCTATTACAGGAAGCTAAAGTACGTAATACTGGCTACTGAGCTCCCCAGCAATGGAGCTTGCTGCGTTCAGTCTGTCTTCTTGTTGAGGGCTTTGCCTGTGAAATATGAAATTCAGCAGGAATTGTGTTCCCAAGTTTGGCAGCATCTTTCTTCTGCTGCTGGCAGACTGCCCACATCCCACCAGGGATTCTGTCATGGCCTGGAGGTGGAACACACCTGACCAAATTATTCATTGACGGAGTTCATTTTGGTTCCTCCTGTAGCTAGAGTTCAAGAAAAAAATCTGTCTTCTGTTCTTGGTGTCTGGAAGTAGATGCTAATCCTACAGTACCAGAATTAGCCAAATCTACCCAGTCTGAAGGAGGCTGTGAGGTTTGGTTAACTCATAGAATGTCCTGAGCTGGAAGGGACCCACCAGGATCATGGAGTCCAAGTCCTGTCCCTGCAGTGACAACCCCACAGGTCACCCCGTGTGTCTGAGGACGTTGTCCAGTCTCTCCTTGAACACTGTCAGGTTGGGGCCGTGACACCTCCCTGGGAGCCTGTTCAGTGTCCAGCACCTCTGGGTGAAGAACCTTTCCCTCATGTCCAGTCTAAAGAGAACTGAGATGCTTGCCTCATTTCCTATCTTCACTAATTACCAAAGGCACTTAAGAAGAGCAAATGTGTTACTGGGATTTAATCTCTTTTCCAGGTTGAAGTCTGGCTCAGTCATGTACTAGACAGCATGAGGGCTACTGTGAGAGATGAGATGACAGAAGCCGTCATGGCTTATGAGGAAAAACCAAGGGAACAATGGCTCTTTGACTATCCTGCCCAGGTATCTGCCACTGCTTCTTATCACCACTCAGGCTGGCTCGTGGAAAGGTAGCTCTTGGGTTCCCCATCAGTCCTGCCCTTCCCTTCTTTCAGCAGCTGTGGACAGGCATGTTTCTGGCCTCCACCTTGCTATCCAGGAGAGAGGGAGGATGAGTTGTCCTTTATCCTGGCGGTCTCCTGATGGAGTTTTCAGGCTGAGCTCCATGCTCTG
Organism: Patagioenas fasciata; assembly: GCF_037038585.1. Classification (NCBI taxonomy): domain Eukaryota; kingdom Metazoa; phylum Chordata; class Aves; order Columbiformes; family Columbidae; genus Patagioenas; species Patagioenas fasciata. Next base: position 1,875,985 of record NW_027288767.1, on the reverse strand, counting down.
GTTGGGGCTCTTGGTTGGGTGACAGAGCCAGGGGGCTTGGGCAGTGCAGTCTGTACAGCCAGAGCAGTGAGAGGTGCAGCAGGAAGGCAAAGTGGTGAGGCCTGATAAGAGTGAAGAGCCCCTCAGATGCACCTCTGACAACCTCGTGGTCTCCAACTCTTCCTCTTCTGCTGTGTCAGGCATGTGAAAGGTGCTGATTTACTTATAACTAGCTGCTAAATGTGTCTATCACTGATATGGTGTTTTAAATGAATGTCATGGAGCAGATCCTTGTTGTACTGTCTGCTGTGACTACTGTATGAAAAAATACTTAATTTCATGTCACGGATGTTTCATCCTTGATCTCCCTGTGGATCCGACACTCTTGAACATAAGGAAGCTTTGGTATTTTCCCTGATACTGAACCAGCCTATTTCCCTAGGTGGCGCTTTGCTGCACCCAGATCTGGTGGACAACCGAGGTTGGGATTGCCTTTGCCAGGGTGGAGGAAGGCTACGAGAAGGCGATGAAGGAATATCACAAGAAGCAAGTGACCCAGCTGAACACCCTCGTTACCATGCTGATCGGGCAGCTCTCCAAGGGCGACAGACAGAAAATCATGACCATTTGCACCATCGACGTGCATGCTCGGGATGTGGTGGCAAAGATGATAGCACAGAAGGTTGGTGTTGGCAGTTCAGCACAGTTCTGTGGGTGCTGGAGAGGGGGCTTCAGGGGGCCCAACCACTGGCCATTCAGATCACTGCCGGTCTCAGTGGGAGACGTATGACTAAATTTATTTCTACAATGTTTGTAGTAAGTGTGCAGAAAGCCCCTGTAAGCCTGCAGAGCTGTGCTGTGTCATGGCCCTGCAACACCAACTTGTAGTTGCTGCAGATTCACACCAGGAGTGAGAGCGCGGCACTGCGTCCTGGTGCCAAGACATGTGCTGGTGGATGATGGTGGTGTGTTGGGAGGCTGCTGGACTCAGTCTCAGTTTTGACTTTAGAAAGTAAGAAAAAGCATTCAAGCTTTGTTCTTTGTAGCGTCCTTTGTCTGGTGTGGGGCCACAGGGACTTATGTGGGACTCCCTTCTCCTGCAACACCTCTCCCACACTACTCCCCTGTCCCTGACACCATGCCAAGTGTTTAGCCTTGCAGGTGGGTGGGAAGATGCCCTGAATGTATTGGGTTGTGGCTCTTCCCTCATCTGTGTCATCTCAGAGGCAGCCAGGCTGCTCACAGGGTTTCTGTCTTCAAGGCTCAGCTGGGCTCAGTGGTGCCTCGGTCCAGCCTGGGGTGAAGTGATGCATCTGGACCTGCCTGCTGGTTGTGCAGAGAGCGCTGGCCATGCCTGTCTTTGTCCACCTGTCCCCAGTCTGTTTCCTTGGTGCTGTCTGCAACCTCTTCCTTGTCTAGATGGCCTCTGCTCCTTCTCTCACTCTGGTTGCGTTATGAGACCTTCTTCATGACTTGCTGCTTCTTAAATCTATTCAGGAGTCTTTTTGTAAGGCTCTTTCTCTTGGCCATTAATTTTTTCCTCTCCCACCAATGTGGTCACTAATTTGGTTCCTCCCCTTTACTGATGGGAGATGGGGAGGTGACATTTCTCACCGCATTGCAAGGAGGCGGCCTTCCTCACCACACCTGCCTTGCAGTGAGGACCAGTCATCCCCCATGAAAATTTTATAGCAGTCGCTATTTTGGCCCCCGAGCTGCATGTGTCTGGCATCCCCGGCCTTCCTGTGATGGTGTTTGTGGGTGTGTTGCAGGTGGACAAAGCCCAGGCCTTCATTTGGCTGTCACAGCTCCGGCACAGATGGTCAGATGAGGAACGGCACTGCTTTGCCAACATCTGTGACGCCCAGTTCCTGTACTCCTATGAATACCTTGGCAATACCCCTCGGCTTGTGATCACTCCGCTGACCGACAGGTAAGTCCCTGGGACACAATGTCATAGCTGGGCTTTGCCACACAGGTAGAGAGAGAGATGCCAACCAAAGATGGATTTAGTTCAGACACCTGTATCCCTCTTGTTCTGTCTCCATGTCCCAGCACTCCAGTGGTCGAGCTCTAACTCTTATCTGGTTTTTGGTGGTACCCTCTGGGGAGTTTGTACATCAGATCCCTGGGTGGGATTCAGCTCACACATTAAAACACTTGTGGGTGTCTTCCTGTGCACAAGATGTCCGCAGTCCATAAAGCTGGTGAGTCTAGAGAGCTTTCATCCCATCTTGAAGCAGACATCTACCTGGTTGCCTCAGTGGGGACACCTAGGGTTACTTGAGATACTCTGTGTTGTCCCACCTGGCTTCCAGCTGCCAATCCAGAAGTGTAAAAGTCTCCTATGGACCCCTTGTCATATCTCTCCACCCTATGTGACATTTCAGCAACCAAGAGCATCTCAGGTGGCTCTAGTCACCTGTGTTAGTCAGCTGCGTCAAGCCCCCAGGTATCATCAGGTTTTGTTGGCTATATTGACTACACCTCTGTGGCTTATACAGGTAGTATAGATACTCACATGTGGACACCACCCCAGTGTCCATCATCAACATGATGGAGAAACTTTGGGACTTGCTGCAGCTTTGAGTTGGGTTCACTCATAGGCCACCTGAGCAGGTTTCTGTCAGTGACAGGTCTTCCAGAAAAGCTGTCCTTTTCTCATACTGCCTGAGATGTGCCCAATATCCATGAGTTGTATGAGGATCCAGAGAGAACACAAGCTGGACATGAAGAGGTTTGGGCAGACCTTGGTGGAAGATGAGTATCTCTTGGAGAAAACAGAGCTGAGCAGAGGTGGTAATTAATGCCAAGAAGGCTTTCAGCTCAGACATGACCCCTGCTCACGTACAGCTTTTCAGAGGAGAGGCTCTGCTGAGTGCAATGCTCTAGTGCTATTGCCCTGCAGCCCACAGTTGACCTATTGGACATATTTCCTTTTTTCATTCATCATTCACTGTGAAAGATGTTACATCACCCTGACCCAGTCACTGCACCTGACCATGAGCGGAGCACCTGCAGGCCCTGCGGGCACTGGCAAGACGGAGACTACGAAAGATTTGGGGCGAGCCCTGGGCATCATGGTGTACGTGTTTAACTGCTCCGAGCAGATGGACTACAAGGTATGGCTCCCACCTCGGCTGCAGTGCGGTCACATGGGGCTGGGGATGCTCAGGGCCCGAGCAAACCTGAAGGATGAGAGTAATCCAATGGTACCTGGGGTGCATTAGGAGAGGTATGACCAGCAGGTCAAGGGAGGTTGTTCCTTCCGCTCTGCTCTGCCCTGGTGATGCCACATCTGGAGTTGTGTCCAGTTCTGGGCTCCCCAGTTTAAGAAGGAATAACTGCACAGAGTCCAGCAGTGGGCGACAAAGATGCTGAGGGGTCTGGAGCTTCTTTCTTGTGAGGAGAGACTGAGAGAGCTGGAGCTGTTGAGCTGGAGAAGAGAAGCTGAGAGGGATCTGATCAATGGGATCAATATCTCAGGGTGGCTGTCAGAGGATGGACCAGACTCTGTTCAGTGGTGCCCAACGCCAGGGTGAGGGACAACGGGCACAGACTGAAACACAGGAGGCTCCATCTGAACATGAGCAGAAACTTGTTTGCTGGGAGGTGCCAGAGCCTGGCCCAGGCTGCCCAGAGCGGGTGTGGAGTCTCCTTCTGTGAGACATTGAAACCCGCGTGGACCCACCTGTGTGATCTGCTCTGTGACCCTGCGTGAGCAGGGCTTGGACTGGGGGATCTGCAGAGGTCCCTTCAGCCCCACCAGGCTGGGATTCTGTGATCACCTCTCTCCAAATCCCTGCTACACTCCTTTAAGCTGAATGCCTTTTCCTTCTCCTCCCGTTCCTTCTCTAAGATTTGCACAAGGTTCTTCAGGAGGCAGAGACCCGAACTATCTTCTCTGCCTCATTATGCATTTCCCTTCCTTTCTGGAGTTAGATTTCATGTGTAATTCTTCAAAAATGTTGGTCTGTTCAGTTGAGACCAAGGCTGTGCTGATAGTTGGACCCTGGTCGTTTCTTCTCGGCGTGCTCGCGACCTGGCAGCCCCTGGCACGGGGAGGGACCTGTCCTGGTTTTCTCAGGATCCTCTCCCAGAATAAACCCAAAACATAGTGAACCTTCAGCCGCTACAGAGCACTGAATCATTAGGCTGAGTCTTGCTCTCTGCCAGTCTGGCACGGTACAGTGATTTTGGTAGCCTCGGATCATATTTCATTTAGCTTATGGGCTCTCCCAGGAAACGGGACCATCAGTAATTCAGCACAAGTGACCTTTAAATGAAACTGGTGCACAGATATATCGAGAAAGTGCAATTAGCAGATAAAGTGGCAAGCTGCGCAGAGCTATAAATATTATAATTGAGTTGTGCCTGCTGTTTCCATGCACTTTTCTAAATACCCACAATAGACTGTAAATTGCTATAAATAAACAGGCTGGGAAATAAAATCAATTTTTTGCTGGAGTTGATTCCATTTATGATTTCACTCTTGTGATCTTTGTTTTTGTTTTGTTTTTCCAGTCTTGTGGGAATATTTACAAAGGCCTTTCCCAGACGGGAGCCTGGGGCTGTTTTGATGAATTTAACAGGATCTCAGTTGAGGTCCTTTCTGTGGTTGCTGTACAGGTGAGTGGAGAAACACTCATAAATAAATACAAACAGAGCAGAGCCATTCTGCAGTCTTTGGAGCAAGGGTAAAAATGGCAATTGCATATTGCCGGTTTCAGTTCTGTGTATAGGCAGGTGTGGGATTAGATCTCAAGATTAATCACATGAATATCACAGCACTGCCAAGATGTCGCAGTTACGTGCTGCAAAGATATTTGTCACTTTTCTTGCCCCAGTTACAGCATTTGTGCCAAGACAATTCTTTGTAGCATCTTTTCCCAGACCACTACGCACCATGGCTCTGTACCTGTTCCTCCTCAGGAAAGCACTCGTGTCATTAATCTGCTGTGAGATAATTGCAGCACATCGTTTCAAGACAGAGAAGCTGCCTTGACTTGCGGCTGCTCAGTCTGCAATGTAGGGAATAATTTTCACAGAGGGGAAGAGGGGTGTTTGGGGCAGATCCGCTGGACTTCTGGGGGTTCCTTATCACCCCTGGTCAGGCACAGGTTGTGTGTCATACTCAGGAAATGGGAATACATTCAGGATTAATTTTCTTAACCTGTCTCCAAAACTATATGGCTGTGGATTTAGTTCTGGTGTCTGTAACGACAGCTCTGCCAAGTGGCTTTGGAAGGTATTCCTGGCCAACTGGCACCATTCCTTGGAGGAATGTGTGCAGCCCCGTGGTGCTCCCAAAAGCCAGTGTCAGCTGGTGACACTCGGGAGCTGGAATCTGGGGCAGATCTGCGGCCCTTGCTGACGCGCTTGCCCAGGGTACCCTGACACCGTGGGATTAAACCTGGGACAGAGCTATTGGAGCGGTGCCCAGCTGGGCATGGGTGTTTCCCCTGGCGAATGGTTTCTCATCTCCTCTGTAGTTTAGCTGCTCAGTGCATTGTGTTGGTGAGTCTCGTGTGAAGCGCAGCAGCATCCCTGGAGAAGGGCTGGAAGGGAGACTGGCCTCCCCATCGTGCCAGAAAGTCCTGTGCTCTCGTGCTTATATATATAATCTGTCACTTCGCGTCCTCCTTCCCCTCCTCTTACCAGCCCATGAGGAAACCTGGCATTATTTTATACAGGGGAAGCCTTGGGGGGCTTCAGTGCAGAAAACTGAGGTGCCAAAGTGCCCAAGTTCTTCAGGATCCAACTGTCAGCTGAGTGCGTGTTTTAGGATCCTAATATCTGATTGAGGTGCTGAATTGTTCCTGGACTCCCTTTTGGGCTCAGTGTTATAGAAAGATATAAAGCTCAGAAGTTTCTACACTTCTGTAAATGTTTCGGTCAAAGACATTGTTCTTAACCCCTCCATGAACTCCTCATTCTTCTCATCTGTTTCACTCATAATTGGTACCTTATGTGGCATCCCAGAGAAGCCCCAGGCAGGTACAAGAGTTTATGTATCATTCCCTCTCAATTTCTCTTCCGTCAGGTCCTAGTTTAAAGTTGTCATTGAAAAAAAGTCTTTGAGGATCTTGAAATAAAAAGGGAAGCTGAACAAAAGAAGCCCAGGAATGACTCAACTGCTAATGGTTCCCTCGCTCCTGGCTGGAGCGTGGCAGCTGAAGAAAGCGGCACGGCCGTCATTCCATCATGGTGTCTCCTGGCTGCTGTTAGGAGTGTTACCATGGCCATGTTTAATTGGCTGTCTTACTCATGCAGCTGATGTCGATATGGTTCCTTACAGGGAAAAATTCGATTAATTGCTTTACTTTGAGATGGCAAACAGTAGTGAGGTTAGAGCGGTGAATAGAGAGAGATTTGCCCCTCGCTGAGGTGCTGTTTGCAGAGAGGTGAACTCCTCGGAAGGAGAGGAATGAGCAGAACAAAGCTGCAGTCAGGCAAATATAAAAAACAATATAATATTAGTGAGTGAAGGTGTTAGGAGAGGTTTTACAGCTTCTGCCTTCTGGTTTTGGTTTTAAATCAAACATCTGATGTCCCAAAATCTTTAAAAGTGATATCAAGTGGTCAGTTTACAACTGAGCTGAGGCCAAGCTTATTGGGAGGTGCTACCCCTTCTCTGGGCCTGGTCAGGGAACGGAGCAGGCACAGGAGGGTTTTGGGATGTCCTGAAGAGCAACGCTGTGTGGGGAGAGGTGAGATGGGTAAAGGGAATAATGGGCCCATATTGTGATAGACTTTGGGGAGTGCGTTTGGGTGTTGGCTGTGTTGTGGATACCTGTACTGCCCTGTGTCTCTCTCACACATCAGACCTCTGCTGGGCTGGCTGGTTCAGAGATGGTGGAGCCTCTGGTGGTGTTTTTGCTGTGAGATGTGCTGAGCAGTGTCCCACAGGTGATGTCAAAAACCAAGGTGAATGCAGGCAGTGCTGGGGACATTTCCCGCTCCTGAGTTGCTCTTCCTGACCCACGTTCATCATTGTCTCATGGAGCAAAGGTGTGAAGTCTTGCAACTCCTTTGCATTTTGACTTTCCACTCTCTTCAGCTCTTTTTTCTGCTTTGCCAGAGTTTGACTGAGATGGGAAATTGATATTGCCATGCTGATGTACTCCAAACAGTGTATAAAGCTTTATGCTGCCGGTAAAAAATAAAACAGTGATTAGCCCCATTTGTCACGAGGCCAAGAGTAACGAAGGAAGCACCGTTGTCTGATGTGTTTTTCATAAGTGAACGCTGATACTATAGTACTGTCTTGATTTCTAGGTGAAGAGCGTGCAGGATGCAATACGGGAGAAGAAGAAATCCTTCAATTTTCTTGGAGAAGACATCAACTTAGTACCATCAGTAGGCATTTTCATCACCATGAACCCTGGTTACGCAGGGCGAACAGAGCTACCTGAGAATTTAAAAGCTCTCTCCAGGTGAGTCCAGGTCAGGGTTTGTGACCTGGCAGAAACTGTCTTTTGGAACATCCAGGCTCGACCTCATGTCCTTGGGGAATTCACTTGCACAGGGCATTCGCAGGTAGTTTAAGCCTTGCACAACAGGCCTGGGTCTGGGCACGCACAGGCAGGGCAAAGGAGCTCTGTCCCTTGTCGTGGGGAAGGCAGAGGGTGACCTGGCTCATAAAAGAAGGCCTAGAAGATGAAGCTGCAAATGCGCTGCCTGTAAGACCTGTAGTCAAGAAATACTTGTTCTGCAATGCCTCCTCACCTGTCATTTTAGGCCGTGTGCGATGGTTGTGCCAGACTTTGAGCTGATCTGTGAAATTATGTTGGTGGCTGAGGGATTCATCGAGGCCCGGGTGTTAGCCAGGAAGTTCATTACTCTCTACCAACTCTGCAAAGAGCTCCTGTCCAAGCAGGTGAGCCTGGTTCTGTGGCTGAGTGGTATGATGAATCTCCAAAATCAGCAGAAACATGGCACTGTGCTGCTCAGCTCCATGGCTAACGTTTCACAGCTTTTATTTAATGGCTGCATTTGCACTGGCTGCTGGGGGAGGAGAGGGTTGGTGATCATCGGAGCAATAAAATTTTCAGACTGCTTTACTGGAGCATCTGCAGGGACAAAAGCATTTGACCAGCTGCATTAATGGGAGACCTTTCAGTGAGTTTAAATGACACCATGTTTGGGGTAGTATTCAGTGACCTTTTGCTTTCCAGTCTCTTCCTGTTGATTCTCCTGCCTGCAAAGGGTTTATGGTGTCCCTCTCTGAGTTCAGCCTTAGGCTGGTTCCAGGTCTTGTTAGAGTTGCTGTCAGTGCAAAGCAAATCAGATTTTTCCTTGTCATTATTTGTGTAGATCGAAGCTGGGTCCAGAGGAGACCTGAATCAGGATTCCTGATGATACAAACCTGATCTTGGCTGTGCCAGCATGAGGCTGGGTGGGATATGCTCTGTCGCAGAAACTTGGTGCTGTGCCTTGAGGGGCCTGGTGGAAGCCATGGCCTCCCACACAGAGCAGTCAGCTGTCGAGCTGTGCTCTGGAGGGTGTTAACAGGACAGAAATATGAACAGTTGTTTGTTGGCTTGAGAGTTCTTCCCATGCCGTTTTGTGGTACTTTTTCAGCAATGTCTTTACTGACCCCTTATTCCTGGACCTCCTCTGAGACCAAACAGGCTTGTCATCTTGTGATGGGCAGGGTGGAGAAACTTGGGTCTTTGGGGCCTCATAATGGACTCACAAGCCTTTCACCTTGGTGGCTCCTGCAGATGCAGGGGGCTGGCTGGCCTTGCTATAGGTGCTTTATGATTTAGGTGAAACAAATTGCTTTGGTCTCTGGAGTGCAAATCCTGCTGCTGTCTTACTGCCAACTGTGAGCCCATGTGATGGTCTGAACAGCTGAATTATTTGACTCTTTAATACTGTCCCTGACGGGAATCTCACCTACTGAGATGGAAACCAGGTCACTCAGGCTGGAGAAGGTCTCTGGCCACAATGCAAATAGCAGATTTAGATGTATTTTCATTGCTTACTAGTCTGGCAGTTTGGGAATGGTGGTTCTTCACCCTACATGGTACTGTCTAAGCATAAACTCATGCCTCTTTTTTTTTCTTCCTCTGGTGTAGGATCACTACGACTGGGGCTTGCGTGCCATTAAGTCAGTGCTAGTTGTTGCTGGCTCCCTCAAGCGAGATGACCCAGAGCGACCCGAAGACCAGGTTCTGATGCGCTCTCTTCGTGACTTCAACATCCCCAAGATTGTGACGGATGATGTGCCGGTGTTTATGGGGCTGATTGGGGATCTGTTCCCTGCACTGGATGTGCCTCGGAAGCGTGACCTGAATTTTGAGTCGTTTGTGAGGCAGGCTGTGCTGGACCTCCGGCTGCAGGCTGAGGACAACTTTGTGCTCAAAGTAAGACCAAGAGATCTTCTGCTACACCCACATCGCCATCAAATCATTTGGGTTTTCTCAAACAGCTTTGCTTCTACAAAGAGAGCTCTGCACAGCATTGTCCTTGCAGGCAGATCTCGCTGGAGGGCAGTCAGCTGTGCTGGGTCTGAGGCAGTTGCACCTGCTCCTGAAGTCAGCACTGGATCAGTCTCTGGGCTTCCAAAGGGGCCAACTTTTGTAGGCTCATGAAAGTGTAGCCCCTGGAGAGCAGGGCCTCATCAGGTGGTGGTTGTCAAGTATAAACAGCGCTGAAAGTTTATCTGCAGGCTGAGGATTTCACCCATTGTGATTAGAGTGGCTGGACCAAACTCAATTGTCAAATCTGCTTGTGTCTCAGGGTCACGTCTTTCTAAAGAGGTGGCCCAGTGGGACCTATTTTATAGACCTGAACTTCAGTTTGGCATCTTTGTCTAAAATTTGGGAGTGTTTTTCTCAGGTGGTGCAGCTGGAGGAGTTGCTGACGGTCCGGCACTCTGTCTGCGTGGTGGGTAACGCGGGCACGGGCAAGTCTCAGGTGATGAGATCCCTGAACAGGACTTACCAGATAATGAAGCGACGTCCTGTCTGGACAGACCTCAACCCCAAGGCAGTCACCAATGATGAGCTCTTTGGCATCATTAACCCAGCAACAAGAGAATGGAAAGACGGTAAATGTCATTTCATGTCTGAAATATGTAGATAAAGACGGGTATTTTTAATGAATTTCCCGAGCAGCAGCAGGGTGACTGGTTCTTCATGTGCAGGTCTGAGAGCCCAGGTGCTTGTCTGCTGCCTACAGCCACATGACAGTTTGTTGTTGAAAGGATACACAGGATGTTTTAGCTCTTTGATCTTCACATGGGAAATATAGCATAAGCCTACTTGATCCTATTGCCCTAAGAATAATTTTAATGCCCATTAATACCAACACTTACCAGTTCCTAAGTGGGGCAGGCAGGTTTTGGGAGTTGGCTGGACCAGTGATGGAAGAGATGTCCCTCCTGCACTGTGGTGTGCACTGGGACCCCAAAAAATGTCCCATCCCCAGGTTTTCATTGCTGATAGCACGCACAGCAGCCTTAACGTCAGTTTTTCCACTCAGTATGGCTGCCCGATCTCTGTAGCACACCAGCGTTTGCCAAGCTGTTGATCCTGCTTACTCCTGAGGAACATTTCAAACTTGCTGGAAGATTACAGAAAATCTGGAGTGGAAATGTTGGGTTGTGACTGATACATAAAGGCAGCTTCGATTTACGTGTGCGGCGGGTTTGGGAGGTGTGGGGGAGGTGAGGGAAGACATTACCATGAATCATCCACAGCAGCAGATGAGCTGCCACCCACCTCCCCTGGCCCCGCCATGGACCCTTCCCGACCCCCTGCTTTGCTCCAATGCCAGGTTAATTTCTTTCTAATTGTAATTAGGGAGCCTAAATCAAAGTGGCAGAGGGACGTGCAGGGTACAGCCTGAACTGTGCAGACTGGCTGCAGCAGTGGCTGCAGATCGAGGGCAGCGGTGACACCGAACAGCAGGAGGGACATTTTACAGGTGACTGTCCAGTGGTTTCTGGCCTGCGATGGTTTAAATGAAATAGTGGCACTCCTCCCTGAGCTTTCAAGGCAGATATTTTCTGCAGTAACCATTCCTGAAAATGTTGTTTCATGTTGTCAAAGACCAGCAAGGCAATCTTCACCACAGCCTAGCAAGAGGTGACCTGTTCCCTTACAGATCAGCCCCTGCTTTTCCGCTCCCCAGTTTTATCCTGTCACATTATCAGAAGTTGAAAAGGTCCTACATGTTAGGTGGTAAAAGGTCCCATATGGGAATCCCAAAAGTGTTCTTTGCAGAACAAAACTCTTCTTTTAAACCCCAAGAGAGCCGTGTGCTGTGGATGCACAAGGTCAGGACAGAGGCGCTTTCCTCTCCCCGCTGCCGCGGTGTATCCGAGGGAAGCCCCGATGCCCTGAGACAGCAACTGTTTCTGATGCTAATAATGTCGGAGTGGTTCCCAAGGCGTGTGTCCAACACGTAATGAACTGGCTGGAGGCAGAGGCGCTGAAGCGTTATTTTTGTTGACCCAGTCTCGGGATCACACGCCTGTTCCAGGTGAGCCGTTCTGCATTTGCTGAGCACAAGCTTTGTCTTCAGTCAGATGGTGCCACTAGCTGTTCCTGATCTGGATCACAAAGAAATAGCTTGTCCTGGAGAAAAAAAGAAAAAAAAAAGAGTTCTTGTCACAATTCACTGGAAGAGAGGCTTTTTTTTAATGTTTGCCTGATGTTTTTTCATGAAGACCAGCATCTCCCGAGGTATTTTCACATGTAGAGGAGAGCAATAGTTTTGTGGAGTTTTCATTTGCTCTGCAGTGCTGCTGCTCTATTCCCAGCCTTCGTGGTCTTCTTAACATTCATTATTTACTCCCCTTGAGACTCTGTATCCTCTCTCTCCTTGATTTTACCAACATTTTGTTCTGTCATTCAATGTCATTCTGTGCTTGTTCTCCCCTCAGTCTCACTAAAGCCATGACCCAGCGTTTAATGCATCTTGATTGCCCTGATATACTTTGAGCCACAAAAAAATATTTATAAGGATTTCCTAGGCATATTCAGGTGGTTTTCTCTGCATTGTATAACTCATGCCGCCTTTTGCCTTTGAGTAGCTACTCTACGTTTTTCTTATCCCTTATGATTCTCGGTGGGAATGAAGCTCGTGCGTAGGTCTGCAATCATTTTCAGTAGTGATAACTGATAACCCTTTTTTCACTTTAAAGCAAACTAGAACCGTATTGTGATATAGTAATATTTACGTATAGGCACATAGAGTTTTGCATGTTTGAGAGGAAAGCATTAATTAGAGTAATTTTTACTGTGTTGCTGGAGAAAACCGTTAGAGCAGGTGTCAAGTTCAGTGTTCATCACCATCTTCCTGTCACCCTCCCAGGCCTGTTTTCATCAATCATGCGAGAGCTGGCCAACATCACGCATGACGGTCCCAAGTGGATGGTACTAGATGGAGATATTGATCCAATGTGGATTGAGTCTCTTAATACTGTGATGGATGATAATAAGGTAATGAATATAAGTTAAAGAAGGAGATATTCTTTGACTGCATGGCATGGTTCAGCCTAAAAATGCAGATGCTGAAATAACACCTCCTAGAATAATGCGGTTGTGTTTCTTCAGATACACCAAACAATATCACATATAGAAAATGGTGCATGAGGGGAAATAGCTCAAATCATGGTTTCATTGTAATTTCCCTTCCTGGAACTGGGCTCATGGATAATCACAGATGTCCTGATTGTAACTCCAGGCCCTTCAAAAATAGGGTGGGGTCATAATTCCACACCTTTTTCCGCCGCTCGAAGGGAGTGCTGTTCCTTTGAGTCATGGAAGACAGTTCTACTGCCTGCTGGAAATCAGCTGCATTCCCTCAAGGAACTGTGCTGGCAGCAACCAAGCTTTTTAGTGCAAAGTGCTGAATGCTTTTCATTCCTGTTCCTGGGGAAGATGTCATTCTGTCTGTCTGTCTGCCCAATGCAGGTGCTGACCCTGGCGAGCAATGAGAGAATCCCTCTGAACCCAACGATGCGGTTGGTGTTTGAGATCAGCCACCTGCGCACAGCCACCCCAGCAACCGTGTCCCGAGCGGGTGAGTCCTGGCCTGAGCTCCGCACTGGGATTTGCCGTGAACCCAGGAGGATCTCGTGCCATTAACCAGTCTTCTGTTGGCCAACTTGACTCCTGTTGCAAGTACCCAACCTGAGATCACAGCGGCCGTGGGTGGACAGGGCAGGTTTCTGACAGACAAACTGAGGATCCTGACCCCAAATGCACATGTGGAGCTGTCATCATCCTGGAGATTTACCCAGAGCACTCTGACTGTTGGTGGGTGATCATGGCTTCAGCGTTGCTGAGTGCTCCTGTTGTGCAAAGCCCTTTGGATGGACTTTATGAGGAGAAGGACAGTATCTGTCTCAAAGAGTTCTTGATCTTCTGAAGAAGTGCATGAAGTATGGGAGAAGGGAATGGAGGTGTCCCCTAGTTTTACACATGGGGAAATGGGGCCCAGAGCAATGAAACTGCTCAGACAAGACAATGTTCTGAATTTAGGGCAAGGTCATGAAAAGCGCCGTGGTTTCACAGAATCACAGAATTGGCTAGGTTGGAAAAGACCTCAGAGATCATCAAGTCCAACCCTTGGTCCAACTTCAGCCCATTTACTAGATCATGGCACTAAGAGCCATGTCCAATCTCAGTTTAAAAACCTCCAGGGACGGTGAGTCCACCACCTCCCTAGGCAGGCCATTCCAATGCCTGATCACTCTTTCCGTAAAGAACTTCTTCCTAATATCCAGCCTAAACTTCCCCTGGCAGAGTTTAAGCCCATGTCCCCTTGTCCTATTGCTAACTGCCTGGGAGAAGAGACCAGTTCCCACCTGACTATAACTTCCCTTCAGGTAGTTATAGAGAGTGATGAGGTCACCTCTAAGCCTCCTCCTCTCCAGGCTGAACAACCCCAGCTCCCTCAGCCTCTCACCATAGGTCATGTGCTCAAGTCCCTTCACCAGTCTTGTTGCTCTTCTCTGGACCCGCTCCAGCACCTCAATATCTTTCCTGAACTGAGGGGCCCAGAACTGAACACAATACTCCAGGTGTGGCCTCACCAATGCAGAGTACAGGGGAAGGATCACTTCCCTTGTCCTGCTGACCACACTATTTTTATACAGGCCAGGATACCATTGGCCTTCTTGGCCACCTGGGCACACTGTTGGCTCATGTTGAGCTTCCTGTCAATCAGTACCCCCAGGTCCCTTTCTGTCTGGCTGCTCTCCAGCCACTCTGTGCCCAGCCTGTAGCGCTGAAGGGGGTTGTTGTGGCCAAAGTGCAGGACCCGGCACTTGGCCTTGTTGAACTTCATCCCATTGGAATCAGCCCATTTTTCCAGTCTATCCAGATCTCTTTGCAGAGCCCTCCTGCCTTCCAGCAGGTCAACACTGCCCCCCAACTTGGTGTCATCAGCAAATTTGCTGATGGTGGTCTCAATCCCCTCATCTAAATCATCAATAAAGATGTTAAACAGGACTGGACCCAACACTGACCCCTGGGGGACACCACTAGTGACTGGCCGCCAGCTAGATGCAGCCCCATTTACCAGCACTCTCTGGGCCCGGCCCTCCAGCCAGTTCTTAACCCAGCAGAGAGTGCACTTGTCCAAGCCATGGGCTATCAGCTTTTGAAGGAGTATATTATGGGAGACAGTGTCAAAGGCTTTGCTGAAGTCTAGATAGATCACATCTACAGCTTTCCCCTCATCCGCTAGGTGGGTCACCTGATCATAAAAGGAAATCAGGTTGGTCAGACAGGACCTGCCCCTCCTAAACCCATGCTGGCTGGGTCTGATCCCTGGTCCATCCTGGAGGTGCTGTGTGATTGCATTCAGGATGATCTGCTCCATCACCCTGCCAGGCACCGAGGTCAGGCTGACAGGCCTGTAGTTGCCAGGGTCAGCTTTGCAGCCCTTTTTGTGGATTGGGGTAACATTTGCCAGTTTCCAGTCATTTGGGATCTCCCCAGTGAGCCAAGACTGTTGGAAGATGATGGAGAGCGGCTTGGCGAGCTCTTCTGCTAGCTCCCTCATCACCCTAGGATGGATCCCGTCTGGTCCCATAGACTTATGAGGATCCAGATGGCTCAGTAAGCCACCAACTATTTCCTCTTGGAATACAAGGGGACTATTTGGCTTCCTATTCCTGTCAACCATCTCCAGAGGCCAGTTATCCTGAGGGCCATCTGTTTGACTGGTAAATATTGAGGCAAAGTAGGTATTAAGTACCTCAGCTTTCTCCTCATCTTTGTTAACTATATTTCCCTCAAAGTCCAGTAGAGAATGGAGGTTTTCCTTGCCCCTCCTTTTGTTATTAACATATTTAAAGAAGGGCTTTTTATTATCCCTAACAGAATTGGCCAAATTAACTTCAAACTGCACTTTTGTTTCCCTGATTTTTTTCCTGCACGATCTAGCTATTTTCCTAAATTCTTCATAGGTAGCCAGCCCTTTTTTCCACAGTCTGTAAACTCTCTTTTTATTTCTGATTTCCTTCAAAATCTCCCTGTTTAGCCAAGCCGGTTGTCTTCCCTGTCGGCTAGCCTTTCGGCGCACTGGTATAGCCTGATCCTGTGCCCTCAAAACCTCCCGCTTGAAGTATGTCCAACCCTCCTGGGCCCCCTTGTTTTTAAACATTGTTTCCCAGGGTATGCTCTGAACTAGACTTCTGAATAGGCAAAAATCTGCCCTCCGGAAGTCCAGTGTAGAGGTTTTATTGGTGGCTCTCCTTGCATCTCTAACTATTGAAAATTCTATTATTTCGTGGTCGCTATGCCCCAGGCGGTCGCCAACCACTACATCTCCCACCAGCCCTTCTTTGTTTGTAAACAGTAGGTCTAGCAAGGCCTTACCCCGGGTAGGCTCATTTACCAGCTGATGAAGGAAATTGTCCTCTATACACTCTAGGCAATTCCTAGACTGCCTCTTCTGTGCAGTATTGAGCTCCCAGCAGATATCTGGCAGGTTAAAGTCCCCCACAAGAACAAGGGCTGTCGATTTTGAGACATCTGCCAGCTGCTTGTAGAATAATTCATCTCCTTCATCATCCTGGTCGGGTGGTCTATAACAGACACCCACAAGGACATCAGCCTTGTCGGACTTGCCCCTGATTCTGGTCCACAGGCACTCAACCTTGTCACTACTGACCTCAAGTTTAACAGAGTCAAGAGACTCTCTAACATATAAAGCCACCCCTCCACCTCTCCTGCCCTGCCTGTCTTTTCTGAAGAGCCTGTAGCCACCCATAGCAGCACTCCAGTCATACGAGTCATCCCACCACGTTTCTGTGATGGCAACTATGTCATAGCTTTCCTGCTGCACGATGGCTTCCAGCTCCTCTTGTTTGTTGCCCATACTGCGTGCATTAGTGTACATGCACTTCAAGTGGGCTGCTGATTTCACTCTTAATTCAGGCTTTTTGTCCTTAGGCTGATCTTTGGAGAGCCCAGTTTCAATCCCTTCCCCCTTCAAACCTAGTTTAAAGCCCTCTTGATCAGTGCTGCCAACTTATGGGCTATAGTCCTCTTGCTCTTCCCAGAGGGATGAAGCCCATCTGATTTCATGAGACTTTGTGCTGCTTTCCAGATGTCAGCTGAGAACATCACTGCCTTTGCTACCAGGGCAGGTGGTCTGTGATCAGGGGTGCGGACTTGCATAGCAGTGCTTTAATGAACATTTTATGGTCTTGCCACTTCAAAGCCCTTCATTTTCCTAGAAATTTGAAGATGGCATTTCTCATTCGGAGGTTCAGACTTCGGTTGGACTTGATGTTGAATGGTCCATACAATGGGGTGCATAAAAGAAGAATCTCGCTTCCTTGTTGTTGTTGTTTTCTAACGCTGTCTGAATTTGGTAAGCAAGAGGAAGAGTGGCTTGCAGTGTCTGCTTTTGAGAGGAACGTATTCCTGACTGTCTCCATCTCTGTATGGTGAAGCTTTCTGCCTGCACTATGATTTTGCTGGGCTGTGAGGCTGTGTTGGAGCAGCAGAGGTCAGAAGTGGTGGCTTTAAAGGCATTGAAGCTGTGGTCAAACTAGCAGGAAAAGCTGGTTTCTTCCCAGAGAGCTGCCTGACAAATATAGCTACAAGTAAAGACCCTTGAAGTTGGCTTTTTTTATTTAAATTTACTATTAATATGTAGCTTTTGGGATTGATTGATTGATTGATTTCTGGGAAGCAAGAAGTGAGAGCCTGTGCACTCCCACAGGCAGAGCTGCCTCCCAAAATAGGTGCCCCCTTCTCCACTTCTGTTCCTTCCATGCTGGTGTAGCACAAGGCCATGCAGCAGTGTGCAGATGTGGTGATTCCAATGTGACTGTGAGGTCAGAGCCCCTCGGTGACGTGCTGTGCTGTGTCTTGGCAGCAGCAGCATCATGGGGCGAGCGTGGGGGCCATGGTCCTCACCCTGTTCCTCCTCCTGGTGTCCCTGCCAGCCCGGGACACCCAGGCTGCTCCAGCCGAGCGCAGGGAGCAGGTGGGCGAGCAGGGGCAGCACCCAGCCCCGAGCAGCTCAGCAGGGCAGCAGTGGGGCCAGGGCTGGGGCTGGGGCCGGGAGAGCAGCCGGGCTGGGCCGGGCAGGGCGAGCCAGGCAGCACCAGGGTGTGGGCAGGGGGCAGACACCCGCAGGGAGGGGAGAGGGGCTGCGGCTGCTTCAGGGGCAGGTTCTGGGCAAGCAGGGGCTGGGAGTGCTGGCACAGGGCAGAAACCAGCACTGAGTCCCTGTGGGGCCCTCCCTGCCCCCCAGCCTCGTGCCACACAGACCCATCCCAGGGCGCGCTTTGAGCCTTTGGGCCCGTTTCAAATCAAAGCTGGGATTGCTTTGGCACTTTGGGCCACTTTAGAGCTAAACCTGGGCACATTTGTGCCCTTTGGGATCGTTTCTGCCTATATCTGGGAGTTCTTTGGTTTTTCAGTTTTGCTTATACCCAAATCTGGGGGTGTTTGGGCCATTTTTGGCCATTTTTTTACCCAAATCTGGGCATACTTCGACTCTTTGGTCCAGTTTCACCCTGAATCTGGGGATGTTATACCCCTTTTTGGCCAGTTTTGCTCAAATCTAGTGGTGCTTTGGTTTTTTCTGCCTCTCTTGACCCGATATACTCAGGTGCTTTTGCCCATTTTTTCCCCTGATATGGGCACTGTGATCCCAAATGTGGGATGTTTTCATGTTTGCCGACAGCTTTGCACCCAAGTGTGGATGTTTTTGCCTCTTTGGGCCACTTTTTGCCCAAATACTCAGATTGTTTTGCCTGTATTGACCAATTTAGCACCCAAATATTTGGAATATTTTGTCGTTTTGCCAGTTTTTTCCCCAAATACGGCTATTTTTCTGCAAGATATGGGCACTGTTGTCCTAAATATGTTGTGTTGTGTTTTGTTTTTTCTCTCTTGTCTATGTCCTCTTTTACCTGGAATGCAGGAGTGTTGCTCGGTGAGCCTGGAAACCTCTCTGATCTGTGCTTGACTCCAGGACATGGCCTTGGCAGAGTTGATCGAGCTTCTCAGCTGGGTCCTGGTTAGGAGCCTTGGGCTGTCCCAGAGGTGAGTTGTCACTGTCTGTCTGCTTGAGCGAATAAACACTCGTGTTTTAATAGGTTATTCATGTGTGATTGTACCCAAGATCCTCTCAGAGGCTTTCCAAAAGCTTTTTGTGCCTTGGTGGTATTACACAGACAAGTCATGAATGTTCAATTTGCCTGAAAACCTGCTAGGTCTCAGCAAAAAGGTCACCCGTGCTCTGTTTCTAGCTGTGGGAACACACACCTCTGTATGTGTCTCGTGTCATTATCTCACCCTCTCCCATCACAGCAGGTGACTGAGGAAGCAGGAGATCACAACGTGCCATGGAAGCTCCCACCCGTGTTTGACTCCCTGTTTGGTTCCTGCAGTCCATGCTGATCAAGCCTCTTGGTGTAATCCTGTTCCTGAGCCTGAGGGGAATCGCAGGGGTAAGTGTTCAGTGTTCATTGGTTACTGGCCTTTTGCGTTTGTTAGTATTTGGTTTATTATTTGTGAACGTTTTCTTGCAATAGTTGACCTTGCAGTAGCCAGCAGGCTCTGATTTAGGAGAAACATGGATGATCATTTTTTGCCCTGGTGCTCCATGCTCCCACGTTAGTGTGGGTTTCCTTTTGTGTGTGTGAGAGATCTCCTGCCTTGCTTTAGGATTACAGTAAGTGATTGGACTAATATTAGAAGTTTAGATGAAGGGATAGGTGTTAGGGGTAGGGTTAGGGTTATTATTAGGGTTTGATTAGGATTAGGTTTAGGGTTTATGGGTAGGGATGTGGTTAGTGATAAGGGTTAGTATTAGGGTTAATGTTAGGAGTAAGGATTAAGGTTAGGGGTTAGGGAATAGTGTTTGTGTAAGCAGTAAGACTTCAGGTTTAGGGGGAAAGGGTAGGAATATGGTTAAGGTTGGCATAGGGTTAGGAGTTTGGGTTAGGGTTAGGCTTAGGTTTTGGAGTTTGGGTTAGGGTTAGGCTTAGGAGTTTGGGTTAGGCTTAGTCTTAAGCTTAGGAGTTTGGTTTAGGCTTAGACTTAGGGTTAGGAGTTTGAGTTAGGATTTAGGGTTAGTCTTAAGGCTAGGAGTTTGGGTTAGGGTTGGGCTTAGGCGTCTGGGTTGGGTTTAGGCGTCTGGGTTGGGCTTAGGCGTCTGGGTTGGGCTTAGGCGTCTGGGTTGGGCTTAGGCGTCTGGGTTGGGCTTAGGCGTCTGGGTTGGGCTTAGGCGTCTGGGTTGGGCTTAGGCTTAGAGTTAGGAGTTTGGGTTAGGGTTAAGGGATTGGGATAAGGGTTAAGAGATTGGGTTAGGGTTAAGGGATTGGGTTAGGATTGGGTTTAGGGTTAGGAATTAGGCTTAGGTTTAGGATTAGGATTAGCGTTATGGTCTGGGGTTAGGAATCTTAACCCTCGACAGGGACAAAGGGGGTCCCCACGGTGTCACAATGGGACCTGGGGACAATGGGAGTCCCCAGCATGTCACAATGGGCCCTGGGGACAGAGAGGGGTGCCCTGAATGTCAGAATGGGCCCCAGTGACAAAGGGATCCCCCATGGTGCCAAAATGGGCCCTGGGGACAAAGTAAGGTCCTGGAATGTCACAATGGGACCCAGTAACAAAGGGGGTCCCCATGGTGCGAAAATGGGCCCTGGGGACAAAGGGGGTCCCTAGGATGTCACAATGGGCTCTGGGGACAATGGGGGGTACTGGGATGTCACAATGGGCCCTGGGGACAAGGGGGAGTCATGGGACGTCCAATGGGCCCTGGGGACAAAGGGGGTCCCCAGGATGTCACAATGGGCTCTGGGGACAATGGGGGGTGTCCAGGATGTCACAATGGGCCCTGAGGACAAGGCGGGGTCCCCATGGTGTCACAAAACAACGTCCTCAGGGATATGGGTCAGTGCCAGGGGTAGGTTATGCTTGGCCTCCATGACCTCGAGGGTCTTTTCCAACCAAAATGAGTTCTTAGGGTTTATCCCAAACGATGGGAACCCCCGCTTCCATCTCTGCTCTTCACCAAACACCTTTTAGAGGATGAAGAGGAAGGAGACGCAACACCTCAGCATACGGAGGGTCTTCCCCAAAGGGGTGGTCTGGGGTATCCAAAACACAAGGGGTGGTCTGGGGTATCCAAAACACAAGGGGTGGTGTGGGCATCCAAAGCACAAGGGGTGGTCTGGGGTATCCAAAACACAAGGGGTGGTGTGGGCATCCGAAGCACAAGGGGTGGTCTGGGCCATCCAAAGCTCTCCTGGAGCGACTGCTGCTTCTTCTTGCTTTCCATCAGCTTCTTGATGTCTTCCCGCGTGGGGATGCGCTCGTCATCTTCATCATCTTCGTCATCTTCATCATCTTCGTCATCTTCATCATCTTCGTCATCTTCGTCATCTTCGTCATCTTCGTCATCTTTGTCATCTTCATCATCTTCATCATCTTCATCATCTTCCTGCCCAGCATCCCAGGCCCATCCGCAGCTGCTGGAGCTTCCATGAAAGGCCTGGAGCCACGCGCCGCTCCAGCTTCATCCAAAAGAGGTGGTGAGCTCCAAAAAGGAAGGAAGGAGGGAAGGAAGGAAGGAAGGAGGGAAGGAAGGAAGGAAGGAGGGAAGGAAGGAAGGAAGGAGGGAAGGAAGGAAGGAAGGAGGGAAGGAAGGAAGGAGGGAAGGAAGGAAGGAGGGAAGGAAGGAGGGAGGGAAGGAAGGAGGGAAGGAAGGAAGGAGGGAAGGAAGGAAGGAGGGAAGGAAGGAGGGAAGGAGGGAAGGAAGGAAGGAGGGAGGGAAGGAGGGAAGGAGGGAAGGAAGGAGGGAAGGAGGGAGGGAAGGAAGGAGGGAAGGAGGGAAGGAAGGAAGGAGGGAAGGAAGGAAGGAGGGAAGGAAGGTGGGAAGGAAGGTGGGAAGGAAGGAGGGAAGGAAGGAAGGAAGGAGGGAGGGAAGGAAGGAGGGAGGGAAGGAAGGAAGGAGGGAAGGAAGGAAGGAGGGAGGGAAGGAAGGAGGGAAGGAAGGAAGGAGGGAAGGAAGGAAGGAAGGAAGGAGGGAAGGAGGGAAGGAGGGAAGGAGGGAAGGAGGGAAGGAAGGAGCCGGGGGTTCCCATCATTTGGGATAAACCCTAAAAACTCATTAATCACTTTGGTTGGAAAAAAGCACCCACCTCCATAGGACCCCATAGGGACCCATAGAGACCATAGAGGCCCATAGGGAGCCACAGAGCCCCATGGAACCCCATAGAGACCCATACGGACCGTAGAGCCTGTAGAGACCCATAGGGACCCATAGAGACCCATAGGGACCCATAGAGACCCAAAGGGACCCATAGAGAGGGAGGGTTTTAGGACCCTGGGGGTTCCATAGAGACCCATAGAGCATCAAGGAGCCCCATAAGGACCCATAGACACCCATAGGGACCCATAGAGCCCCATAGAGGCCCATAGGAAACCACAGAGCCCCATGGAACCCCATAGGGACCCATAGAGCTCCATAGGGACCCATAGAGACCCACAGGGACCCATAGAGAGGGAGGGTTTTAGGACCCCGGGGGTTCCATAGGGACCCACAGAGCCCCATTGGGACCCACAGAGACCCATAGGGACCCAAGGAACCCCATAGCGATCCTAGAGACCCATAGGGACCGTAGAGCCTGTAGAGACCCATAGGGACCCATAGAGACCCATAGAGCTCCATAGGACCCCATAGGGACCCATAGAGGCCCATAGGGAGCCACAGAGCCCCATGGAACCCCATAGAGACCCATAGGGACCCATAGAGACCCATAGGGAGCCACAGAGCCCCATGGAACCCCATAGAGCTCCATAGGGACCCATAGAGACCCATAGGGGCCCATAGAGAGGGAGGGTTTTAGGACCCTGGGGGTTCCATAGAGACCCATAGAGCATCAAGGAGCCCCATAGGGACCCATAGAGCCCCAAAGAGCCCCATAGGGACCCACAGACACCCAAGGAGCCCCATAGAGACCCATTAAGACCCATAGGGACCCATAGAGGCCCATAGGAAACCACAGAGCCCCATGGAACCCCATAGGGACCCATAGAGCTCCATAGGGACCCATAGAGACCCACAGGGACCCATAGAGCTCCATAGGGACCCATAGAGAGGGAGGGTTTTAGGACCCCGGGGGTTCCTGCTGGGCTCAACTATGGCAAGAAAACCTTAATGAATAATTAACCAAATATTAATGAATGCAAAAGGCCAGGAACCAATGAGGAGTGAGCACTGAGCCCTGGGACAACCTGGGACAGCGGGGACAGGGACAGCGGGAATGTGACCCTGGGACCCATTGACCCCCATTGACCCCCATTGACCCCCATTGACCCCATTGATCCCCATTGATCCCCATTGATCCCCATTGACCCCATTGACCCCATTGACCCATTGATCCCCATTGACCCCATTGCCCCCCATTGCCCCCCATTGACCCCATTGACCCCATTGACCCATTGATCCTCATTGACCCCATTGATCCCCATTGACCCCATTGACCCCCATTGACCCCATTGATCCCCATTGACCCATTGATCCCCATTGACCCCATTGACTCCCATTGCCCCATTGCCCCATTGCCCCATTGATCCCCATTGACCCCCATTGACCCCCATTGACCCATTGACCCATTGACCCTATTGACTCCCATTGATCCCCATTGACCCCATTGACCCCATTGACCCCATTGACCCCCATTGACCCCATTGACTCCCATTGACCCATTGATCCCCATTGACCCATTGACCCCATTGACTCCCATTGCCCCATTGACCCCATTGCCCCATTGACCCCCATTGCCCCATTGACCCCCATTGACCCCCATTGATCCCATTGATCCCATTGACCCATTGACCCCATTGACTCCCATTGACCCATTGGCCCCATTGACCCCATTGATCCCCATTGACCCCCATTGACCCATTGATCCCCATTGACCCATTGACCCCATTGACCCCATTGCCCCATTGACCCCCATTGATCCCATTGACCCCACTGATCCCCATTGACCCCATTGACCCCGCTGACTCCCATTGACCCCCATTGACCCCCATTGATCCCATTGACCCATTGATCCCATTGACCCATTGACCCCATTGACCCCCATTGACCCAATTGATCCCATTGACCCCATTGACCCATTGACTCCCATTGACCCCCATTGACCCCGTTGACTCATTGCCCCCATTGACCCCATTGACCCCATTGACCCCCATTGACCCCATTGACTCCCATTGACCTATTGATCCCCATTGACCCCATTGACCCCATTGACCCCGCTGACCCCCATTGACCCATTGATCCCCATTGACCCCATTGACCCCCATTGATCCCATTGACCCATTGACCCCATTGACTCCCATTGACCCCATTGACCCCCATTGATCCCATTGACCCATTGACCCCATTGACCCCATTGACTCCCATTGACCCCCATTGACCCATTGATCCCCATTGACCCATTGACCCCATTGACCCCCATTGACTCCCATTGACCCCATTGATCCCATTGACCCCATTGACCCATTGACTCCCATTGACCCCGTTGACTCATTGCCCCCCATTGCCCCCCATTGATCCCCATTGACCCCATTGACCCCCATTGACACCCATTGACCCCATTGACCCCCATTGATCCCATTGACCCATTGACCCCATTGACTCCCATTGACCCATTGACCCATTGATCCCCATTGACCCCATTGACCCCCATTGACCCCATTGACTCCCATTGACCCATTGACTCCCATTGACTCCCATTGCCCCATTGACCCCATTGACCCCATTGCCCCATTGACCCACATTGACCCATTGATCCCCATTGACCCCATTGACCCCCATTGACTCCCATTGACCCCATTGACCCATTGATCCCCATTGACCCCATTGACCCCTATTGACCCCATTGACCCATTGATCCCCATTGACCCCATTGACCCCCATTGATCCCATTGACCCCATTGACCCCGCTGACCCCCATTGACCCATTGATCCCCATTGACCCCATTGACCCCCATTGATCCCATTGACCCATTGACCCCATTGACTCCCATTGACCCCATTGACCCCCATTGATCCCATTGACCCATTGACCCCATTGACCCCATTGACTCCCATTGACCCCCATTGACCCCGTTGACTCATTGATCCCCATTGCCCCCCATTGCCCCCCATTGATCCCCATTGATCCCCATTGCCCCCCATTGATCCCCATTGCCCCCATTGCCCCCCATTGATCCCCATTGTCCCCATTGACTCCCATTGCCCCCCATTGCCCCCATTGTCCCATTTCAGGTAAAAGAGGACATAAACAAGAGAGAAAAAACAAAACACAACACATTTGGGCACTCCTGGGTCCTTTGGGGCACTCCTGGGTCCTTTGGGGCACTCCTGGGTCCCTCCTGAACTCCTGGGTCCTTTGGGGTACTCCTGGGTCCCTTGGGGTACTCCTGGGTCCCTCCTGAACTCCCCATAGACCCCCATAATTTCCCCCTTAGGGACCCAGGAGTGCCCCATAGTGACCCATAAGTGACTCATGGAGCCCCCTAAGTGCGTTCGGGTCCCCTCGGGTCCCTTCGGGTGAGTTCGGGCCCCACTCGGGTCCCTTCGGGTCCGTTCGGGTGTGTTCGGGTCCCCTCGGGTCCCTTCGGGTGCGTTCGGGTCCCACTCGGGTCCCTTCGGGTGTGTTCGGGTCCCCTCGGGTACCTTCGGGTGCGTTCGGGCCCCACTCGGGTCCCTTCGGGTGCGTTCGGGTGCCTTCGGGTCCCCTCGGGTGCGTTCGGGCCCCACTCGGGTCCCTTCGGGTGCGTTCGGGTCCCTTCGGGTGCGTTCGGGTCCCTTCGGGTGCGTTCGGGTCCCCTCGGGTCCCTTCGGCTCCCTTCGTGTATCTTCGGCTCCTCTCGGAGCCGCCTCCGCGCACGCCACGCACAGTGGGCGTGGCCACGCACCCCCCCACTCTTCCCATTGGCCGCCGCCTGAGGAAGGGGGCGTGGCCTCGCTCGCAGCCGCCGCCGCGGCGGGAAACGATCGTGAGGCGGGAAAAGCGGGAGAAAGTTGGGGGGGGAGGAAGAGGAGGGGCCGGGGGGGGAGCGGAACACGGGTTTTGGGGTAAAAAGGGGGGGATTTGGGAGTTTGGCGCCTTTTGGGGCACTTTCGGGTGGGTTCGGGTCCCTTCGGGGAGACTTCGGGCCCCTTCGGGTGGGTGCGGGTCCACTCGGGTGGGTTCGGGCTCCTTCGGGTGGGTTCGGGTCCACTCGGGTGGGTTCCGGTCCACTCGGGTGGGTTCGGGTCCCTTCGGGTGGGTTCGGGTCCACTCGGGTGGGTTCGGGTCCCTTCGGGTGCGTTCGGCTCCACTCGGACCCCTTCGGGAAGACTTCGGGTCCCTTCGGGTGCGTTCGGCCCCGGCCGGGACTCCGGCGCCGTTTGGCTCCGCTCGGGCGCCGTTCGGCTCCGCTCGGGCCCATTCGGCTCCGCTCGGGCCCATTCGGCTCCGCTCGGGCGCCGTTCGGCTCCGCTCGGGCCCATTCGGCTCCGCTCGGCTCTTTCCGTCTCCGCTCGTTTTCCCGCGCTTTCCCTCAGAGCGCGAAACGAAGCGCGGGGACCCCCGGGGCCGCTTTTTTCGCGCTTTTCCCGAGGTGACAACAGCGGGGGCTTTGGGGACACAGCTCGGGGAGCCTCAGCGGGAGGGTTTTGGGTTGAAAAAGCGCTATTTTGGGTCAATTTTGAGGTGGTTTGTGGCCCTCCCGGCGGGGCAAGATGGCGGCTCCGGACATCGAGGGGCTGCTGGGTGAGTAATGAGGGGGAATTAGGGGTGATTAGCGCGAATTTGGGGGTAATTAGGGGGCAGCGGGGATACGGGGGGGTGGGGGGGGTGTTAATTAGCGCTGCTGAGGGTGTTAATTGTTAATGAATGCAGAGGAGGAGCCGTTGCAGGAGCTGCACCCCGGGCTGGCCCCGCTGAGGGGGATTGGGGGGGTGGGAGCGGAGCTGGAGAGGGAGGTGAGACAGGTAAGGGGGCATTGGGGACAATGGGGACAGAGAGAGAGAGTGTGTGCGGATCAGCAGTGATCACCCCAAACCTGCCCCGCAGACACGGCACCCAAAATCCTGCACCCCAAAATACTCTTCCCAAACCTGCACCCCAGATCCTGACCCCAAGCCCTGCACCAAAACCCTGCCCCTCAATCCTGCATCCCCAAATCCTCCACCCCCGATCCTGTCTTCCCAAACCCTGCACCCCAGATCCTGCACCCCCAAATTCGGCCCTACCAAACTCTGCACCCCTAAACCCTACAACTGAAACCTTGCACCCCCTAATCCTGCCCTCCCTACCTTCCTGAACCCCGAAACCTGCACCCCAAACCCTGCATTCCCAAATCTTTCCGTCCTATACCCTCCACCCCTAAACCTGCCCCCAAACCCTGCACCCCAAAGAATTCCCTCCCAAACCCTGCACCTCCAAATCCTGCACCTCAAAGGCCTGGCAACCCAAACCCTTCAACCCCATCCCTGCAACACCAAATCCTGTACCCCAAACCCAGCACCCCAGAATCCTGCACCCCAAATCCTGCCTACCAAACCTTTCACTGCAAACCCCTGCACCCCAAGATTGTGCTGCCCTAAACACTGAACCCCCAAATCCTGCAGACCCGGATCCTTGCCTCCCAAAACTCTGCACCCCCAAATCCTGCACCCAAATCTCTCACCCCCACCACCCTGCACTCCCAACCCCTGCACCCCAAAACTCCACACCTCCAAATCCTGAACCCTGAAACCCCGCACCCCCAAATCCTGTGCCCCAGTCCTGTGCACCCCACACTCTGCAACCTTAAATTTCCCCCCAAGCCCCTGCACCCCAAACGCTGCACTCTTAGACCTGACTTCTAAACCCCAAGGGCCCATTGTGACATCCCAGAACCTCCTATTGTCCCCAGGGCCCATTGTGACATTCAGGGGACTCCTCTTTGTCCCCAGGGCCCATTGTGACATCCTGGGGACCGCCCCTTGTCACTGGGGCCCATTGTGACGTCCCAGGACCCCCCGTTGTCCCCAGGGTTCATTGTGACGTCTTAGGACCCCCCATTGTCCCCAGGGCCCATTTTGACATCCTGGGGACCTCTCTTTGTCCCCAGGGCCCATTGTGACATCCTGGGGACCCCCCCTTGTCACTGGGGCCCATTGTGACGTCCCAGGATCCCTCCTTGTCCCCAGGGCCCATTGTGACGTCTTAAGACCCCCCATTGTCCCCAGGGCCCATTGTGACATTCAGGGCACCCCCTTGTCCCCAGGGCCCATTGTGACATTCCGGGGACGCCTCTTTGTCCCCAGGGCCCATTGTGACATCCTGGGGATCCCTCCTTGTCCCCAGAGCCCATTGTGACATCCAGGGGACCCCCTTTGTCCCCAGGGCCCATTGTGACATCCTGCGGACCCCTTTTGTCCCCACGGCCCATTGTGGCACCATGGGGACCCCCTTTGTCACTGGGGCCCATTGTGACATCCCAGGACCCCACTTTGTCCCCAGGGCTTATTGTGACACCATGGGGACCTCCCTTGTCCCCAGGGCCCATTGTGACATCCCGTGACCCCCCTTTGTCCCCAGTGCTATTGTGAAATCCTGGGGACCCCCTTTGTGCCCAGGGCCCATTGTGGCACCATGGGGAACCCCTTTGTCACTGGGGGCCATTGTGACATCCCAGGATTCCACTTTGTCCCCAGGGCTCGTTCTGACACCTTGGGGACTCCCATTGTCCCCAGGGCCCATTGTGACATCCTGGGCAACCCCATTGTCCCCAGGGCCCATTGTGACATCTGGGGGACCCCCTTGTCCCCAGGACCCATCGTGGCACCGTGGGGCCCTCCTTGTCACTTGGGCCCATTGTGACACCATGGGGACGCCCCCTTTGTCCCCAGTAGCAATTGTGACATCCTGCTACCCCCCTTTGTCCCCAGGGCCCATTTTGACATTCAGGGGACCCACCATTGTCCCCAGGGCCCATTGTGACCTTCAAGGGACCCCCATTGTTCCTAGGGCCCATTGTGACGTCCTGGGGACCCCCTCTGTTCCCAGGGCTCATTGTGACTTTCAGGGGACCCCCCCCTTGTCCCCAGGGCTGATTGTGACGTCCTAGGGCCCCTCTGTGTCCCCAGGGCCCATTGTGACACTTTAGAGACCCCTCTTTGTCCCCAGGGCCCATTGTGACGTCCCAGGACCCCCCATTTTCCCCAGGATCCATTGTGACATTCAGGGGGCCCCTTTGTCACTGGGGCCCATTGTGACATCCCAGGACCCCACATTGTCCCCAGGACACATTGTGACATCGTGGGGATCCCACTTGTCCCCAGGACCCATTGTGACACTATGGGGTCCCCCCCTTGTTCCCAGGGCCCATTGTGACACCGTGGGTACCACCCTTGTCCGCAGGGCTCATTGAGACATCCCAGGACCCCCCTTTGTCCCCAGGGCCCATTGTGACATCCAGGGGACCCCCTTTGTCCCCAGGGACCATTGTGACATCGAAGGACCCCCCTGGTCCCCAGGGCCCATTATGACATCCTGGGGATGCCCCCTTATCACTGGGGCCCATTGTGACGTCCCAGGACCCCCCATTGTCCCCAGGGCCCATTGTGACATCCTGGGGATCCCTGTTTGGCCCCAGGGCCCATTGTGACATCCCAGGACCCCCCCTTGTCCCCAGGGCCCATTGCGACATCCTGGGGATCCCTCCTTGTCCCCAGGGCCCATTGTGACGTCCCAGGACCCCCCATTGTCTTCAGGACCCATTGTGACATTCAGGGCACCCCCTTTGTCACTGGGGCCCATTGTGACATCCCAGGACCCCACATTGTCCTCAGGGCCCATTGTGACATCCTGGGGACCCCACTTGTCCCCAGGACCCATTGTGACACTATGGGCACCCCGCCTTGTTCCCAGGGCCCATTGTGACACCGTGGGTACCACCCTTGTCCCCAGGGCCCATTGTGACATCCTGCGGACCCCTTTTGTCCCCACGGCCCATTGTGGCACCATGGGGACCCCCTTTGTCACTGGGGCCCATTGTGACATCCCAGGACCCCACTTTGTCCCCAGGGCTTATTGTGACACCATGGGGACCTCCCTTGTCCCCAGGGCCCATTGTGACATCCCGTGACCCCCCTTTGTCCCCAGTGCTATTGTGAAATCCTGGGGACCCCCTTTGTGCCCAGGGCCCATTGTGGCACCATGGGGAACCCCTTTGTCACTGGGGGCCATTGTGACATCCCAGGATTCCACTTTGTCCCCAGGGCTCGTTCTGACACCTTGGGGACTCCCATTGTCCCCAGGGCCCATTGTGACATCCTGGGCAACCCCATTGTCCCCAGGGCCCATTGTGACATCTGGGGGACCCCCTTGTCCCCAGGACCCATCGTGGCACCGTGGGGCCCTCCTTGTCACTTGGGCCCATTGTGACACCATGGGGACGCCCCCTTTGTCCCCAGTAGCAATTGTGACATCCTGCTACCCCCCTTTGTCCCCAGGGCCCATTTTGACATTCAGGGGACCCACCATTGTCCCCAGGGCCCATTGTGACCTTCAAGGGACCCCCATTGTTCCTAGGGCCCATTGTGACGTCCTGGGGACCCCCTCTGTTCCCAGGGCTCATTGTGACTTTCAGGGGACCCCCCCCTTGTCCCCAGGGCTGATTGTGACGTCCTAGGGCCCCTCTGTGTCCCCAGGGCCCATTGTGACACTTTAGAGACCCCTCTTTGTCCCCAGGGCCCATTGTGACATCCTGGGGACCCCCCCTTGTCCCCAGGGCCCATTGTGACATCCTCGGCACCCCCTTGTCCCCAGGGCCCATTGTGACATTCAGGGGACCCCTCTTTGTCCTCAGGGCCCATTGTGACATCCTGGGGACCTCCTCTTGTCCTCAGGGCCCATTGTGACGTCCCAGGACCCCCCATTGTCCCCAGGGCCCATTGTGATATCCTGGGGATCCCTCCTTGTCCCCAGGGCCCATTGTGACGTCCCAGGACCCCAGATTGTCCCCAGGGCCCATTGTGACATCCTGGGGACCCCCTTTGTCACTGGGGCCCATTGTGACGTCCCAGGACCCCACATTGTCCCCAGGGCCCATTGTGACATCCTGGGGACCCCCTTGTCCCCAGGACCCATCGTGACACCATGGGGACCCTCCTTGTCACTGGGGACCCATTCCGACACCCTGGGGAGCCCCCCTTGTCCTCAGGGCCCATTGTGACATCCTGGGCATCCCCCTTTTTCCCCCTGGACCATTGTAACACCGTGGGGACCCCCTTTGTCCCCAGGGCCCATTGTGACACTGTGGGACCCCCCCTTTGTCCCCAGGGCCTATTATTCCGTCCCGGGACCCCCATTGTCCCCAGGGCCCATTGTGACACTTGGGGACCCCCCTTGTCACTGGGGACCCATTGTGACACCATGGGGACCACTCCTTGTCCTCAGGGCCTATTGTGAACATCCTAGGGAACCTCCATTGTCCCCAGAGCCCACTGTGAGTCCTGGGGACCCCCTTGTCCCCAGGTCCCATTGTGACATCCTGGGGAGCCTCTTTGTCCCCAGGGCCCATTGTGACGTCCCAGGACCCCCCATTGTCCCCAGGGCCCATTGTGGCATCCTGGGGACCTCCTTGTCCCCAGGACCCATCGTGGCACCGTGGGGACCTCCCTTGTCACTGGGGACCCTTTGTGACACCATGGGGACCTCCCATTGTCCTCAGGGCCCATTGAGACATCCTGGGGACCCCCTTTGTCACTGGGGACCCATTGTGACATCCCAGGAGCCCCATTGTCCCAAGGGCCCATTGTGACATCCTGGGGACCCCTCTTTGTCTCCAGGACATATTGTGACACCGTGGGGACCACATTAGTCCCCAGGGCCCATTGTGACATCCTAGGAATCCCCTCTTGTCCCCAGGGCCCATTGTGACATCCCAGGACCCCCCTTTGTCCCCAGGGCTCATTGTGACATTCTAGGACCCCACTTTGTCCCCAGGGCCTATTGTGACACCATGGGGAAGCCTCCTTGTCACTGGGGACCCATTGTGACACCATGGGGACCCCCCCTTTGTCCCCAGTGCCCATTGTGACATCCTGCCCACCCCCCTTTGTCCCCAGGGTCCATTGTGACATCCTGGGCAACCCCATTGTCCCCAGGGCCCATTGTGACATCTAGGGGGACGCCCTTGTCCCCAGGACCCATCGTGGCACCGTGGGGACCCCCATTGTCCCCAGGGCCCATTGTGACATCCCAGGAACCCCATTGTGCCAAGAGCAGATTGTAACATCCTGGGGACCCCCCTTTTTCTCCAGGGCGCATTGTGACACCGTGGGGACCTCATTAGTCCCCAGGGCCTATTGTGACATTGTAGGGACCTCCCTTTGTCCCCAGGGCTCATTGTGGCACCATGGGGACCCCCCCGTGTCACTGGGGACCCATTCTGACACCATGGGGACCCCCCCATGTCCTCAGGGTCCATTGTGACATCCTGGGCACCCCCCATTGTCCCCAGGGCCCATTGTGACATCCTGGCCACCCCCTTCTCCCAGGGCCCATTTTAGCACCATGGGGACCGCCTTTGACCCCAGGGCCCCTTGTG
This sequence comes from Patagioenas fasciata, assembly GCF_037038585.1. Lineage (NCBI taxonomy): Eukaryota > Metazoa > Chordata > Aves > Columbiformes > Columbidae > Patagioenas > Patagioenas fasciata. The sequence goes on along the minus strand of NW_027288767.1, from coordinate 1,843,904 downwards.
GCAGCATGGCAACCACTTTTGTCCCCAGGGCCTATTGTGACACCATGGGGACCCCTCCTTGTCACTGGGGACCCATTGTGACACCATGGGGACCCCCCCATGTCCTCAGGACTCATTTTCACATCCTGGGCACCCCCCATTGTCCCCAGGGCCCATTGTGACATCCCAGAACCTCCTATTGTCCCCAAGGCCCATTGTGACATCCTGGGGACCCCCATAGTCCCCAGTGCCCATTGTGACATTCCAGGACCCCCCATTGTCCCCAGGGCCCATTGTGACATCCTCGGCACGCCCTTGTCCCCAGGGCCCATTGTGACATTCAAGGGACCCCTCTTTGTCCTCAGGGCCCATTGTGACATCCTGGGGACCCCCCCTTGTCACTGGGGCCCATTGTGACGTCCCAGGACCCCCCATTGTCCCCAGGGCCCATTGTGACATCCTGGGGATCCCTCCTTGTCCTCAGGGCCCATTGTGACGTCCCAGGACCCCACATTGTACCCAGGACCCATTGTGACATTCAGGGGACGACTTTGTCACTGGGGCCCATTGTGACATCCCAGGACCCCACATTGTCCCCAGGACCTATTGTGACATCCTGGGGACCCCACTTGTCCCCAAGACCCATTGTGACACTATGGGGACCACCCCTTGTGCCCAGGGCCCATTGTGACACTGTGGGTACCACCCTTGTCCGCAGGGCTCATTGTGACATCCCAGGACCCCCATTGTCCCCAGGGCCCATTGTGACATTCAGGGGACCCCCCTTTGTCCCCAGGGCCCATTCTGATACCGTGGGGACCCCCTTTGTCCCCAGGGCATATTGTGACATCCTGGGGACGCCCTTTGTCCCCAGGACCCATTTTGACACCGTCGACACCCCCGTTTGTCCCCAGGGCCCATTGTGACATCCTGGGGACACTCCTTGTCCCCAGAGCCCATTGTGACATCCAGGGGACCCCCTTTCTCCCCAGGGCCCATTGTGACATTGCAGTACCCACCCTGGTCCCCACGGCCCATTGTGGCACCATGGAGACCCCTTTTGTCACTGGGGCCCATTGTGACATCCCAACACCCCACTTTGTCCCCAGGGCTTATTGTGACACCATGGGGACCTCCCTTGTCCCCAGGGCCCACTGTGACATCCCATGACCCCCATTTGTCCCCAGTGCTATTGTCAAATCCTGGGGACCCCCTTTGTCCCCAGGGACCATTGTGGCACCATGGGGAACCCCTTTGTCACTGGGGCCCATTGTGACATCCCAGGACCCCACATTGTCCCCAGGACCCATTGTGACATCCTGGGGACCCCACTTGTCCCCAGGACCCATTGTGACACTATGGGGACCCCACCTTGTTCCCAGGGCCCATTGTGAAACCATCGACACCCCCCTTGTCCGCAGGGGTCATTGTGACATCCTGGGGACCCTCCTTGTCCCCAGAGCCCATTGTGACATCCAGGGGACCCCCTTTCTCCCCAGGGCCCATTGTGACATCGCAGGACCCCCCTGGTCCCCAGGGCCCATTGTGACATCCTGGGGATCCCCCTTTGTCCCCAGGGTCCATTGTGACATCCTGGGCAACCCCATTGTCCCCAGGGCCCATTGTGACATCTGGGGGACCCCCTTGTCCCCAGGACCCATCGTGGCACCGTGGGGACCCTCCTTGTCACTTGGGCCCATTGTGACACCATGGGGACCTCCCCTTTGTCCCCAGTGCCCATTGTCACATCCTGCGGACCCCTCTTTGTCCCCAGGGCCCATTTTGACATTCAGGGGACCCACCATTGTTCCCAGGGCCCATTGTGACCTTCAAGGGACCCCCATTGTTCCCAGGGCCCATTGTGACGTCCTGGGGAGCCCCCTCTGCTCCCAAGGCTCATTGTGACTTTCAGGGGATCCCCCCATGTACCCAGGGCTGATTGTGACGTTGTAGGGCCCCTCTTTGTCCCCAGGGCCCATTGTGATGTCCCGGGACCCCCCATTGTCCCCATGGCCCATTGTGACATCCTGGGGATCCCTCCTTGTCCCCAGGGCCCATTGTGACGTCCCAGGACCCCCCATTGTCCCCAGGGCCCATTGTGACATCCTGGGGATCCCTCCTTGTCCCCAGGGCCCATTGTGACGTCCCAAGACCCCCCCATTGTCCCCAGGGCCCATTGTGACATTCAGAGCACCCCCTTTGTCACTGGGGACCCGTTGTGACACTATGGGGACCTCCCATTGTCCTCAGGGCCCATTGAGACATCCTGGGGACCCCCTTTGTCACTGGGGACCCGTTGTGACATCCCAGGAACCCCATTGTCCCAAGGGCCCATTGTGACATCCTAGGGACCTCCCTTTGTCCCCAGGGCTCATTGTGGCACCATGGGGACCCCCTTTGCACTGTGTCACATTGTGATATCCAAGAACCCCACTTTGTCCCCAAGGCCCATTTTGACATCCTGGGGACCCCCTTTCTCCCCAGGGCCCATTGTGACATTCAGGGGACACCCCCCTTGTCCCCAGGGCCCATTGTGACTTCCCAGGACCCCCCATTGTCCCTAGAGCCCATTGTGACATTCAGGGGACCCCCTTTGTCACTGGGGCCCATTGTGACATCCCAGGACCCCACATTGTCCCCAGGGCCCATTGTGACTTTCAGGGGACACCCCCCTTGTCCCCAGGGCCCATTGTGACGTCCCAGGATCCCCCATTGTCCCCAGGGCCCATTGTGACATTCAGGGGACCCCCTTTGGCACTGGGGCCCATTGTGACGTCCCAGGACCCCTCATTGTCCCCACGGCCCATTGTGACATCCTGGGGACCCCCCTTTTTCACTGGGGCTCATTGAGACATCGTGGGGACCAACTTTGTCCCCAGGGCCCATTGTGACGTCCCAGGACCTCCCGTTGTCCCCAGTGACCATTGTGACATCCGAGGAGCCCACTTTGTCCCCAGGACCCATTTTGATATTGAGGGGAACCACGTTTGTCCCCAGGGCCCATTGTGACACCATGGGGACCCCCCCTTGTCACTGGGGACGCATTGTGACACCATGGAGACCCCTGCTTGTCCTCAGGGTCCATTGTGACATCTTGGGCACCTCCCATTGTCCCCAGGACCCATTGTGACATCCTGGGGACCCCCCTTGTCCCCAGAGCCCATTGTGACATTCCAGGACCCCCCATTGTCCCCAGGGCCCATTGTGACATCCACTGCACCCCCTTGTCCCCAGGGCCCATTGTGACATTCAGGGGACCCCTCTTTGTCCCCAGGGCCCATTTTGACGTCCCAGGACCCCCCATTGTCCCCAGGGCCCATTGTGATATGCTGGGGATCCCTCCTTGTCCCCAGGGCCCATTGTGACGTCCCAGGACCCCCCATTGTCCCCAGGACCCATTCTGACATTCAGGGGACCCCCTTTGTCACTGGGGCCCATTGTGACATCCCAGGACCCCACATTGTCCCCAGGGCCCATTGTGACATCCTGGGGACCCCACTTGTCCCCAGGACCCATTGTGACACTATGGGGACCCCCCCTTGTCCCCAGGGCCCATTGTGACATCCTGGGGATCCCTCCTTGTCCGCAGGGCCCATTGTGACGTCCCAGGACCCCCCATTGTCCCCAGGGCCCATTGTGACACTATAGGGACCCCCCCTTGTGCCCAGTGACCATTGTGACACCGTGGGTACCACCCTTGTCCGCACGGCCCATTGTGACATCCTAGGGACACCCCCTTGTCTCCAGGGCCCATTGTGACATTCAGGGGACCCCTCTTTGTCCCCAGGGCCCATTGTGACATCCTGGGAATCCCTCCTTGTCCCCAGGGCCCATTTTGACATTCAGGGGACCCCCCATTGTCCCCAGGGCCCATTGTGACATCCTCTGCACCCCCTTGTCCCCAGGGCCCATTGTGACATTCAGGGGACCCCTCTTTGTCCCGAGGGCCCATTGTGACATCCTGGGGATCCCTCGTTGTCCCCAGGGCCCATTGTGACGTCCCAGGACCTCCCATTGTCCCCAGGACCTATTGTGACATTCAGGGGAGCCCCTTTGTCACTGGGGCCCATTGTGACACCATGGAGACCCCCGCTTGTCCTCAGGCTCCATTGTGACATCCTGGGCACCCCCCATTTTCCCCAGGACCCATTGTGACATCCTGGCCACCCCCTTGCTCCCAGGGCCCGTTGTGGCACCATGGGGACACCCCCTTTGTCCCCAGGACCCATTGTGACATCCCAGGAACCCCCTTTGTCCCCAGGGCCATTGTAGCACCATGGGGACCCCCTTTGACCCCAGGGCCCATTGTGGCACCATGGCAACCCCTTTTGTCCCCAGGGCCCATTGCGACATTCTTGGACCCCACTTTGTCCCCAGGGCCTATTGTGACACCATGGGGACCCGCCCTTGTCACTGGGGACCCATTGTGACACCATGGGGACCCCCCCTTGTCCTCAGGAGTCATTCTGACATCCTGGACACCCCTCATTGTCCCCAGGGCCCATTGTGACATCCACTGCACCCCCTTGTCCCCAGGGCCCATTGTGACATTCAGGGGACCCCTCTTTGTCCCCAGGGCCCATTGTGACATCCTGGGGACCCCCCCTTGTCCCCAGGGCTCATTGAGACGTCCCAGGACCCCCCACTGTCCCCAGGGCCCATTGTGACATTCAGGGGACCCCCTTTGTCCCCAGGGCCCATTCTGATACCGTGGGGACCCCCCATTGTCCCCAGGGCCCATTGTGACATGCTGGGGACGCTCTTTGTCCACAGGGCCCATTGTGACATCCTGGGGACCCTCCTTGTCCCCAGAGCCCATTGTGACATCCAGGGGACCCCCTTTGTCCCCAGGGCCCATTGTGGCACCATGAGGACCCTCTTTGTCACTGGGGCCCATTGTGACATCCCAGGACCCCCCTTTGTCCCCAGGGCCCTTTGTGACATCATGGGGACCCTCCTTGTCCCCAGAGCCCATTGTGACATCCCAGGACCCCACTTTGTCCCCAGGGCTTATTGTGACGCCATGGGGATCTCCCTTGTCCCCAGGGCCCATTGTGACATCCCATGACCCGCCTTTGTCCCCAGTGCTATTGTGAAATCCTGGGGACCCCTTTTGTCCCCAGGGCCCATTGTGACACTGTGGGGAACCCCTTTGTCACTGGGGCCATTGTGACATTCCAGGATTTCACTTTGTCCCCAGGGCTCGTTCTGACACCTTGGGGACTCCCATTGACCCCAGGGCCCATTGTGACATCCTGGGGACCCCCATTGTCCCTAAGGCCCATTGTGACATTCCAGGACCCCCCATTGTCCCCAGGGCCCATTGTGACATCCACTGCACCCCCTTGTCCCCAGGGCCCATTGTGACATTCAGGGGACCCCTCTTTGTCCCCAGAGCCCATTGTGACATCCTGGGGACCGCCCTTCTCACTGGGGCCCATTGTGACGTCCCAGGACCCCCCATTGTCCCCAGGGCCCATTGTGACATCCTGGGGATCCCTCCTAGTCCCCAGGGCCCATTGTGACTTCCCAGGACCCCCCATTGTCCCCAGGACCCATTGTGACAATCAGGGGGCCCCTTTGTCACTGGGGCCCATTGTGACATCCCAGGACCCCACATTGTCCCGAGGACACATTGTGACATGCTGGGGACGCTCTTTGTCCCCAGGGCCCATTGTGACATCCTGGGGACCCTCCTTGTCCCCAGAGCCCACTCTGACATCCAGGGGACCCCCTTTGTCCCCATGGCCCATTGTGGCACCATAGGGACCCCCTTTGTCACTGGGACCCATTGTGACATCCCAGGACACCCCCTGGTCCCCAGGCCCCATTGTGACATCCTGGGGACCCCACATTGTCCCCAGGGCCCATTGTGACATCCTCGGCACCCCTTTGTCCCCCGGGCCCATTGTGACATCCTGGGGACCCCCCTTTGTCCCCAGGGCCCATTGTGACGTCCCAGGACCCCCCATTGTCCCCAGGGGCTATTGTGACATCCTAGGGATCCCTCCTTGTCCCCAGGGCCCATTGTGACATTCAGGGGACCCCTCTTTGTCCCTAGGGCCCATTGTGACATCCTGGGGATCCCTCCTTGTCCCCAGGACCCATTGTGACGTCCCAGGATCCCCATTGTCCCCAGGACCTATTGTGACATTCAGGGGACCCCCTTTGTCACTGGGGCCCATTGTGACACCATGGAGACCCCCGCTTGTCCCCAGGGCCCATTGTGACATCCCAGGACCCCCCTTTGTCCCCAGGGCCCATTGTAGCACCATGGGGACCCCCTTTGACCCCAGGGCCTATTGTGGCACCATGGCAACCCCTTTTGTCCCCAGGGCCCATTGTGACATTCTTGGACCCCACTTTGTCCCCAGGACCTATTGTGACACCATGGGGACCCCTCCTTGTCACTGGGGACCCATTGTGACACCATGGGGACCCCCCCTTGTCCTCAGGACTCATTCTCACATCCTGGACACCCCCCATTGTCCCCAGGGCCCATTGTGACATCCACTGCACCCCATTGTCCCCAGGGCCCATTGTGACATTCAGGGGACCCCTCTTTGTCCCCAGGGCCCATTGTGACATGCTGGGGACGCTCTTTGTCCCCAGGGCCCATTGTGACATCCTGGGGACCCGCTTTGTCCCCAGGGCCCATTGTGGCACCATGAGGACCCTCTTTGTCACTGGGCCCCATTGTGACATCCCAGGACCCCCCTTTGTCCCCAGGGCCCATTGTGACATCCCAGGACCCCACTTTGTCCCCAGGGCTTATTGTGACACCATGGGGATCTCCCTTGTCCCCAGGGCCCATTGTGACATCCCATGACCCCCCTTTGTCCCCAGTGCTATTGTGAAATCCTGGGGACCCCTTATGTCCCCAGGGCCCATTATGACACCATGGGGAACCCCTTTGTCACTGGGGGCCATTGTGACATTCCAGGATTCCACTTTGTCCCCAGGGCTCGTTCTGACACCTTGGGGACTCCCATTGTCCCCAGGGCCCATTGTGACATCCTGGGGACCCCCATTGTCCCCAGGGCCCATTGTGACATTCCAGGACCCTCCATTGTCCCCAAGGCCCATTGTGACATCCACTGCACCCCCTTGTCCCCAGGGCCCATTGTGACATTCAGGGCACCCCTCTTTGTCCCCAGGGCCCATTGTGACATTCAGGGGACCCCTCTTTGTCCCCAGAGCCCATTGTGACATCCTGGGGACCGCCCTTCTCACTGGGGCCCATTGTGACGTCCCAGGACCCCCCATTGTCCCCAGGGCCCATTGTGACATCCTGGGGATCCCTCCTAGTCCCCAGGGCCCATTGTGACTTCCCAGGACCCCCCATTGTCCCCAGGACCCATTGTGACAATCAGGGGGCCCCTTTGTCACTGGGGCCCATTGTGACATCCCAGGACCCCACATTGTCCCGAGGACACATTGTGACATGCTGGGGACGCTCTTTGTCCCCAGGGCCCATTGTGACATCCTGGGGACCCTCCTTGTCCCCAGAGCCCACTCTGACATCCAGGGGACCCCCTTTGTCCCCATGGCCCATTGTGGCACCATAGGGACCCCCTTTGTCACTGGGACCCATTGTGACATCCCAGGACACCCCCTGGTCCCCAGGCCCCATTGTGACATCCTGGGGACCCCACATTGTCCCCAGGGCCCATTGTGACATCCTCGGCACCCCTTTGTCCCCCGGGCCCATTGTGACATCCTGGGGACCCCCCTTTGTCCCCAGGGCCCATTGTGACGTCCCAGGACCCCCCATTGTCCCCAGGGGCTATTGTGACATCCTAGGGATCCCTCCTTGTCCCCAGGGCCCATTGTGACATTCAGGGGACCCCTCTTTGTCCCTAGGGCCCATTGTGACATCCTGGGGATCCCTCCTTGTCCCCAGGACCCATTGTGACGTCCCAGGATCCCCATTGTCCCCAGGACCTATTGTGACATTCAGGGGACCCCCTTTGTCACTGGGGCCCATTGTGACACCATGGAGACCCCCGCTTGTCCCCAGGGCCCATTGTGACATCCCAGGACCCCCCTTTGTCCCCAGGGCCCATTGTAGCACCATGGGGACCCCCTTTGACCCCAGGGCCTATTGTGGCACCATGGCAACCCCTTTTGTCCCCAGGGCCCATTGTGACATTCTTGGACCCCACTTTGTCCCCAGGACCTATTGTGACACCATGGGGACCCCTCCTTGTCACTGGGGACCCATTGTGACACCATGGGGACCCCCCCTTGTCCTCAGGACTCATTCTCACATCCTGGACACCCCCCATTGTCCCCAGGGCCCATTGTGACATCCACTGCACCCCATTGTCCCCAGGGCCCATTGTGACATTCAGGGGACCCCTCTTTGTCCCCAGGGCCCATTGTGACATGCTGGGGACGCTCTTTGTCCCCAGGGCCCATTGTGACATCCTGGGGACCCGCTTTGTCCCCAGGGCCCATTGTGGCACCATGAGGACCCTCTTTGTCACTGGGCCCCATTGTGACATCCCAGGACCCCCCTTTGTCCCCAGGGCCCATTGTGACATCCCAGGACCCCACTTTGTCCCCAGGGCTTATTGTGACACCATGGGGATCTCCCTTGTCCCCAGGGCCCATTGTGACATCCCATGACCCCCCTTTGTCCCCAGTGCTATTGTGAAATCCTGGGGACCCCTTATGTCCCCAGGGCCCATTATGACACCATGGGGAACCCCTTTGTCACTGGGGGCCATTGTGACATTCCAGGATTCCACTTTGTCCCCAGGGCTCGTTCTGACACCTTGGGGACTCCCATTGTCCCCAGGGCCCATTGTGACATCCTGGGGACCCCCATTGTCCCCAGGGCCCATTGTGACATTCCAGGACCCTCCATTGTCCCCAAGGCCCATTGTGACATCCACTGCACCCCCTTGTCCCCAGGGCCCATTGTGACATTCAGGGCACCCCTCTTTGTCCCCAGGGCCCATTGTGACATCCTGGGGACCCCCACTTGTCACTGGGGCCCATTGTGACATCCCAGGACCCCCCCTTGTCCCCAGGGCCCATTGTGACATTCCGGGGACGCCTCTTTGTACCCAGGGCACACTGTGACATCCTGGGGACCCCCCCTTGTCACTGGGGCCCATTGTGACGTCCCAGGACCCCCCATTGTCGCCAGGGCCCATTGTGACATCCTGGGGATCCCTTCTTGTCCCCAGGGCCCATTGTGACGTCCCAGGACTCCCCATTGTCCCCAGGACCCATTGTGACATTCAGGTGGCCCCTTTGTCACTGGGGCCCATTGTGACATCCCAGGACCCCACATTGTCCCCAGGACACATTGTCACATCCTGGGGATCCCACTTGTCCCCAGGACCCATTGTTACACTATGGGGACCCCCCCTTGTTCCCAGGGCCCATTGTGACACCGTGGGGATCCCCTTTGTCCCCAGAGTCCATTGTGACATCCAGGGGACCCCCTTTGTCCCCAGGGCCCATTGTGACATCGCACGACCCCCCTGGGCCCCAGGGCGCATTTTGACATCCTGGGGATGCCCCCTTGTCAACGGGGCCCATTGTGACGTCCCAGGACCCCCCATTCTGTCCAGGGCCCATTGTGACATCCTGGGGATCCCTGCTTGGCCCCAGGGCCCATTGTGACGTCTTAGGACCCCCCGTTGTCCCCAGGGCCCATTGTGACATCCTGGGGATCCCTCCTTGTCCCCAGGGCCCATTGTGACGTCCCAGGACTCCCCACTGTCCTCAGCACCTATTGTAACATTCAGGGGACCCGCTTTGTCACTGGGGCCCATTGTGACATCCCAGGACCCCACATTGTCCCCAGGGCCCATTGTGACATCCTGGGGACCCCATTTTCCCCAGGACCCATTGTGACACTATGGGTACCCCCCCTTGTCCCCAGGGCCAATTGTGACGTCTCAGGACCCCCCATTGTTCCCAGGGCCCATTGTGATGTCCTTGGGAGCCCCCTCTCTTCCCAGGGCTCATTGTGACTCTCAGGGGACCCCACCTTGTCCCCAGGACTGATTGTGACGTCCTAGGGCCCCTCTGTGTCCCCAGGGCCCATTGTGACGTCCCAGGACCCCCATTGTCCCCAGGGCCCATTGTGACATCCTCGGCACCCCCTTGTCCCCAGGGCCCATTGTGACATTCAGGGGACCCCTCTTTGTCCCCAGGGCCCATTGTGACATCCTGGGGACCCCCTCTTGTCCCCAGGGCCCATTGTGACGTCCCAGGACCCCCCATTGTCCCCAGGGCCCATTGTGACATCCTGGGGATCCCTCCTTGTCCCCAGGGCCCATTGTGACGTCCCAGGACCCCCCATTGTCCCCAGGGCCCATTGTGACATTCAGGGGACCCCCTTTGTCACTGGGGCCCATTGTGACATCCCAGGACCCCACATTGTCCCCAGGGCCCATTGTGACATCCTGGGGACCCCCATGTCACTGGGGCCCATTGTGACGTCCCAGGACCCCGCATTGTCCCCAGGGCCCATTGTGACACCTTGGGGACCCCCTTGTCACTGGAGACCCGTTGTGACATCATGGGGACCACCCCTTGTCCTCAGGGCCTATTGTTACGTCCCAGGACCCCCCATTGTCCCCAGGGCCCATTGTGACACCTTGGGGACCCCCTTGTCACTGGAGACCCGTTGTGACAGCATAGGGACCACCCCTTGTCCTCAGGGCCTATTGTGAACATCCTGGGGAACCTCCATTGTCCCCAGAGCCCATTGTGAGTTCCTGGGGACCCCCTTGTCCCCAGGTCCCATTGTGACATCCTGGGCAGCCTCTTTGTCCCCACGGCCCATTGTGACATCCTGGGGACCTCCTTGTCCCCAGGACCCATCCTGGCACCGTGGAGACCTCCCTTGTTACTGGGGACCCATTGTGACACCATGGGGACCTCCCATTGTCCTCAGGGCCCATTGAGACATCCTGGGTACCCCCTTTGTCACTGCGGACCCAATGTGACATCCCAGGAACCCCATTGTCCCAAGGGCCCATTGTGACATCCTGGGGACCCCCCTTTGTCTCCAGGACATATTGTGACACCGTGGGGACCACATTAGTCCCCAGGGCCCATTGTGACATCCTAGGGATCCCCTCTTGTCCCCAGGGCCCATTGTGACGTCCCAGGACCCCCCATTGTCCCCAGGGCCCATTGTGACCTCCTCGGCACCCCCTTGTCCCTAGGGCCCATTGTGACATTCACGGGACCCCCCTTTGTCCCCAGGACCCATTGTGACATCCTGGGGACCCTCCTTGTCCCCAGAGCCCATTGTGACATCCAGGGGACCCCCTTTGTCCCCAGGGCCCATTGTGACATCCTGGGGTCCCCCCTTTGTCCCCAGGGCCTATTGAAATGTCCCAGGACCACCGTTTGTCCCCAGGGTTCATTGTGACATCCTGGGGACCCCATTTGTCCCCACGGCCCATTGTGGCACCATGGGGACCCCCGTTGTCACCAGAGCCCATTGTGACATCCCAGGACCCCACTTTGTCCCCAGGGCTTATTGTGACACCATAGGGATCTCCCTTGTCCCCAGGGCCCATTGTGACATCCCATGACCCCCCTTTATCCCCAGTGCTATTGTGAAATCCTGGGGACCCCTTTTGTCCCCAGGGCCCATTGTGGCACCATGGGGAACCCCTTTGTCACTGGGGGCCATTGTGACATCCCAGGATTCCACTTTGTCCCCAGGGCTCGTTCTGACACCTTGGGGACTCCCATTGTCCCCAGGGCCCATTGTGACATCCTGGGCAACCCCATTGTCCCCAGGGCCCATTGTGACATCTGGGGGACGCCCTTGTCCCCAGGACCCATCGTGGCACCGTGGGGACCCTCCTTGTCACTTGGGCCCATTGTGACACCATGGGGACCCCCCCTTTATCCCCAGTGCCCATTGTGACATCCTGGGGATCCCTCCTTGTCCCCAGGGCCCATTGTGACGTCCCAGGACCCCCCATTGTCCCCAGGACCCATTGTGACATTCAGGGGACCCCCTTTGTCACTGGGGCCCATTGTGAAATCCCAGGACCCCACCTTGTCCCCACGGCCCTTGTGACATCCTGGGGACCCCACTTGGGGACCCCACTTGTCCCCAGGACCCATTGTGACACTATAGGGACCCCCCTTGTGCCCAGTGCCCATTGTGACACCGTGGGTACCACCCTTGTCCGCAGGGCCCATTGTGACATCCTGGGGACACCCCCTTGTCCCCAGGGCCCATTGTGACATCCTGGGAATCCCTCCTTGTCCCCAGGGCCCATTTTGACATTCAGGGGACCCCCCATTGTCCCCAGGGCCCATTGTGACATCCTCGGCACCCCCTTGTCCACAGGGCCCATTGTGACATTCAGGGGACCCCACATTGTCCCCAGGGCCCATTGTGACATCCTGTGGACCCCACTTGTCCCCAGGACCCATTGTGACACTATGGGGACCCCCCCTTGTGCCCAGGGCCCATTGTGACACTGTGGGTACCACCCTTGTCTGCAGGGCTCATTGTTTCATCCCAGGACCCCCCATTGTCCCCAGGGCCCATTGTGACATTCAGGGGACCCTCCTTGTCCCCAGAGCTCATTGTGACATCCAGGGGACCCCCTTTGTCCCCAGGGCCCATTGTGGCACCATAGGGACCCCCTTTGTCACTAGGGCCCATTGTGACATCCCAGGACCCTTCCTAGTCCCCAGGGCCCATTGTGACGTCCTGGGGACGCTCTTTGTCCCCAGGGCCCATTGTGACACTATGGGGACCCTCCTTGTCCCCAGAGCCCATTGTGACATCCAGGGGACCCCCTTTGTCCCCAGGGCCCATTGTGGCACCATAGGGACCCCCTTTGTAACTGGGCCCCATTGTGACATCCCAGGACCCCCCCTGGTCCCCACGCCCCATTGTGACATCCTGGGGACCCCATTGTCCTCAGGGTCCATTGTGACAGCCCAGGACCTTACATTGTCCCCAGGGCCCATTGTGATATCTCGGGGAACCCCTTGTTCCCAAGGCCCATTGTGACATCCTGGGGACCCACCCTTGTCCCCAGGGCCCATTGTGACATCCCAGGACCCCCCATTGTCCCCAGGGCCCATTGTGACGTCTCACGACCCCCCATTGTCCCCAGGGCCCATTGTGACATCCTGGGGATCCCTCCTTGTCCCCAGGGCCCATTGTGATGTCCCAGGACCCCCCATTGTCCCCAGGGCCCATTGTGACATCCTCTGCACCCCCTTGTCCCCAGGGCCCATTGTGACATTCAGGGGACCCCTCTTTGTCCCCAGGGCCCATTCTGACATCCTGGGGATCCCTCCTTGTCCCCAGGGCCCATTGTGACGTCCCAGGACCCCCCATTGTCCCCAGGACCTATTGTGACATTCAGGGGACCCCCTTTGTCACTGGGGCCCATTGTGACACCATGGAGACCCCCGCTTGTCCTCAGGGTCCATTGTGACATCCTGGGCACCCCCCATTTTCCCCAGGACCCATTGTGACATCCTGGCCACCCCCTTGCTCCCAGGGCCCGTTGTGGCACCATGGGGACACCCCCTTTGTCCCCTGGGCCCATTGTGACATCCCAGGACCCCCCTTTGTCCCCAGGGCCATTGTAGCACCATGGGGACCCCCTTTGACCTCAGGGCCCATTGTGACACCATGGCAACCCCTTTTGTCCCCAGGACCCATTGTGACATTCTTGGACCCCACTTTGTCCCCAGGGCCTATTGTGACACCATGGGGACCCCTCCTTGTCACTGGGGACCCATTGTGACACCATGGGGACCCCCCCTTGTCCTCAGGACTCATTCTCACATCCTGGACACCCCCCATTGTCCCCAGGGCCCATTGTGACATCCTGGGGACCCTCCTTGTCCCCAGAGCCCATTGTGACATCCAGGGGACCCGCTTTGTCCCCAGGGCCCATTGTGACATTCAGGGGACACCCCCCTTGTCCCCAGGGCCCATTGTGACGTCCCAGGATCCCCCATTGTCCCCAGGGCCCATTGTGACATTCAGGGGACCCCCTTTGGCACTGGGGCCCATTGTGACGTCCCAGGACCCCTCATTGTCCCCACGGCCCATTGTGACATCCTGGGGACCCCCCTTTGTCACTGGGGCTCATTGAGACATCGTGGGGACCAACTTTGTCCCCAGGGCCCATTGTGACGTCCCAGGACCTCCCGTTGCCCCAGTGACCATTGTGACATCTGAGGAGCCCACTTTGTCCCCAGGACCCATTTTGATATTGAGGGGAACCACTTTTGTCCCCAGGGCCCATTGTGACACCATGGGGACCCCCCCTTGTCACTGGGGACCCATTGTGACACCATGGAGACCCCTGCTTGTCCTCAGGGTCCATTGTGACATCTTGGGCACCTCCCATTGTCCCCAGGACCCATTGTGACATTCTGGGGACCCCCTTGCTCCCAGGGCCCATTGTGGCACCATGGGGACATCCCCTTTGTCCCCAGGGCCCATTGTGACATTCCAGGACCCCCCATTGTCCCCAGGGCCCATTGTGACATCCACTGCACCCCCTTGTCCCCAGGGCCCATTGTGACATTCAGGGGACCCCTCTTTGTCCCCAGGGCCCATTGTGACGTCCCAGGACCCCCCATTGTCCCCAGGGCCCATTGTGACATCCTGGGGATCCCTCCTTGTCCTCAGGGCCCATTGTGACGTCTTAGGACCCCCCATTGTCCCCAGGGCCCATTGTGACATTCAGGGGACGCCTCTTTGAAACCCAGGGCACATTGTGACATCCTGGGGACCCCCCCTTGTCCCCACAGCCCATTGTGACGTCCCAGGACCCCCCATTGTTCCCAGGGCCCATTGTGACATCCTGGGGATCCCTCCTTGTCCCCAGGGCCCATTGTGACACTATGGGGACCCCCCCTTGTTCCCAGGGCCCATTGTGACATCCTGGGTACCACCCTTGTCCGCAGGGCTCATTGTGACGTCCCAGGAGCCCCCATTGTCCCCAGGGCCCATTGTGACATCCTGGGGATCCCTCCTTGTCCGCAGGGCCCATTGTGACGTCCCAGGACCCCCCATTGTCCCCAGGGCCATTGTGACATCCTGGGGACCCCCTCTTGTCACTGGGGCCCATTGTGACGTCCCAGGACCCCCCATTGTCCCCAGGGCCCATTGTGACATTCAGGGGACCCCTCTTTGTCCCCAGGGCCCATTGTGAAGTCTAAGGACCCCCCATTGTCCCCAGGGCCCATTGTGACATCCTGGGGATCCCTCCTTGTCCCCACGGCCCATTGTGACATCCTGGGGACCCTCCTTGTCCCCAGAGCCCATTGTGACATCCAAGGGACCCCCTTTGTCTCCAGGGCCCATTGTGGCACCATGGGGACCCCCTTTGACACTGGGGCCCATTGTGACACCGTCGACACCCCCCTTTGTCCCCAGGGCCCATTGTGACGTCCTGGGGACCCCCCTTGTCCCCAGAGCCCATTGTGACATCCAGGGGACCCCCTCTTGTCCCCAGGGCCCATTGTGACGTCCCAGGACCCTCCATTGTCCCCAGGGCCCATTGTGACATCCTGGGGATTCCTCCTTGTCCTAAGGACCCATTGTGACGTCCCAGGACCCTGCATTGTCCCCAGAGCCCATTGTGACATCCTGGGGATCCCTGCTTGGCCCCAGAGCCCATTGTGACGTCTTATGACCCCCCCTTGTCCCCAGGGCCCATTGCGACATTCAGGGGACGCCTCTTTGTACCCAGGGCCCATTGTGACATCCTGGGGATCCCTCCTTGTCCCCAGGGCCCATTGTGACGTCCCAGGACCCCCATTGTCCCCAGGGCCCATTGTGACATTCAGGGAACCCCTTTGTCACTGCGGCCCATTGTGACATCCCAGGACCCCACATTGTCCCCAGGGCCCATTGTGACATCCTGGGGACCCCATTTTCCCCAGGACCCATTGTGACACTATGGGGAACCCCCCTTGTTCCCAGGGCCCATTGTGACACCGTGGGTACCACCCTTGACCGCAGGGCTCATTGTGACATCGCAGGACCCCCCTTTGTCCCCAGAGCCCATTGTGAAAACCAGGGGACACCCTTTGTCCCCAGGGCCCATTGTGACATCGCAGGACCACCCTGGTCCCCAGGGCCCATTGTGACATCCTGGGCACCCCTTTTGTCCCCACGGCCCATTGTGGCACTATGGGGACCCCCTTTGTCACTGGGGCCCATTGTGACATCCCAGGACCCCACTTTGTCCCCAGGGCTGATTGTGACGTCCCAGGGCCACTCTGTGTCCCCAGGGCCCATTGTGACACTTTAGGGACCCCTCTTTGTCCCCAGGGCCCATTGTGACATCCTGGAGACCCCCCCTTGTCCCCAGGGCCCATTGTGACGTCCCAGGACCCCCCATTGTTCCCAGGGCCCATTGTGATGTCCTGGGGAGCCCCCTCTGTTCCCAGGGCTCATTGTGACTTTCAGGGGACCCCCCCTTGTCCCCAGGGCTGATTGTGACGTCCTAGGGCCCCTCTGTGTCCCCAAGGCCCATTGTGACATCCCATGACCCCCCTTTGTCCCCAGTGCTATTGCGAAATCCTGGGGACCCCTTTTGTCCCCAGGGCCCATTGTGGCACCATGGGGAACCCCTTTGTCACTGGGGGCCATTGTGACATCCTGGGGATCCTCCTTGTCCCCAGAGCCCATTGTGACATCCCAGGACCACACTTTGTCCCCAGTGCTATTGTGAAATCCTGGGGACCCCTTTTGTCCCCAGGGCCCATTGTGACACCATGGGGATCTCCCTTGTCCCCAGGGCCCATTGTGACATCCCATGACCCCCCTTTGTCCCCAGTGCTATTGTGAAATCCTGGGGACCCCTTTTGTCCCCAGGGCCCATTGTGACACCATGGGGAACCCCTTTGTCACTGGGGGCCATTGTGACATTCCAGGATTCCACTTTGTCCCCAGGGCTCGTTCTGACACCTTGGGGACTCCCATTGTCCCCAGGGCCCATTGTGACATCCTGGGCAACCCCATTGTCCCCAGGGCCCATTGTGACATCCTGGGGACCCCCATTGTCCCCAGGGCCCATTGTGACATTCCAGGACCCCCCATTGTCCCCAGGGCCCATTGTGACATCTACTGCACCCCCTTGTCCCCAGGGCCCATTGTGACATTCAGGGGACCCCTCTTTGTCCCCAGGGCCCATTGTGACATTCAGGGGACCCCCCCTTGTCACTGGGGCCCATTGTCACGTCCCAGGACCCCCCATTGTCTCCAGGGCCCATTGTGACATCCTGGGGATCCCTCCTTGTCCCCAGGGCCCATTGTGACGTCCCAGGACCCCCCATTGTCCCCAGGACCCATTGTGACATTCAGGGGGCCCCTTTGTCACTGGGGCCCATTCTGATACCGTGGGGATCCCCTTTGTCCCCAGAGTCCATTGTGACATCCAGGGGACCCCCTTTGTCCCCAGGGCCCTTTGTGACATCGCAGGACCCCCCTGGGCCCCAGGGCGCATTTTGACATCCTGGGGATGCCCCCTTGTCACCGGGGCCCATTGTGACGTCCCAGGACCCCCATTGTGTCCAGGGCCCATTGTGACATCCTGGGGATCCCTGCTTGGTCCCAGGGCCCATTGTGACGTCTTAGGACCCCCCGTTGTCCCCAGGGCCCATTGTGACATCCTGGGGATCCCTCCTTGTCCCCAGGGCCCATTGTGACGTCCCAGGACCCCCCACTGTCCTCAGGACCTATTGTAACATTCAGGGGACCCCCTTTGTCACTGGGGCCCATTGTGAAATCCCAGGACCCCACATTGTCCCCAGGGCCCATTGTGACATCCTGGGGACCCCATTTTCCCCAGGACCCATTGTGACACTATGGGTACCCCTCCTTGTCCCCAGGGCCAATTGTGACGTCCCAGGACCCCCCATTGTTCCCAGGGCCCATTGTGATGTCCTTGGGAGCCCCCTCTCTTCCCAGGGCTCATTGTGACTCTCAGGGGACCCCACCTTGTCCCCAGGACTGATTGTGACGTCCTAGGGCCCCTTTGTGTCCCCAGGGCCCATTGTGACGTCCCAGGACCCCCATTGTCCCCAGGGCCCATTGTGACATCCTCGGCACCCCCTTTGTCCCCAGGGCCCATTGTGACATCCTGGGGACCCCCTTTGTCTCCAGGGCCCATTGTGACGTCCCAGGACCCCCCATTGTCCCCAGGGTCCATTGTTACATCCTGGGGACCCCCTTGTCCCCAGGACCCATCATGACACCATGGGGACCCTCCTTGTCACTGGGGACCCATTGTGACACCATGGGGACCCCCCCTTGTCCTCAGGGCCCATTGTGACATCCTGGGCATCCCCCCTGTCCCCCGGGACCATTGTAACACCGTGCGGACCCCCTTTGTCCCCAGGGCCCATTGTGACACTGTGGGGAACCCCCTTGTCCCCAGGTCCTATTGTTACGTCCCAGGAACCCCCATTGTCCCCAGGACCCATTGTGACACCTTGGGGACCCCCTTGTCACTGGAGACCCATTGTGACAGCATGGGGACCACCCCTTGTCCTCAGGGCCTATTGTGAACATCCTGGGGAACCTCCATTGTCCCCAGAGCCCACTGTGAGTTCCTGGAGACCCCCTTGTCCCCAGGTCCCATTGTGACATCCTGGGGAGCCTCTTTGTCCCCACGGCCCATTGTGACATCCTGGGGACCTCCTTGTCCCCAGGACCCATCGTGGCACCGTGGGGACCTCCCTTGTCACTGGGGACCCATTGTGACACCATGGGGACCTCCCATTGTCCTCAGGGCCCATTGAGACATCCTGGGGACCCTCCTTGTCCCCAGAGGCCATTGTGACATCCAGGGGACCCTCTTTGTCCCCAGGGCCCATTGTGACATCCTGGGGACCCTCCTTGTCCCCAGAGGCCATTGTGACATCCAGGGGACCCTCTTTGTCCCCGGGGCCCATTGTGATATCCTGGTGATCCCTCCTTGTCCCCAGGGCCCATTGTGACGTCCCAGGACCCCCCTTTGTCCCCAGGGCCCATTGTGACATCCTGGGGATCCCCATGTCACTGGGGCCCATTGTGACGTCCCAGGACCCCGCATTGTCCCCAGAGCCCATTGTGACATTCTGGAGACCCCCTTTGTCTCCAGGGCCCATTGTGACGTCCCAGGACCCCCCATTGTCCCCAGGGTCCATTGTTACATCCTGGGGACCCACTTGTCACTGGGACCCGTCATGACACCATGGGGACCCTCCTTGTCACTGGGGACCCATTGTGACACCATGGGGACCCCCCCTTGTCCTCAGGGCCCATTGTGACATCCTGGGCATCCCCTCTGTCCCCCGGGACCATTGTAACACCGTGCGGACCCCCTTTGTCCCCAGGGCCCATTGTGACACTGTGGGGAACCTCCTTGTCCCCAGGGCCTATTGTTACGTCCCAGGACCCCCCATTGTCCCCAGGGCCCATTGTGACACTTTGGGGACCCCCTTGTCACTGGAGACCCATTGTGACAGCATGGGGATCACCCCTTGTCCTCAGGGCCTATTGTGAACATCCTGGGGAACCTCCATTGTCCCCAGAGCCCACTGTGAGTTCCTGGAGACCCCCTTTGTCCCCAGGGCCCATTGAAATGTCCCAGGATCACCGTTTGTCCCCAGGGTTCATTGTGACATCCTGGGGACCCCATTTGTCCCCACGGCCCATTGTGGCACCATGGGGAACCCCTTTGTCACTGGGGCCCATTGTGACATCCCAGGACCCCACTTTGTCCCCAGGGCTTATTGTGACACCATGGGGATCTCCCTTGTCCCCAGGGCCCATTGTGACATCCCATGACCCCCCTTTATCCCCAGTGCTATTGTGAAATCCTGGGGACCCCTTTTGTCCCCAGGGCCCATTGTGGCACCATGGGGAACCCCTTTGTCACTGGGGGCCATTGTGACATCCCAGGATTCCACTTTGTCCCCAGGGCTCGTTCTGACACCTTGGGGACTCCCATTGTCCCCAGGGCCCATTGTGACATCCTGGGCAACCCCATTGTCCCCAGGGCCCATTGTGACATCTGGGGAACGCCCTTGTCCCCAGGAGCCATCGTGGCACTGTGGGGACCCTCCTTGTCACTTGGGCCCATTGTGACACCATGGGGACCCCCCCTTT
Organism: Patagioenas fasciata; assembly: GCF_037038585.1. NCBI lineage: Eukaryota > Metazoa > Chordata > Aves > Columbiformes > Columbidae > Patagioenas > Patagioenas fasciata. The sequence continues at coordinate 1,823,788 of NW_027288767.1, read as the reverse complement.
GTCTCCAGTACCCATTGTGACATCCTGGGGATCCCTCCTTGTCCCCAGGGCCCATTGTGACGTCCCAGGACCCCCCATTGTCCCCAGGACCCATTGTGACATTCAGGGGACCCCCTTTGTCACGGGGGCCCATTGTGACATCCCAGGACCCCACATTGTCCCCAGGGCCCATTGGGACATCCTGGGGACCCCACTTGTCCCCAGGACCCATTGTGACACTATAGGGACCCCCCCTTGTGCCCAGTGCCCATTGTGACACCATGGGTACCACCCTTGTCCGCAGGGCCCATTGTGACATCCTGGGGACACCCCCTTGTCCCCAGGGCCCATTGTGACATCCTGGGGATCCCTCCTTGTCCCCAGGGCCCATTGTGACGTCCCAGGACCCCCCATTGTCCCCAGGACCCATTGTGACATTCAGGGGACCCCCTTTGTCACTGGGGCCCATTGTGAAATCCCAGGACCCCACATTGTCCCCAGGGCCCATTGTGACATCCTGCGGACCCCCCCTTTGTCCCCAGTGCCCATTGTGACATCCTGCGGACCCCCCTTTGTCCCCAGGGCCCATTTTGACATTCAGGGGACCCACCATTGTCCTCAGGGCCCATTGTGAGGTCCCAGGACCCCCCATTGTCCCCAGGGCCCATTGTGACATCCTCGGCACCCCCTTGTCCCCAGGGCCCATTGTGACATTCAGGGGACCCCCCCTTGTGCCCAGGGCCCATTGTAACATCCTGGGGACCCCAGTTGTCCCCAGGACCCATTGTGACACTATGGGGACCTCCCATTGTCCCCAGGGCCCATTGTGACATCCCAGGACCCCCCATTGTCCCCAGGGCCCATTGTGACATTCAGGGGACCCCCCTTTGTCCCCAGGGCCCATTCTGATACCGTGGGGACCCCCTTTGTCCCCAGGGCCCATTGTGACATGCTGGGGACGCTCTTTGTCCCCAGAGCCCATTGTGACATCCAGGGGACCCCCTTTGTCCCCAGGGCCCATTGTGACATCCAGGGGACCCTCCTTGTCCCCAGAGCACATTGTGACATCCAGGGGACCCCCTTTGTCCCCATGCCCATTGTGGCACCATAGGGACCCCCTTTGTCACTGGGGCCCATTGTGACATCCAAGGACCCCCCATTGTCCCCAGGGCCCATTGTGATATCTTGGGGACCCCCTTGTTCCCAAGGCCCATTGTGACATCCTGGGGACCCCCCCTTGTCCCCAGGGCCCATTGTGACATCCCAGGACCCCCCATTGTCCCCAGGGCCCATTGTGACATCCTCGGCACCCCCTTGGTACCAGGGCCCATTGTGACATCCTGGGGACCCCCCCTTGTCCCCAGGGCCCATTGTGACGTCCCAGGACCCCCCATTGTCCCCAGGGCCCATTGTGACATTCTTGGACCCCACTTTGTCCCCAGGGCCCATTGTGGCACCATAGGGACCCCCCCTTGTCCCCAGGGCCCATTGTGACATCCCAGGACCCCCCCTGGTCCCCAGGCCCCATTGTGACATCCTGGGGACCCCCTTTGTCCCAAGACTTCATTGTGACATCCTGGGGACCCCCCTTGTCCTCAGGGTCCATTGTGACAACCCAGGACCTTACATTGTCCCCAGGGCCCATTGTGATATCTGGGGGACCCCCTTGTTCCCAATGCCCATTTTGACATCCTGGGGACCCACCCTTGTCCCCAGGGCCCATTGTGACATCCCAGGACCCCCCATTGTCCCCAGGGCCCATTGTGACATCCTCGGCACCCCCTTGTCCCCAGGGCCCATTGTGACATTCAGGGGACCCCTCTTTGTCCCCAGGGCCCATTGTGACGTCCCAGGACCCCCCATTGTCCCCAGGGCCCATTGTGACATCCTGGGGATCCCTCCTTGTCCCCAGGGCCCATTGTGATGTCCCAGGACCCCCCATTGTCCCCAGGGCCCATTGTGACATGCTCTGCACCCCCTTGTCCTCAGGGCCCATTGTGACATTCAGGGGACCCCTCTTTGTCCCCAGGGCCCATTCTGACATCCTGGGGATCCCTCCTTGTCCCCAGGGCCCATTGTGACGTCCCAGGACCCCCCATTGTCCCCAGGACCTATTGTGACATTCAGGGGACCCCCTTTGTCACTGGGGCCCATTGTGACACCGTGGAGACCCCCGCTTGTCCTCAGGGTCCATTGTGACATCCTGGGCACCCCCCATTTTCCCCAGGACCCATTGTGACATCCTGGCCATCCCCTTGCTCCCAGGGCCCGTTGTGGCACCATGGGGACACCCCCTTTGTCCCCAGGGCCCATTTTGACATCCCAGGACCCCCCTTTGTCCCCAGGGCCCATTGTAGCACCATGGGGACCCCCTTTTACCCCAGGGCCCATTGTGACATTCAGGGGACCCCTCTTTGTCCCCAGGGCCCATTGTGACATTCTTGGACCCCCCCTTTTCCCCAGGGCCCATTGTGACGTCCCAGGACCCGAGATTGTCCCCAGGGCCCATTGTGACATCCTCTGCACCCCCTTGTCCCCAGGGCCCATTGTGACGTCCCAGGACCCCCCATTATCCCCACGGCCCATTGTGACATTCAGGGGACCCCACTTTGTCCCCAGGGCCCATTGTGACATCCTGGGGACCCCCTTTGTCGCCAGGGCCCATTGTGGCAACATGAGGACCCTCTTTGTCACTGGAGCCCATTGTGACATCCCATGACCCCCCTTTGTCCCCAGTGCTATTGTGAAATCCTAGGGACCCCTTTTGTCCCCAGGGCCCATTGTGGCACCATGGGGAACCCCTTTGTCACTGGGGGCCATTGTGACATTCCAGGATTCCACTTTGTCCCCAGGGCTCGTTCTGAACACCTTGGGGCCTCCCATTGTCCCCAGGGCCCATTGTGACATCCTGGGCAACCCCATTGTCCCCAGGGCCCATTGTGACATCTGGGGGACGCCCTTGTCCCCAGGACCCATCGTGGCACCGTGGGGACCCTCCTTGTCACTGGGGCCCATTGTGAAATCCCAGGACCCCACATTGTCCCCAGGGCCCATTGTGACATCCTGCGGACCCCCCTTTGTCCCCAGGGCCCATTTTGACATTCAGGGGACCCACCATTGTCCTCAGGGCCCATTGTGAGGTCCCAGGACCCCCCATTGTCCCCAGGGCCCATTGTGACATCCTCGGCACCCCCTTGTCCCCAGGGCCCATTGTGACATTCAGGGGACCCCCCCTTGTGCCCAGGGCCCATTGTAACATCCTGGGGACCCCAGTTGTCCCCAGGACCCATTGTGACACTATGGGGACCCCCCATTGTCCCCAGGGCCCATTGTGACATCCCAGGACCCCCCATTGTCCCCAGGGCCCATTGTGACATTCAGGGGACCCCCCTTTGTCCCCAGGGCCCATTCTGATACCGTGGGGACCCCCTTTGTCCCCAGGGCCCATTGTGACATGCTGGGGACGCTCTTTGTCCCCAGAGCCCATTGTGACATCCAGGGGACCCCCTTTGTCCCCAGGGCCCATTGTGACATCCAGGGGACCCTCCTTGTCCCCAGAGCACATTGTGACATCCAGGGGACCCCCTTTGTCCCCATGCCCATTGTGGCACCATAGGGACCCCCTTTGTCACTGGGGCCCATTGTGACATCCAAGGACCCCCCATTGTCCCCAGGGCCCATTGTGATATCTTGGGGACCCCCTTGTTCCCAAGGCCCATTGTGACATCCTGGGGACCCCCCCTTGTCCCCAGGGCCCATTGTGACATCCCAGGACCCCCCATTGTCCCCAGGGCCCATTGTGACATCCTCGGCACCCCCGTGGTACCAGGGCCCATTGTGACATCCTGGGGACCCCCCCTTGTCCCCAGGGCCCATTGTGACGTCCCAGGACCCCCCATTGTCCCCAGGGCCCATTGTGACATTCTTGGACCCCACTTTGTCCCCAGGGCCCATTGTGGCACCATAGGGACCCCCCCTTGTCCCCAGGGCCCATTGTGACATCCCAGGACCCCCCATTGTCCCCAGGGCCCATTGTGACATCCTGGCGACCCCCCCTTGTCCCCAGGGCCCATTGTGACATCCCAGGACCCCCCATTGTCCCCAGGGCCCATTGTGACATCCTCTGCACCCCCTTGTCCCCAGGGCCCATTGTGACATTCAGGGGACCCCTCTTTGTCCCCAGAGCCCATTGTGACATCCTGGGGACCCCCCCTTGTCCCCAGGTCCCATTGTGACATCCTGGGGATCCCTCCTAGTCCCCAGGGCCCATTGTGACGTCCCAGGATCCCCCATTGTCCCCAGGGCCCATTGTGACATTCAGGGGACCCCCTTTGTCACTGGGGCCCATTGTGACATCCCAGGACCCCACATTGTCCCTAGGGCCCATTGTGACATCCTGGGGACCCGCCCTTGTCCCCAGGGCCAATTGTGACGTCCCAGGACCCCCCATTGTTCCCAGGGCCCATTGTGATGTCCGTGGGAGCCCCCTCTCTTCCCAGGGCTCATTGTGACTCTCAGGGGACCCCATCTTGTCGCCAGGGCTGATTGTGACGTTCTAGGGCCCCTCTGTGTCCCCAGGGCCCATTGTGACGTCCCAGGACCCCCATTGTCCCCAGGGCCCATTGTGACATCCTCGGCACCCCCTTGTCCCCAGGGCCCATTGTGACATTCAGGGGACCCCTCTTTGTCCCCAGGGCCCATTGTGACATCCTGGGGACCCCCTCTTGTCCCTAGGGCCCATTGTGACGTCCCAGGACCCCCCATTGTCCCCAGGGCCCATTGTGACATCCTGGGGATCCCTCCTTGTCCCCAGGGCCCATTGTGACGTCCCAGGACCCCCCATTGTCCCCAGGGCCCATTGTGACATTCAGGGGACCCCCTTTGTCACTGGGGCCCATTGTGACATCCCAGGACCCCACATTGTCCCCAGGGCCCATTGTGACATCCTGGGGACCCCCATGTCACTGGGACCCATTGTGACGTCCCAGGACCCCCCATTGTCCCCAGGGTCCATTGTTACATCCTGGGGACCCCCTTGTCCCCAGGACCCATCATGACACCATGGGGACCCTCCTTGTCACTGGGGACCCATTGTGACACCATGGGGACCCCCCCTTGTCCTCAGGGCCCATTGTGACATCCTGGGCATCCCCCTTGGTCCCCAGGGCCCATTGTAACACCGTGCGGACCCCCTTTGTCCCCAGGGCCCATTGTGACACTGTGGGGAACCCCCTTGTCCCCAGGGCCTATTGTTACGTCCCAGGACCCCCCATTGTCCCCAGGGCCCATTGTGACACCTTGGCGACCCCCTTGTCACTGGAGACCCATTGTGACAGCATGGGGACCACCCCTTGTCCTCAGGGCCTATTGTGAACATCCTGGGGAACCTCCATTGTCCCCAGAGCCCATTGTGAGTTCCTGGAGACCCCCTTGTCCCCAGGTCCCATTGTGACATCCTGGGGAGCCTCTTTGTCCCCACGGCCCATTGTGACATCCTGGGGACCTCCTTGTCCCCAGGACCCATCCTGGCACTGTGGAGACCTCCCTTGTCACTGGGGACCCATTGTGACACCATGGGGACCTCCCATTGTCCTCAGGGCCCATTGAGACATCCTGGGGACCCCCTTTGTCACTGGGGACCCATTGTGACATCCCAGGAACCCCATTGTCCCAAGGGCCCATTGTGACATCCTGGGGACCCCTCTTTGTCTCCAGGACATATTGTGACACCGTGGGGACCACATTAGTCCCCAGGGCCCATTGTGACATCCTAGGAATCCCCTCTTGTCCCCAGGGCCCATTGTGACATCCCAGGACCCCCCTTTGTCCCCAGGGCTCATTGTGACATTCTAGGACCCCACTTTGTCCCCAGGGCATATTGTGACACCATGGGGAACCCTCCTTGTCACTGGGGACCCATTGTGACACCATGGGGACCCCCGCTTTGTCCCCAGTGCCCATTGTGACATCCTGCCCACCCCCCTTTGTCCCCAGGGTCCATTGTGACATCCTGGGCAACCCCATTGTCCCCAGGGCCCATTGTGACATCTAGGGGGACGCCCTTGTCCCCAGGACCCATCGTGGCACCGTGGGGACCCCCATTGTCCCCAGGGCCCATTGTGACGTCCCAGGACCCCCATTGTCCCCAGGGCCCATTCTGACATCCCAGGACCCCACTTTGTCCCCAGGGCTTATTGTGACACCATGGGGATCTCCCTTGTCCCCAGGGCCCATTGTGACGTCCTCGGCACCCCCTTGTCCCCAGGGCCCATTGTGACATTCAGGGGACGCCTCTTTGTCCCCAGGGCCCATTGTGACATCCTGGGGATCCCTCCTTGTCCCCAGGGCCCATTGTGACGTCCCGGGACCCCCCATTGTCCCCAGGGCCCATTGTGACATTCACGGGCCCCCGTTTGTCACTGGCGCCCATTGTGACATCCCAGGACCCCACATTGTCCCCAGGGCCCATTGTGACACTATAGGGACCCCACCTTGTGCCCAGTGCCCATTGTGACACCGTGGGTACCACCCTTGTCCGCAGGGCCCATTGTGACATCCTGGGGACACCCCCTTGTCCCCAGGGCCCATTGTGACGTCCTGGGAATCCCTCCTTGTCCCCAGGGCCCATTGTGACATCCAGGGGACCCCCCCTTGTCCCCAGGGCCCATTGTGACGTCCCAGGACCCGCCATTGTCCCCAGGGCCCATTGTGACATCCTGGGGATCCCTCCTTGTCCCCAGGGCCCATTGTGACGTCCCGGGACCCCCCATTGTCCCCAGGGCCCATTGTGACATTTAGGGGCCCCCGTTTGTCACTGGGGCCCATTTTGACATTCAGGGGACCCACCATTGTCCCCAGGGCCCATTGTGACTTTCAGGGGACCCCACTTGTCCCCAGGACCCATTGCGACACTATAGGGACCCCTCCTTGTGCCCAGTGCCCATTGTGACACCGTGGGTACCACCCTTGTCCGCAGGGCCCATTGTGACATCCTGGGGACACCCCCTTGTCCCCAGGGCCCATTGTGACATCCCAGGACCCCCCATTGTCCCCAGGACCCATTGTGACATTTAGGGGACCCCCTTTGTCACTGGGGCCCATTGTGAAATCCCAGGACCCCATATTGTCCCCAGGGCCCATTGTGACATCCTGGGGACACCCCCTTTGTCCCCAGTGCCCATTGTGACATCCTGCAGACCCCCCTTTGTCCCCAGGGCCCATTTTGACATTCAGGGGACCCACCATTGTCCTCAGGGCCCATTGTGAGGTCCCAGGACCCCCCATTGTCCCCAGGGCCCATTGTGACATCCTCGGCACCCCCTTGTCCCCAGGGCCCATTGTGACATTCAGGGGACCCCACATTGTCCCCAGCGCCCATTGTGACATCCTGGGGACCCCACTTGTCCCCAGGACCCATTGTGACACTATGGGGACCCCCCCTTGTGCCCAGGGCCCATTGTGACACCGTGGGTACCACACTTGTCTGCAGGGCTCATTGTGACATTCCAGGACCCCCCATTGTCCCCAGGGCCCATTGTGACATTCAGGGGACACCCCTTTGTCCCCAGGGCCCATTCTGATACCGTGGGGACCCCCTTTGTCCCCAGGGCCCATTGTGACATGCTGGGGACGCTCTTTGTCCCCAGGGCCCAATGTGACATGCTGGGGACCCTCCTTATCCCCAGAGCCCATTGTGACATCCAGGGGACCCCCTTTGTCCCCAGGGCCCATTGTGGCACCATAGGGACCCCCTTTGTCACTGGGGCCCATTGTGACATCCCAGGACCCCCCCTAGTCCCCAGGGCCCATTGTGACATCCTGGGGACCCTCCTTGTCCCCAGAGCCCATTGTGACATCCAGGGGACCCCCTTTGTCCCCAGGGCCCATTGTGGCACCATAGGGACCCCCTTTATCACTGGGGCCCATTGTGACATCCTGGGGACCCCCCCTGGTCCCCAGGCCCCATTGTGACATCCTGGGGACCCCCTTTGTCCCAAGACTTCATTGTGACATCCTGGGGACCCCCCTTGTCCTCAGGGTCCATTGTGACAGCCCAGGACCTTACATTGTCCCCAGGGCCCATTGTGATATCTGGGGGACCCCCTTGTTCCCAAGGCCCATTGTGACATCCTGGGGACCCACCCTTGTCCCCAAGGCCCATTGTGACATCCCAGGACCCCCCATTGTCCCCAGAGCCCATTGTGACATCCTCGGCACCCCCTTGTCCCCAGGGCCCATTGTGACATCCTGGGGACCCCCCCTTCTTCCCAGGGCCCATTGTGACGTCCCAGGACCCCCCATTGTCCCCAGGGCCCATTGTGACATCCAGGGGATCCCTCCTTGTCTCCAGGGCCCATTGTGATGTCCCAGGACCCCCCATTGTCCCCAGGGCCCATTGTGACATCCTCTGCACCCCCTTGTCCCCAGGGCCCATTGTGACATTCAGGGGACCCCTCTTTGTCCCCAGGGCCCATTCTGACATCCTGGGGATCCCTCCTTGTCCCCAGGGCCCATTGTGACGTCCCAGGACCCCCCATTGTCCCCAGGACCTATTGTGACATTCAGGGGACCCCCTTTGTCACTGGGGCCCATTGTGACACCATGGAGACCCCCGCTTGTCCTCAGGGTCCATTGTGACATCCTGGGCACCCCCCATTTTCCCCAGGACCCATTGTGACATCCTGGCCACTCCCTTGCTCCCAGGGCCCGTTGTGACATCCTCTGCACCCCTTTGTCCCCAGGGCCCATTGTGACATTCAGGGGCCCCCGTTTGTCACTGGGGCCCATTGTGACATCCCAGGACCCCACATTGTCCCCAGGGCCCATTGTGACTTTCAGGGGACCCCACTTGTCCCCAGGACCCATTGTGACACTATAGGGACCCCCCCTTGTCCCAGTGACCATTGTGACACCGTGGGTACCACCCTTGTCCGCAGGGCCCATTGTGACATCCTGGGGACACCCCCTTGTCCCCAGGGCCCATCGTGACGTGCCAGGACCCCCATTTTCCCCAGGGCCCATTGTGACATCCTCGGCACCCCCTTGTCCCCAGGGCCCATTGTGACATTCAGGGGACCCCTCTTTGTCCCCAGGGCCCATTGTGACATCCTGGGGACCCCCCCTTGTTCCCAGGGCCCACTGTGACGTCCCAGGACCCGCCATTGTCCCCAGGGCCCTGTGTGACATCCTGGGGTGCCCTCCTTGTCCCCAGGGCCCATTGTGACGTCCCAGGACCCCCCATTGTCCCCAGAGCCCATTGTGACATCCAGGGGACCCCCTTTGTCACTGGGGCCCATTGTGGCACCATGAGGACCCTCTTTGTCACTGGGGCCCATTGTGACATCCCAGGACCCCCCCTGGTCCCCAGGGCCCATTGTGACATCTGGGGGACCCCCCTTGTCCTCAGGGTCCATTGTGACAGCCCAGGACCTTACTTTGTCCCCAGGGCCCATTGCGATATCTGGGGGACCCCCTTGTCCCCAGGGCCCATTGTGACACCATGGGGACCCCCCTTTGTCCCCAGGGCCCATTGTGACATCCTGGGGTCCCCCCTTTGTCCCCAGGGCCCATTGAAATGTCCCAGGACCACCCTTTGTCCCCAGGGCTTATTGTGACACCATGGGGATCTCCCTTGTCCCCAGGGCCCATTGTGACATCCCACGACCCCCCTTTGTCCCCAGTGCTATTGTGAAATCCTGGGGACCCCTTTTGTCCCCAGGGCCCATTGTGGCACCATGGGGAACCCCTTTGTCACTGGGGGCCATTGTGACATTCCAGGATTCCACTTTGTCCCCAGGGCTCGTTCTGAACACCTTGGGGCCTCCCATTGTCCCCAGGGCCCATTGTGACATCTGGGGGACGCCCTTGTCCCCAGGACCCATCGTGGCACCGTGGGGACCCTCCTTGTCACTTGGGCCCATTGTGACACCATGGGGACCCCCCCTTTATCCCCAGTGCCCATTGTGACATCCTGCGGACCCCCCATTGTGCCCAGGGCCCATTGTGACATCCTCGGCACCCCCTTGTCCCCAGGGTCCATTGTGACACTATGGGGACCCCCCATTGTGCCCAGGGCCCATTGTGACATCCTCGGCACCCCCTTGTCCCCAGGGTCCATTGTGACACTATGGGGACCCCCCCTTGTGCCCAAGGCCCATTGTGACACCGTGGGTACCACCCTTGTCCCCAGGGCTCATTGTGACATCCCAGGACCCCCCATTGTCCCCAGGGCCCATTGTGACATTCAGGGGACCCCCCTTGTCCCCAGGGCCCATTCTGACACCGTGGGGATCCCCTTTGTCCCCAGGGCCCCATTGTGACATCCTGGGGACCCCCTTTGTCCCAAGATTTCATTGTGACATCCTGGGGTCCCCCCTTGTCCTCAGGGTCCATTGTGACAGCCCAGGACCTTACATTGTCCCCAGGGCCCATTGTGATATCTGGGGGACCCCCTTGTTCCCAAGGCCCACTGTGACATCCTGGGGACCCCACCTTGTCCCCAGGGCCCATTGTGACATCCCAGGACCCCCCATTGTCCCCAGGGCTATTGTGACATCCTCGGCACGCCCTTGTCCCCAGGGCCCATTGTGACATCCTGGGGACCCCCCCTTGTCCCCAGGGCCCATTGTGACGTCCCAGGACCCCCCATTGTCCCCAGGGCCCATTGTGACATCCTGGGGATCCCTCCTTGTCCCCAGGGCCCATTGTGATGTCCCAGGACCCCCCATTGTCTCCAGGGCCCATCGTGACATCCTCTGCACCCCCTTGTCCCCAGGGCCCATTGTGACATTCAGGGGACCCCTCTTTGTCCCCAGGGCCCATTGTGACATCCTGGGGACCCCCCCTTGTCCCCAGGGCCCATTGTGACGTCCCAGGACCCCCCATTGTCCCCAGGGCCCATTGTGACATCCTGGGGATTCCTCCTTGTCCCCAGGGCCCATTGTGACGTCCCAGGACCCCCTATTGTCCCCACGACCTATTGTGACATTCAGGGGACCCCCTTTGTCACTGGGGCCCATTGTGACACCATGGAGACCCCCGCTTGTCCTCAGGGTCCATTGTGACATCCTGGGCACCCCCCATTTTCCCCAGGACCCATTGTGACATCCTGGCCATCCCCTTCCTCCCAGGGCCCGTTGTGGCACCATGGGGACACCCCCTTTGTCCCCAGGGCTCATTGTGACATCCCAGGACCCCCCTTTGTCCCCAGGGCCCATTGTAGCACCATGGGGACCCCCTTTGACCCCAGGGCACATTGTGGCACCATGGCAACCCCTTTTGTCCCCAGGGCCCATTGTGACATTCTTGGACCCCACTTTGTCCCCAGGGCCTATTGTGACACCATGGGGACCCCTCCTTGTCACTGGGGACCCATTGTGACACCATGGGGACCCCCCCTTGTCCTCAGGACTCATTCTGACATCCTGGATGACCCCCATTGTCCCCAGGGCCCATTGTGACATCCACTGCACCCCCCTGTCCCCAGGGCCCATTGTGACATTCAGGGGACCCCTCTTTGTCCCCAGGGCCCATTGTGACATCCTGGGGACCCCCCCTTGTCCCCAGGGCCCATTGTGACGTCCCAGGACCCCCCATTGTCCCCAGGACCCATTGTGACATTCAGGGGACCCCCTTTGTCACTGGGGCCCATTGTGAAATCCCAGGACCCCACATTGTCCCCAGGGCCCATTGTGACATCCTGGGGACCCCCCCTTTGTCCCCAGTGCCCATTGTGACATCCTGCGGACCCCCCTTTGTCCCCAGGGCCCATTTTGACATTCAGGGGACCCACCATTGTCCTCAGGGCCCATTGTGCGGTCCCAGGACCCCCCATTGTCCCCAGGGCCCATTGTGACATCCTCGGCACCCCCTTGTCCCCAGGGTCCATTGTGACACTATGGGGACCCCCCCTTGTGCCCAGGGCCCATTGTGACACTGTGGGTACCACCCTTGTCTGCAGGGCTCATTGTGACATCCCAGGACCCCCCATTGTCCCCAGGGCCCATTGTGACATTCAGGGGACCCCCCTTGTCCCCAGGGCCCATTCTGATACCGTGGGGACCCCCTTTGTCCCCAGGGCCCATTGTGACATCCTGGGGACCCTCCTTGTCCCCAGAGCCCATTGTGACATCCAGGGGACCCCCTTTGTCCCCAGGGCCCATTGTGGCACCATAGGGACCCCCTTTGTCACTGGGGCCCATTGTGAGATTCCAGGACCCCCGCTTTGTCCCCAGGGCCCATTGTGACATCCTGGGGACCCCCTTTGTCCCAAGACTTCATTGTGACATCCTGGGGACCCCCCTTGTCCTCAGGGTCCATTGTGACAGCCCAGGACCTTACATTGTCCCCAGGGCCCATTGTGATATCTGGGGGACCCCCTTGTTCCCAAGGCCCATTGTGACACCCTGGGGACTCCCATTGTCCCCAGGGCCCATTGTGACATCCCAGGACCCCCCATTGTCCCCAGGGCCCATTGTGACATCCTCTGCACCCCCTTGTCCCCAGGGCCCATTGTGACATTCAGGGGACCCCTCTTTTTCCCCAGGGCCCATTGTGACATCCTGGGGACCCCCCCTTGTCCCCAGGGCCCATTGTGACGTCCCAGGACCCCCCATTGTCCCCAGGACCCATTGTGACACTATGGGGACCCCCCGTTGTGCCCAGGGCCCATTGTGACACCGTGGGTACCACCCTTGTCCGCAGGGCCCATTGAGACATCCCAGGACCCCCCATTGTCCCCAGGGCCCATTCTGATACCGTGGGGACCCCCTTTGTCCCCAGGGCCCATTGTGACATGCTGGGGACTCTCTTTGTCCCCAGGGCCCATTGTGACATCCTGGGGACCCCCCCTTGTCCCCAGGGCCCATTGTGACGTCCCAGGACCCCCCATTGTCCCCAGGGCCCATTGTTATATGCTGGGGAGCCCTCTTTGTCCCCAGGGCCCATTGTGAAATTCAGGGGACCCCAACTTGTCCCCAGGGCCCATTGTGACATCCTGGGGACCCCATTGTCACCAGAGCCCATTGTGATATCCTGGCGACCGCCCTTTGTCCCCAGGGCCCATTGTGACATCCCAGGACCCCCTTTGTCCCTGTCGAGGGTTAAGATTGCGGGGTGACAATCAAACCCTGGCAGATGTGTTGTCAACCTCCTCTCCCCCCCCCAATTCCCCCTTCTGCCCCTCCCTCTCCCCCCTTCCCACTCAGCACAGGCGATTGGGAGGGGAAGAAGCACCGAGGGGAGAGAGCTGGAAAAGTTCAAGATGTTTTACTGATGCTACTGATAAGAACAGAGAAAATGATACAAATATACAAAACCCATCTTGTAAGTCTGAGCAACTGCAGAGCCAGCACCCAAAGTCCTGGATCAGACTCTGCAGCGAACCGGAGCTGGATTCAGTCTCTCACTGGCCTCCGTTCGCAGGGACGACCAGCAAGGTCCTCTCCTGATGTCAGCCATGAGGAAAAAAAGGAGAAAGGGAAAAGGGGCGAGATCCTCGTGATCTCCCACTTTTATATGAAGTATTCACGTGAATGGAATGTTATTCACCGTTGGTCAGTCTCTCGATCACCAGTTTCTCGTTGCCCCTCTCGCGAGATGTCCATCCGTGCTTATCAATAAGTTTCCATTCCATTGCTGGGTTTGCCAAAACATGTGTCCGTTTCTCCAGGAAAATGCAGCTGATATGAAGCTTGAGCTGACAGGCAAATTCACTAAAAGAGAAACTTGTTTTTAACAAAACCAGGACATTCCACCCCTTATCATATGACATTCACTGAATACTTAAACCTTATCAATACAATCTATCAATACAATCTAATTAATCACTACTACTATATATATATATATATATATACATATGTACATATATACACAGGAGTAATTAATCAGTGGACCATCCTTTGAAAAGTTCATTAAGTTCATTTTGTCACCACAGTCTCCCAGGGCAGGGAAAATGGTCCAAGTGCATCTCATGACCCCTGTTGGTGGGTTAAGGACACCAACTTCCAAGAAGGTGTCGGGCGCCACTCGAAGAAGCCAGCGCTGGTTTCATCACCATTGTCTTGATCTGAAAGACACTTATTAAACATTGTTAGTGCGGCAATTCACATCATACAGTTCAGCATTGCATATTTTCACCTAAAATCAAATCCCCTTGAGGTGCACACCGAACTTCTCCATCCTTAAGCATCACCCACCAGGTGCTGCCAGGTCCCTGGGCAAAAACAATCCCACGAATAGGTTTGCCTGTGCCCGATGCAGGAGGAACCCAGACTGCCTTTCCTAACATATTTTTCATGTGTACTACAGGGACTTTATCTCCTTCTACAGTCCATAGAATTTCTGATTGGGCAGGCCCGGCTCGATTGGTTGATCCCCTGGTGTTGACCAACCAAGTGGCTTTTGCTAAATGTGAATCCCAGTTTTTAAAGGCTCCACCACCCAGTGCCTTTAGTGTAGTTTTTAACAAACCATTGTACCTTTCAATTTTCCCAGAGGCTGGTGCATGATATGGAATATGATACACCCACTCAATACCATGTTCTTTGGCCCAATTGTCTATAATACTGTTTTTGAAATGAGTACCATAGTCTGATTCAATTCTTTCTGGCGTACCCGGCCACCAAAGGACTTGCTTCTCAAGGCCCAAGATGGTATTTCGGGCTGTAACATGAGGTACGGCAGATGTTTCCAACCATCCAGTGGTTGCTTCCACCATTGTAAGTACATAACGCTTACCTTGACGTGTTTGTGGAAGTGTAATATAATCAATCTGCCAAGCTTCTCCATACTTACACTTTAACCATCGCCCCCCATACCATACAGGCTTTAACCGTTTCGCTTGTTTGATTTCGGCGCAAGTTTCACATTCATGAATAACGTGTGAAACAGTGTCCATAGTTAAATGCACCCCTCGATCACGAGCCCATTTTCATGTTGCATCTCTACCTTGATGCCCTGAAGCACCATGGGCCCACCGAGCTAGGAACAGTTCACCTTTATGTTGCCAGTCCAAGTCCACCTCAGCTACTTTAATCTTAGCAGCTTGATCCGCTTGTTGGTTGTTTCGATGTTCCTCGGTGGCTTGACTTTTAGGCACATGAGCATCTACATGACCAACTTCCCCAGGCAGGCTCTCCAGCCGAGCAGCAATGTCTTCCCACAGCGTGGTTCCCAATGGTTTCACCTCTGCGCTGCCAGTTACTTTTCTTCCATTGCCGTAGCCACCCCCACAAGGCATTTGCTCCCATCCATGAGTCAGTATAGAGACAAAGCATTGGCCACTTCTCTCGTTCGGCAATGTCCAAAGCCAGCTGGATGGCTTTCACTGCTGCAAACTGACTGGATTCACCTTGTCCTTCAGTGGCTTCTGTAACTTGTCGTGTGGGACTCCACACAGCAGCTTTCACCTTCGATGTTTTCCTACAGACGACAGGATCCATCTGTGAACAGTGCACACTGCTTATCAGTCTCTGAAAGCGGATTATATGGTGGTGCTTCTTCAGCACGTTTTACTTCCTCCTCATCTGGAGACATCCCAAAGTCTTTGCTTTCTGGCCAGTCTGTAATCACTTCTAATATCCCTGGACGGTTGGGACTTCCAATCCGAGCTCATTGCGTGATCAGTGCAATCCATTTACTCCATGTAACTTCGGTTGCATGATGTGGAGAGGGAACCGTCCCTTTGCACACCCAGCTCAGCACCGGCAGTCGAGGTGCAGGAGGAGCTGTGCTTCAGTGCCCATCACTTCTGAAGCAGCTCCAACTCCTTCATATGCTGCCAGTATCTCCTTTTCAGTTGGAGTACAGTTGGCCTCAGATCCTTTGTATCCTCGACTCCAAAAACCTAAGGGTCGACCTCGGGTTTCTCCTGGTGCTTTGTGCCAGAGGCTCCAGGTAAGTCCATTATCTCCGGCTGCGGTGTAGAGCACATTTTTAACACCTAGTCCAGTTCGGACTGGTCCCAGGGCCACCGCATGAGTTATCTCACGCTTCATTTGTTCAAAGGCTTGGCGTTGTTCAGGGCCCCACTCAAATTGGTTCTTTTTACGAGTCACTCGATAGAGAGGCTCACAATGTGGCTGTGGTCAGGAATGTGCATTCTCCAAAAACCTACAACGCCCAAGAAAGTCTGTGTCTCCTTTTTATTAGTAGGTGGAGACATTGCTGCAGTTTTGTTGATCACCTCCATTGGGATCTGATGACGGCCATCTTGCCATTTTACTCCTAAAAACTGGATCTCTCGTGCAGGTCCCTTGACCTTGCTTCGTTTTATGGCAAAACCAGCAAGGTCCTCTCCTAATGTCAGCCATGAGGAAAAAGGGAAAAAAGGCAAAGGGGACGAGATCCTCGTGATCTCCCACTTTTATATGAAGTATTCACGTGAATGGAATGTTATTCACCGTTGGTCAGTCTCTCGGACATCAGTTTTCTCGTTGCCCCTCTCGCGAGATGTCCATCCGTGCTTATCAATAAGTTTCCATTCCATTGCTGGGTTTAACCAAAACATGTGTTGGGTTCTCCAGGAAAATGCAGCTGACATGAAGGCTTTAGCTGACAGGCAAAATTCACTAAAAGAGAAACTTGTTTTTAACAAAACCAGGACACACCCCCACACACTGCACCCCAAATCCTGCACCCCCAAATCCTCCAGCCCCATGTCCCAAACCCCCAAACCCTGCACCCTCAAGTCTTGCACCCTAATTCTGCCCCCCCAAGACCTGCACCCCCAAACCCTGCACCACTAAACCCTGCACCCCCAAACCCTGTACCCCAAATCCTGACCCCCACAAGTTGCACCCTAAAAACCTGCACCCCAAATCCTGTCCTACCCAACCCTTCACACCAAACCCCTTCACCCCAAGATCCTGCTGCCCTAAACCCTGCACCCCAAAATCATCCCTCCCAACCCTGCCCCCCAAACCCTGTCCCCCTAAAGCCTGACCCCGAAACCCTGCTCCCCAAAACCCTGCTACCCCCAATCTTGCACCCCCCAACTCTGCACCCCCAGATCCTGCTGCTCCAAACCCTGCACCCCCAAATCCTCCAGCCCCACGTACCGATCTCCCAAACCCTGCACCCCACAACCCTGCACCCCACAACCCCTTCACCCCCAAATCCTGCACCCCCAGCCCTACCCAATAAACTTTCCACCCCCAAACCCTGCCCTACCAAGCCCCCCACCCCAAACCCCTGCACCCCAAGATCCTGCACCCTAAACCCTGCACCTCCATATCCTCCTTCCCCAAACCCTGCACCCCAAAACACTGCACTCCAAACCACTGCACCCCTAAATCCTGCAACCCCAAATCCTGGCCCCCAAACCCGGCACCCCAAACTCCTGCACCCAAATATCCTACTGCCCTAAACCCTGAACCCCCAAATCCTGCACCCCTGGAACCTGCAACCCCAGACTCTGCAGCCACAAATCAGGCCCCGCAAAATCCTTGCACCCCCAAATCCTGCACCACCTAATCCTCCAACCCCCTAACACAACCCCCTAAACCCTTCTCCCCAGGGTCCATTGTGACACCCTGGGGATCCCCCTTGTCCCCAGGGCCCATTGTGACACCATGGGGGACCCCCTTCTCACTGAGGACCCATTGTGACACCATGGGGTCCTCCCCTTGTCCTCAGGGCCCATTGTGACATCCTGGGGACTCCCCTTTGTCCCCAGGACCCATTGTGGCACCATGGGGACCCCCTTTGTCCCCAGGGCCAATTGTGACATCCTAGGACCCCCCTTTGTCCCCAGGGCCCATTGTGACAGGGTGGAGATCCCCCTTGTCCCCAGGCCTGTTGTGATGTCCCAGGACTCCCCATTGTCACCAGGGCCCATTGTGACACCTTGGGGACCCCCCTTGTCCTAAGGGCCCATTGTGACATCCTGGGGACCCCCTTGTCCCCAGGGCCCATAGTGAAGTCCCAGGACCCCCTTTGTCCCCAGGGCCCATTGTGACATCCTGGGGACCACCCTTGTCACTGGGGACCCATTGTAACACTATGGGGACCCCCCCTTGTCCCCAGAGCCCATTGTGACATCCTGGGGACCCCCCCTTGTCCCCAGAGCCCATTGTGACATCCTGGGGACCCACTTTGTCACTGGGGCCCATTGTGACGTCCTGGGGACCCCCTTTGTCCCCAGGGCCCATTGTGACGTCCCCGGATCCCCCATTGTCCCCAGAGCCCATTGTGACATCCTGGGGACCCCCATTGTCCACAGGGCCCATTGTGACATTCAGGGGACAGCCTTTGTCCCTAGGGCCCATTGTGACACCGTCGGGACCCCCGTTGTCCCCAGGGCCCATTGTGACATCCCAGGACCCCCCATTGTCTCCAGGGCCCATTGTGACATACTGGGGACTCCCCTTTGTCCCCAGAGCCCATTGTGACACCATGGGGACCCCCTTTGTCCACAGGGCCCATTGTGGTATCTAAGGACCCCCCAATTGTGCCCAGGGTTCATTGTAACATATCAGGACGTCCCATTGTCCCCAGGGCCCATTGTGACGTCCCAGGACCCCCCGTCATCCCCAGGGCCCATTGTGTCATCCTGGGGACCTCCTTTGTCCCCAGAGCCCATTGTGACATCCTGGGGAACCCTTTGTCCCCAGGGCCCATTGTGACGTCCCAGGACCCCCCTTTGTCCCCAGGGTCCATTGTGAAATCCTGGGAACCCCTCTTTGTCCCCACGGCCCAATGTGACATCCTGAGGACCCCCTTGTCCCCAGGGCCCATTGTGACACCGTGGGGACCCCCTTTGTCCCCAGGGCCCATTGTGACAACCTGGGGACCCCCTTTGTCCTCAGGGCCCATTGTGACACCGTGGGGACCCCCTTTGTCCCCAGGGCCCATTGTGACAACCTGGGGACTCCCTTTGTCCCCAGGGCCCGTTGTGACATCCCAGGACCCCCTTTGTCCCCAGCCCCATTGTGACATCCAAGGGACCCCCCTTTGTCCCTAGGGACCATTGTGACATTCCAGGACCCCCCATTGTCCCCAGAGCCCATTGTGATATCCAGGGCACCATCCTTGATCCGCAGGGCCCATTGTGACGTCCCAGGACCCCCCTTTGTCCCCAGGGCCCATTGTGACATCCCAGGACCCCACTTTATACTGAAGGCCCATTGTGGCATCCTGGGGACCCCCTTTGTCCCCAGGGCCCATTGTGACGTCCCCGGACCCCCCATTGTCCCCAGGGTCCATTGTGACATCCTGGGGACCCCCATTGTCCCCAGGGCCCATTGTGACATTCAGGGGACAGCCTTTGTCCCAAGGGCCCATTGTGACACCGTCGGGACCCCTGTTGTCCCCAGAGCCCATTGTGACATCCTGGAAACCCCCTTTGTGCCCAGGGCACATTGTGACCTCCCAGGACCCCACTTTGTCCCCAGGGCCCATTGTGACATCCTCGGGACGCCCCTGGTCCCCAGAGCCCGTTGTGACATCCTGGGGACTCCCCTCTGTCCCCTGGGCCCATTGTGACACCGTGGGGACCCCCTTTGTCCCCAGGGCCCATTGTGACATTTAGGGACCTCCCAGTTGTGCCCAGGGCCCATTGTGACATCCCAGGACCCCCCGTCATCCCCAGGGCCCATTGTGACATCCTGGGGACCCCCTTGTCCCCAGTGCCTATTGTGAAATCCTGGGGACCCCCTTTGTCCCCAGGGCCCATTGTGACATTCCAGGACACCCCTTGTCCCCATGGCCCATTGTGAAATCCTGGGGACCTCCTTTGTCCCCAGGGCCCATTGTGACGTCCCAGGACCCCCCTTTGTCCCCAGGGCCCATTGTGACAGGGTGGGGACTCCCTTTGTCCCCAGGGGCCATTGTGATGTCCCAGGATCCCCCTTTGTCCCCAGGGCCCATTGTGACATCTCAGGACACCCCAATTGTTTTTTTAGGGCCCATTGTGACATCCTGGGGACCGCCCAGTTGTCCCCAGGGCCCATTGTGGCATCCTGGGTACCCCTTTTATCCCCGGGGCCCATTGTGACATCCTGGGGACTCCCCTTGTCACTGGGGACCCATTGTGACACCATGGGGACCACCCCTTTCTCCCCAGTGCCCATTGTGACATCCTGGGGACCCCTTTGTCCCCAGAGCCCATTGTGACATCCTGGTGAGCCCCCTTTGTCCCCAGGGCCCATTGTGACATCCCAGGACCCCCCTTTGTCACCAGGGCCCATTGTGACGTCCCAGGACCCCTCTTTGTCCCCAGGGCCCATTGTGACATCCCCGGACCCCCCATTGTCCCCAGAGCCCATTGTGACATCCTTGGGACCCCCATTGTCCCCAGGGCCCATTGTGACATTCAGGGGACAGCCTTTTTCCCAAGGGCCCATTGTGACACCATCGGGACCCCCGTTGTCCCCAGGGCCAATTGTGACACCATGGGGACCCTCCTCGTCACTGCGGACCCATTGTGACACCATGGGGACCTGCCCTTGTCCTCAGGGCCAATTGTGACATCCTGGGGACCCTCTTGTCCCCAGGGCCCATAGTTGCACCCTGGGGACCCCCTCTTTTTTCCCAGTGCCCATTGTGACATCCCAGGACCCCCCTATGTCCCCAGGGCCCATTGTGACACCATGGGGACACCCCTTTGACTCCAGGGCCCATTGTCACATCCCGGGACCTCCCAATTGTCCCCAGGGCCCATTGTGACATCCTGGGGACCCGCCCTTGTCCGCAGGGCCCATAGTGAAGTCCCAGGACCCCCTTTGTCCCCAGGGCCCATTGTGACATCCTGGGGACCCCCCTTGTCACTGGGGACCCATTGTATACACCATGGGGACCCCCATTGTCCCCAGGGCCCATTGTGACATCCTGGGGACCCCCCCTTGTCACTGGTGACCCATTGTGACACCATGGGGACCCCCGTTTGTCCCCAGGGCTCATTGTGACATCCCAGGACCCCCCATTGTCCCAAGGACCCATTGTGACATCTCAGGACCCCACTTGTCACTGGGGACCCATTGTGACACCATAGGGACCCCCGTTTGTCCCCAGGGCTCATTGTGACATCCCAGGACCTCCCATTGTCCCCAGGGCCCATTGTGACATCATGGGGACCGCCTTGTCCCTCTGGCCCGTTGTGGCACCGTGGGGACCTCCTTTGTCCCCAGGGCCCATTGTGACACCATGGGGACCCCTTTTGTCACTGTGGTCCAATGTGACATCCCAGGACCCCACTTTGTACCCAAGGCCCATTGTGACATCCTGGGGACCCCCCTTGTCTCCAGGGCCCACCGTGGCACCGTGGGGACCACCCTTGTCACTGGGACCCATTGTAACACTATGGGGATCCCCCCTTGTCCCCAGAGCCCATTGTGACATCCTGGGGACCCCCTTGTTCCCCAGGGCCCACTGTGATGTCCCAGGACCCCCCCTTGTCCCCAGAGTCCATTGTGACATCCTGGGGACGCCCTTTTTCCCCAGGACCCATTGTGGCCCCATTGGGACCCCCTTTGTTCACTGGGGCCCATTGTGACTTCCCAGGACCTCACTTTGTCCCCAGGGCCCATTGTGACTTCCGGGGGACCCCCTTTCTCACCAGGGCCCATTGTGACATTTCTGGACCCCCCACTGTCTCCAGGGCCCATTGTGAACATCCTGGGGACCCCTCTTTGTCCCCAGGGCCCATTGTGACATCCTGGGCTGCCCCGTATGTCACCAGGGCCCATTTTGACACCGTGGGGACCCCCTGTTGTCCTCAGGGCCCATTGTGACATCCCAGGACCCCCAATTGTCCCCAGGGCCTATTGTGACACCATGGGGAACCCTCTTGTCACTGGGGATGCATTGTGACACAATGGGGACCCCACCTTTGTCTCAAGTGCCCATTGTGACATCCTGGGGACCCCCTTTATCCCCAGGACCCCATTTGTCCCCAGGGCCCATTGTGACATCCCAGGGCCCCACTTTGTCCCCAGGGCCCATTGTTACAGGGTGGGACCCCCCTTGTCCCCAGGGCCCATTGTGACATCCTGGTGACTCCCTTTGTCCCCAGGGCCCATTGTGGCACCATGGGGACCCTCTTTGTCACTGGGGCCCATTGTGACATCCCAGGACCCCACTTTGTCTTAGAAGGTCACTGATCGGACTACTGGTACATCCTGACTCTGCTTTCTCAATAAACATTGAAGAACACCTGGGGTTTGTTTGCTCCAAGGGAAAACTTCCCTGCCACGGTTCCTGGTTCCCGGTCCTGTTTCCCGGTCCGGTTTGGCTTCGCTATCAGAACAGCTGCTGCCTCCACAGCCGCGCTCGAAGTCCCCGTTGTGACACCGGGATGGCGGGAGAAGGGGGGTGGCGGGGGCGGCAGCGGCGGCGATTGGGGGGGGGCAGTCGGGGCTGGGCGGACAAGCGGCGGCTGCTGCGGCTCCTCAGGCAGCGACAGCAGCAGCGATCGGGGGGACGTGGGGGGCGGACAAGCGGCGGCTGCTGCGGCTCCTCAGGCAGCGACAGCAGCAGCGATCGGGGGGACGTGGGGGGCGGACAAGCGGCGGCTGCTGCGGCTCCTCAGGCAGCGACAGCAGCAGCGATCGGGGGGACGTGGGGGGCGGACAAGCGGCGGCTCCTGCGGCTCCTCAGGCAGGACAGCAGCAGCGATCGGGGGGACGTGGGGGGCGGACAAGCGGCGGCTCCTCCGGCCGCGGCCAGGTCGTGGCTTCGCCGGCACCGGGGCCCGAGACCGCGCGCTGTGGGGCTGCGGGGCGGGTGTGGGGCCGGGGGTCTCCGGGGGTCCCGCAGCGGCCGCTGTGGGGAGGGATGGGGCGGCTGTGGAATTACCTGTGGGGCACTCATGGGGCTGCTGTAGGGGCTCTTAAGAGGCATGTCTGGAGCACTTATGGGGCGACTATGGGGCAGGTGCTGGGCTGCTACAGCGGGACCTGTGGGGCAGCCATAGGGCTGCTATGGGGTTGGTTATGGGTTACAGATGGGAGGGGGCAGCTGGGTGTGGCCCCGCCTACATGGGGTGGGGTCAGTGCCGAGGGGCGGGTACTGAGAGGGCACGCCCACGGGGAGCCCCTCGGGGGGGCGGAGCCTCTGTGTCACGCCCCATGGGAGGTCGTCTGGGGGTGGGCATTCTCTGGGGCACGCCCCCATGGGAGGAGCCTCTTGGGGTAGGGAGAGGGTGCGGTCAACATGGCACGGCCCCAAGGGGGCGTGGCTTAGCTCGGGAAGAGGTGGAGCCGAGAAGGGGCTGCCCGACCCGGCTCTCCAGGCGGCTCTGAGACGGAGCGGAGCGGGCCGGGCGGGGCCGGGCCGGGCACTCCCCGGGGCCTCGCAGAAACAGCGGCGCAGCGAGTCCGCTCCGGGCTCCAACGGTGCGCGCACGGGGCCGCCGAGAGCGCCCCGTGCACCTCGCAGCGCCCATTTCTGCGCATGCGCATTGGGAAGCCCTCGAGACAACCCTTCCCCCGCGGCCCGCCCCTTCTCTTCCCTCTCCGCAATCTGATTGGCCAGCTAAGCACGTCAATTTCCATTCTCTCCGCCTATCATCACCCGTCCCCGTTTGCCCCGCGCTGCGCTCTGATCCAGTGTCTATTTACACTTAAATACATTTAAACTTCCATTTTAACACTCAGGTATCTTTTCAAATTTACAGATTTTGACATATTTACAATTATATATATTTAGACTGGGATATCGATTTACATTTATTAATAAATTAAAGGTATGTATACGGGTGTGAGTGGATATATATAGATGATATTTATTACCTATTTAGACTATGTAACACGTAGTAATTATACAGAGCTCTGCCTACTCACACTTTTTTCTATTTTAAGTTCCTATCTAG